>NC_084525.1:48007192-48307192 GCF_024500275.1 Phycodurus eques
ATCTACTTTCCTTCTCAGCCAGTAGAGCATCTTTCTCAGCTTCAGCTAGTGCTAATTTCTCAAGTAAATGCATTTTCTACAAAGAAAAATTAATCAATGCATTTGTTTCGTAAGCTGTACTATAATAGTGTTATAAAAACAACCTGACAATATTAACGTAACAAACCTCTGCTTCATATGTTCCTGTCACATCCTCCAGCTTCGCTGCAAGCTCATATTTCTCCTGATTGAGTATCTCCATTGTCTCCTGCAATTGAGCTCGTTCCCCAAAGGGAGAATTCCCTTTGAAAGTCAGCTTCTCCAATTCCTCAGCAGAGCTCAAACATCTACTTTCCTTCTCAGCCAGTAGAACATCTTTCTCGGCTTCAACTAATTCAAATTTCTCCAGTAAATGCATTTTCTACAAAGGAAAAATAGTCAATGCATTTCTTTAGCAAGCTGTACTATAATGTTACAGTTTTAACGTAACAAACCTCTGCTTGATAGGTTCCTGTCACATCCTCCAGCTTCACTGCAAGCTCATTTTTCTCTTGATTGATTATCTCCAGTGTCTCCTGCAATTGAGCTCGTTCCTCACTGAGAGAATTCACTTTGCAAGTCAGCTCCAGAGTAGACGCCACAGCAGAGCTGTGGCGTCTACTTTCCTTCTCAGCCAGTAGAGCATCTTTGTCAGCTTCAGCTAGGGCTAACTTCTCAAGTAAATGCATTTTCTACAAAGAAAAATTAGTCAATGCATTTGTTTAGTAAGCTGTACTATAATATGGAGTCTTATAAAAACAACCTGACAGTATTAAGGTTGTAACAAACCTCTGCTTCATATGTTACTGTCACATCCTCCAGCTTCGCTGCGAGCTCATTTTTCTCCTGGCTGACAATCTCCTGTGTCTTTTGCAACATAGCTCGCTCCTCACTGAGAGACAGCACCCTGCAAGTCAGCTTCTCCAATTCGTCAGTGGAGCGCTTCTCAGCAAGTAGGACATTTTTCTCAGCTTCAACACGCACACATTTCTCTGTTAAAGCTGCTGTCTGTAAAGATGGAAATGGGGAGGGGTTAAAATATTGTGGCGATCTGCAGCGAACGCTTTAAACTTTCAGTTATAGGTTTGGCTCCACAAATAAAAACACCTGACTGTATACATAAATGAAAGTCATTTTGCTGTAAGAACCCCGCACCTTGATTATATTTCACCATTAAAATCAGATGACTGTTTCACTCATGTCAGTATACTGTACCATACAGCTTGACTTTCGAAAAAGCTTAAAGCTAAACACCAAACAAAATTTTCTAAAAGTAGAGTTGTATCAAACAAACCTCAAGTTGATATGTTCCTGTAATGGCCTCCAGTTCTGCGCTGAGCTGGCTCGTCTCCTGTCCCAGTACCTCAAGTTGGTCCTGCAGTTGATTTCGCTCTTCACTGAGACAGGTCACTTGGCACATCAGTTTCTCCATCTCAGATTGGACATGGTCTCGCTCTGTTACGACAAACTCAAGCTCCTCAGACAGCCTCTGAATCTGTGAAAATGTGAGATTTTGGATTCATTACAATGCTTATGACTGCATATACAGCACTGTGTAAGATCAGTATAATAGTGATCAAGAGGCTAAAGTATATTTAGAAATAAAGCTATAGATCCATGTGTACAGAGAAAATACATGCCTGATTTTGAAGTTCTTGAAATTTGCCAGCATCTTGGTTTCCATTCCTCAACAGGTCAACCTCTTCCTGTAGAACTACGATCTTCTCTTGAGCCAGACTGAGCTCTGGCAGGCTCTCACTCTTCTGAAAATTAACAATTTCGACATGAACAAACAAATGCTACTTCACCATGTTTGCTTTGGACTCTGTGCTCCACTGTTTGACCTGAGTGTGTCGATTTCAGAGCCCTCCTGGGTTATATACCATTAGCATTTCTTTCGTGTATTCAGGACCTAAACAGTTTAGTGATTTATAGACCAGTAGCAGAACTTTAAAAACTATTCTCAAGCTGACTGGAAGCCAATGTAAAGACTTTAGAATTGGAGTAATATGCTCAGACCTCTTTGTTCTGGTCAGAATCGAGCTGCAGTTGTTTAATGCTCTTTTGGGGACTCCAGTCAGAAGACCATTACAATAGTCAATTCTAACTTGAGGTAAACGCATGGATGAGCTTCTCCTGTTTACCATTGCTTCAGCAACTGCCTTGACTTCAACTTTTCGGCTGGCCTGACCGCAATGAAAAAACGCCAGAAGTAAATAGAGATGGAAATCACAACTGCGCAGTTCTTTGCACTTTGTGACCATGCACGACTGACCACTGGCTAAGCAGAACAGACGTACAGTCCTTGACAATACACTATATTGACGGGGATTTTCAAATGAAAGCCGATGCTTGCAGACTAATGTTTTTGCGTTTTATGCATTAACTGTATTTGCTTCCATTACGTTGCAATTCATGATTGCGCTTTGTAGCACATTTATTATGTTAGCTTGGTAAAGTAGAATTTTTTGGGGGGTAAATTTACTTTTTTTAAATCATCCTCTATCATTTATTCTAATTGAAAGATACATTTTGCACTGAAAACTGTTACATATTGAAAAATAGTGCTCTAAAAATTAAGATTTTTCCCAAACATGAGTAATAATTGTGATTAACAACCGTGATTTCAATACTGATCGAAATAATCGTGATTATTATTTTGGCCATAATTGTGCAGCCCTAGGTAAGAGCATAATTTTAATGATTAAAACAATCTTTCAGACTTGTTTTTATTGGGGCAGTTTTGACAGTTACCTTTTCAATTAAACCTTAGGTCAAAACAGACCCCCGCAACCACTTAGGAAAGAACACCTGTATCTGTTCATGGATCCTGTGGTCTTAAATTTTAAGATTTTGCAATATCTTTTAGGGGAAGCCGTGATGAAATGTTCCAGTGAAGAGCGCAAACTCTGCAAGAAAATGTAACAATTCTTACTACTTTTGATTTGTTACACATCTTATTTCCTAATTATTCAAGCCATTATTCCATCCATTAAAAGTACAGTATTCTTTCAAAAATCAAAATGTATTTTTTGTTCATAATGCACAAAAAGAGACCCCTCCCCAATCATGATTAAAAATCGCTACAGTTCCTTACCATTGTTTCCTCCACTTCTGTTCTGAGCTGGATCTTCTTCTGTCTCATTCCCTCCACTGTCTCAAGGAGCTGATCCCTCTCTTCACTTATCAATGTCAATCTGCAGATCAACGTCTGAGTCTCTTCCATGGAGGTCTGATGACCACCTTCTTTGTTGACACATAAGCCATCCCTCTCTGCTTTTACAGTTTCAAGCTCTACACTCAAAACCTTTATCTGTTTAAAAGAGGGATAATGTTATAGGCAACAACACCACCAACAGATGGACAAATCATATGGGGGAGACAAAATCAGTTTGACATAACACTTGGAACTCACACTTTGCTTTAAATCAAACTCCTTCTCTTCATTGACTTTGACAAGATTACAGTTCTTCTGCTTCATGTCTTCAAACTCATCTTGAAGGGAATGTAGAAGAAGTTGAGACTCTTCAACCTAAAAATGAGGAAACTATTTAAGTGGAAGTTTAAAGTATTGAGGAAAACGCTCCACTTATTTTGAAGATATAACAAACCTGATGTTCCAGCTGAGCTTGCTTCTCTAGACCCATTCTTTCAACATCATTATTTCTCTGAATTTGCTCTTCAAGCTGAGATTCGAGGGAATGTAGACGGCTTTGATTCACTGCAGCCTATAATTGACCAAAAACAAGTTTCAAAAGCCCCAATTCAGTTATACAAAGATAAGGAAATACATCATATGCCATAATAATTTCCTAATCTGTGTGTTATTTGCAAACGTGAAAAAAATCAAAACCTTCACTCACCCCATCAATAAACCGCTGCAGCTCTGCTTCGAGTTGTGTTTTCTGCTCACTGACCACTTGTAGAGTAGCCTGAAGTTGCTCTCTCTTATTGTGGGGAAAACAAACATAACCGTATGACTGAAAGAAAAATCTGATCAAAAATACGTCCTGTATATACAGTGTAATATCCAAATAGTAGCACTGCACCTAATATTTAAAGATCGGATTTGATTGGCACTTTCAGAGTAGGGCTGGGACCGTACTCGGTAAAACCGAAAACTGATTGCTACGCTTTGCAAGGTACAACACATCCTCATGTACTGCAGTATTTTAATTTTGTACTCATTCAGAGCTAGTTAAAATACAATCATAAATCATTCAGAGCTGTTCCTAATAATTCGGACTCAGGTAATTAACCAAAGGAAAATTTACCAAAAATATTACACTCTGCTCTCTCCTAATACAGTGCAGTTCTACAAACTTATTTTCAATGTGGAGACTACTGGAAAAGGCTCAATCTAGCTAAAAAACAATTCCGCTCCAATTGTGTCAATCAAAACTAAGCATTATAACCTGAACAGAATTTGATATAGATATCTCTTGCTTTGGATGTTGTCATATTTTGGCTTGTCAATATAAATAATGCAATTCACTTTTACAGCGCTTTTCTTGGCTCTCCAAGACACTTTCCAATTGCACATATTAGTTACTCACGGCACAGTCACACTTGGTGGTGCTATGATACTTGTGTAGCCACAGCTGCCCTGGGGCAGCATGACAGAAGCGTGGCTGCCATTCTCCGTCTACGGCCTCTGCGACCACCACCAAACAGCAAACCACATTCGTTCACAGGCAATGTGGATTAAGTGTCTTGCCCAGGGACAGACCGACGACAAGAACTTGGGCGGGAATACGAATCGGCGACCCTCCTTTTACCCCCTGCGCAACACCGCCCACAAATATATATCATGTTTTATGGATTAATCACAGGTGCATTCAGTTGGCCCATGTGCCTTCAGTTGACATCCCACACTTAATTTTGTAAATGGTAACTAACTTGTGTTTGAAGCGTCTCAATCTCTGCAGTCATGTCATCAATAGGCTTTCCTACATGAGCTGTTTGGGAACTCTCCAGCTGCTTGATCCGTTGTTTCAGAGCAACTATTTTCCCATGAGCAGTCCTAAGGTCCTCCTGATTCTCAATCATCTGTTTTGATGACAAACACTTATTGTATGAGCTATGACATTACAGCCTTGGACACGCGCGCGGACACAAAAGAAAAAAGAAAAAAGTTTAAATACAAAAAAAATAAAATAAAAAAATTTTTAAAAAAAGAAAAACAGCTCAAAAATGTTGGGACAGAAATGAGGAAGTTTAGTAGAGCAGTAGGGTGGAAGCTGACCATATCTATATTTTCTTGCAGATCCATCCGGATCTGGTCTCTCTCTGCTGTAAGAGCTGTGACCTCCAACTCTCGTTTCTCCATCTCTTCAGCAGCAATCTGAACAACACATCAAGACAGTGTCTCTTATCCTTGTGTTGAAGTTCTTATATAGACTATGTTTCTTCCATCAGTGGTGTCCAAAATCTGCTTTATTCTCAAATTAACATTTGGAGGGAGACAGATTTTCCCTGGGACAAGAACACCAAATATATTGAGTTAGCTTTTTAAAAACGGGAGACAGTGGGTGATGTTACGTCCATTGCTGGGTAAAATATGTCATTTCCAGTCATACTTCATTTATGGTGTGCCGCAACATGAAAATGTTGCCGGTGGAAGAAATTTTAAAAGATCAAATATTGAAAAAAATACAAGAGGAGGAGCAGGGTTGCCTCTCTCACCCACACACTAAAATGCTTAATTATGTTTGACTTTAATCAATTACAAACTTTTATTTGACAGCTAATTTTAAGACTATTTTAAAATGTCCAATGGCATCTATTCAGGCAGTATAATTAAAATAAATATCGTGAGAACAAGGGGCATCTTAGAAAATCTACCGTAATTTCTCGTGTATAATACGCAACCCCCAGTTGCGTATTCTGTAAAACCCTTCTACCCATGTATAATGCATTTTTAGAATGCATGATTTTGCTTCTACCCATTTGATCAAAACAAAGGATCATCTGTATTTTGTTAGTTTTTTTCTTCTATTTATTCTGAAGTTAAGCACTTGAACACGTAACACTTTTTCATTTGCTTGCTCTTATTTTGAAATTCACAGCCCTACTTTTACTTAGTAAATTAGAAAACGCACTTGTGCTCATATATTTGATTACCCAGGCACAATTTGTAAGAGGAGTACAATTCTTTAAAAACTGAAGGAACAGGCAAATTTAAATTTATGAATTTTCATGGAATTCAAATGAAACGGTCAAGCATTTCAGAAATGCATGATCATTACACAAAACATACCCATAAAGAAATGATGATGGTTCAGTCTTTTTTTTTTTTTTTAATATTTCTCAAATTCCGCCAGGCTGTGTAAGCACAACTGTACATATATGCAGTCATACGTACCCGTCATATTGGAATTGAAGTGTAGGTTACACTTTTATATAACCACTAGGTGGCGGTGGCATATTAGAATGAAAGTGTACACCTCTCATAACCTCTAGAGGGCGGTGGCTTTTTTTAATGAAATTTGACAGCTTTTTTATAACCACCAGATGGCAACATACATTTATAAAATGTAAAAGTTTTTTTCAATTTGCCCTATAACCCATGTCTAATGCGCACTAGTGACTTGACATTTTTGGGGGAAAACAATGCGCATTATACATGAGAAATTACGGTACACCCCCGGCCACAAAACAAAGTTTGAGTTTGGCTACAAAAACTAACCTTCTCCAGGTTGTTCACTTCATTTGGGTGAGCCTGAATTGACCTCAGTTCGTCCAGCTGAGATCTCAGTACTCCCTCTGCTTCCTGAGATGCCGTCAGCTCTTTTTTCAGGTTGATCACTGTTCTCTCAAGTTCCACATTATCCATCATATCTGTTTATGGAAAACATTTTATGACTTGCCATCACTCTCAAAAACCACTCCTGTTGGGCTAGTCAACCTTTGAGATTGATTCAGATTGCACACAGCTGTTGCATTATAAAATTTCATAAAACCTACTTCTGGGGACTTTGCCATCGAGTAGAGTGGTTAGCTTGGTGTTCTCGTTAAACACAACATTGAGCTCTTTCTGGAGGTCGATCTGCATCTTCCTGAATTTTGATTTCTCAGACTCAAGTTGAAAACGCAGGCTGTTGACCTCAGCTTCCATCTTCTCATGGCTGACAGTCAGGGTATTCTGAAGAGAAGATCATGATGAAAAAAAAATTGCTTTCAAACAAAAATCTATTTAGGTACTCAAAAATACATAGTTACAAAACAACACCTCAACTGGCTACAGAAATCAAAAAAGACAAATTGGTTTTATTTAATTTACTTACTAAATATGTTAAAATGTTGAACCACTCTAGCTTAAGTTTTCAGTACAGTGGTTCAAAAGTGGCAGTTTAAAAACAAAAAAATGTGATAGAGATCGGACGATGTGAAAAAAATTATTGATCTCGTTTTTGCCTTATCACCTAGCCCTACCTTCAACTCTTTCAGGCCAATGTTTTCACTTCGCAGGAATGCCCATTCTTTCTTTGTCTCTCTGCCTAGGCCCTCCGCATCATCGAGAGAGCGATGAAGCTTTGCCACTTCTTGAGCCAAGTCCTTGCCAAACTGAAAGAAGGAAACACGATAGTGCAAGTAGTTCAACTGATATCACATATACCAAAGGCTTTAAACGAAAAAAAAAAAAAAATCCTATAGTTATTTTTAATTGAGTTTTAAGTACATAAGAGTTACATAACAGCGCAGTAATGCAAACAAAATCATTTTTTTTTAAACCTGAATTATCACATTAGCATGTGTTTTGGCAATGTTTCATTATGTCAACTCAAAATATTTGAGAAAAAACATGTCCGTTATCTTCACATTGTGCCTTGTTCATGTCATTTTCCTAATAAATTTTTTTAATATTTCAACAAACATTCTTACTGTTCGGAAAATGTTAACCACTTATCACCACATACAAATATTCCATGTATACCATATCCTGAAGATCATCAGCAATTTTGGTCTTCCTCATCAGCTCTTCGGAGACGGTCTCTAAATGTTTCTTAAAAAAAAAAAAAAAAAGAATTTTGTTTTTCGTTTTTTAAATGCACGGTATGCACGCAAATTAGGACTTTAAAAGTTCAATGGGAAAGAAAATTCAAATTTAAGTGTTTAAGCACTGCATATTGAAATTATTTGTGTCCCTTTTTAGGCCCAGTACACACACAGCCTGATTGTGATAATTCTGCCCCTTCCCAAACAAGCACATCAAACGCCAGACAATCGTAAGTCTTATAAGATTGTCCTTAGATCTGATGTGTTACGAGTGGATTCGTCCCGATTTTAGGATCCGAAACGGGTCTTGGCCGACAATCTTAAATGATGACCGTGTTCAATATTTACGACCAAAACTCGTGGAGAACGCAGTTTTATCCCGAATCATGACGCAGTGAATTCTGGTGTGACACTAAATGTACCCAATCAAAGAAGTACCAAAGACTGACAAACACGGTAACGAACTTAAAAAAAATCTCTGACTCGTGAGACGAGTTTGTTTTAATTTATAGAAAAGTGGGTTCCCCAGACGGCAAGTAGTATTTTCCAAAGATGGCCGGGTTTTTTTTTTTTTTTTTTTTTTTTAGAACATTGCCATTTTACAAGGTTCTGAGCTCTGACAACCTTTGGGAACACTTGGGAAACATCGGCACATATCCGGAAGGGTTTCTTCTTCTTCGTTTTTTTTAGATCACGCGAGATTTCTCGATCAGCGGTGGAACAGAATCTTTACGTGCGTTGTGTGCTGTGTTGAGATTGTCAGAGCATACCACACACAATGACCAAAACTGTTAAATGGCCAATTTTTTTTTTTAACTGTGTGTGGGGTCTGCAAGCAGATTTAAAAAAATAAAAAGATGTAAGAGTGGAAAAATCTGTGTGTGTACCAAGCCCTAGGTGAAAGAAAAGCTAGAACTCTGAGCCACCTCACCTTAAGTTCCGAGCACTGGAGGTCATGGGATTCTAGAGCCTTCTTCAACGAGCATATTTCATCTTGCAGCTCATTCTGTGAGATCACAAATATTAGTAAAATATCAACAGTTTAACAAAAATGTACCAATCAATACACTCCCTTCTACAAGTATCGTAAAATTGCGACCAATTCGTAAAGATGAATGAGACGAGAGCTAGCAGCCAAAGAACAACTGATAGACATCAGCAACAAACCCCACATGGCAGAAAAGATGATATCACAAACGACTGTCTGCAAAATACTTCTTGGGGGAAAAAAGGCTACAGAGACATTCTACACCACAAGATGCCAACCACACTTCTCTCAACTCCCTCACTAAAGCAGTAGCAAGAATACAAAGACCAGGCTGGAATTTTCCAAAAAGCAAGCAAAATTCTGTGAGTTTATCATGCAAAATAAGTGGAGTTTTAGACTAGACAAATCAATAGCCCGGGTTACATGAAAACTTTTTTTCCATTCCGACTGAAGATCTCAGGTCATCTGTTGACCTGGAGGGGGAATTTAAGCAAGTAGGTCATCCACATGTACAGCAATGCTTTTAAGTACAGGTACAGCGAATATGAAGGAATATTCCTCAATGTTCCAATACTTTTGTAGGAGGAGTGTACTTGCACATGTACTGTATATAGAACGCATTATAAACAAATGAGCAACACAACATCTTTTTCCTCCTTTTGGTCACTTGCCTATACTGTACAAAGACAGTGGAATATCAATGAAACGGACCCAGATATAACAGATATCGGATCAAACGGACCATCGGGACAACTATTTGTCAAAAAAAGAAAAACCAAAAAGTTTCCATGTGTCACTTAAACTGCCAATGACAAAGTCTGTTAGTTCCAGGATTGGCGACTATTGTTTAATGGTGCAGTGCAGGCAGAGAATGGGACAGAGGTATTTCCGTGTCACAGATGTACACTATGACTAGACGTGCCTCCCGTGCCTATGTGGCGGTCATGTTGAATGTGGGGAATTGACATGGCAGCCATATCACGATCGTTCTGTTGTGTCGTAGAAAGAAAAAGAACGCGAGAGAGAAGACCGCAGTGTTAACTGAGGAATACAAAAACAGTCTCTGTAGTGTGGAACATGCCATTTCTAATATAGTTTAAAAAAAAAAAAAAAAAATTGTCAAGCCTTTCACCTTTGCAACGCATTTGGAACCAGAAAGCACACTAATTTCTCACGACTCATGAAAGCGACTCTCCTATGATGAGTACTATACGTCAGCAATGCCACCATGACCAAGCACACCGCCGTGCTAAATTTGGATTGTGTGTGAAACTTCCAAACATTTTCAAGCCTCTCTTTTATATTTATTGACAGAACTTTGTACTGTAATGGGCATTTTAGGCCATGGAAAAAAAAAAAAACCTACAAAACCATTTTGTACTTTACAAAACGGGTGCATATGGACTTTTAAATAAAGTACTTAAATGCAACGGACCTTCTGCTCTATCGGATAACACCCCCGTCCCCGTTAATCTGTTCTATTGAGGTTCTACTGTATTTATTTTCTTCATTACCTCAAGCTCTTTTCCAAAGTTTTTCTCAAGAGATTTGAACTCCTCCAGTTGCCGGTTTTCTTCCAGCTCTTGTGAAATAGCAGCTCTCTCTTTCTCCAATATTTGGGTCTGCTCCATGAAAATGCCCAACTCCTGTTTTAGGTAATCTCGTTCAGAAGCAAGCATATCCTAGAAACACAAACACCAAGACGTCCTCAGAAAAAGTTTTCATTAATCATAAATTGCTACTACGGTTCTTTCTGGCACATTTACCTGTTACATGCAGCGACCTTTTAACAAACTAATGAAACCAATCTCTGAAATGTTTAAAAATAATCATAAACAGGCTTCAGTAATGTAAAATACTGATGGAGAAAAAGAGATTTGTTTTATACCCAATAAACAAGCATTTCCCCCATAAAAAAAAATAGGGCTGTACAGACAACTTTTTCTGTTCCGATACTGATATTTGCAGCCGTGCGTATCGCCAGATACCGATATTAATGCGATATTGTAAGAGCACAAATCATACATACTTTTAGTAATTTTGTGGTAAGGAATGTTATAAAACAAAGTGACATTACTCTAACAGAGTAACAGCAAAAATAGGTATGAGGGAAAAACTATTATTAACCAACGGTTACATAAAGTTTAACCTAAAGATAAGAACTTAATACAATTGAAAAAAATACAAATTACTAAATCCTGAAGAAAATAAAGAAAAAAAACATCCACCATTTATCTTAAACATTTATGTATTCTATTGAATAAGTAAATTAGTGTAAAAAACAACTCCAATCAATACAAATGATACATTTAATGTGTGTATGTACACACACACACACACA
The DNA here is from genome assembly GCF_024500275.1 of Phycodurus eques. NCBI lineage: Eukaryota > Metazoa > Chordata > Actinopteri > Syngnathiformes > Syngnathidae > Phycodurus > Phycodurus eques. Next base: position 48,018,538 of record NC_084525.1, read on the forward strand.
CAGACACACGGTACGGAAAGTATTCAGACCCCTTTGTTATATTGCGGCCATTTTCTAAAAATCATTGTTCATTTTTTTCCCACAATAATGTACACACAGCAGCCAGTATTGAGAGGGGGAAAAAAACGGAATTGTTGAAATTTTTGCAGATTTATTGCAAAAGAAAAACTGAAATATCACACAGCCATAAGTATTCAGACCCTTTGCTCAGTATTTAGTAGAAGCCCCCTTTTGAGCTAATACAGCCATGAGTCTTTTTGAGAATGATGCAACACGTTTTTCACACATTGATTTGGGGATCATCTGCCGTTCCTCCTGGCAGATACTCTCCAGTTCTGTCAGGTCGGATGGTGAACTGTGGTGGGCAGCCATTTTCAGGTCTATCCAGAGTTGCTTAATTGCATTTAAGCCAGGGATCTGGCTGGGCCATTCAAAAACAGTCAGAGTTGTTCTGAAGCCACTCCGTTATTTTAGCTGTGTGTTAAGGGTCTGTCTTTTTTGAAGGTGAACCTTCGGCCCAGTCTGAGGTCCTTAGCACTCTGGAGAGGGTTTTTCTCCAGGATATTCCATGCACTTGGCCGCATTCATCTTTCCTTCCATTGCAACCAGTCGTCCTGTCCCTGCAGCTGAAAAACACCCCCACGGCATGATGCTGCCACCGCCAGCGATTTACTGTTGGGACTGGATTGGACAGGTGATAAGCAGTGCCTGGTTTTCTCCACACATGCCGCTTAGAATTAAGGCCAACAATTTCTATCTTGGTCTCAACAGACCAGAGAATCTTATTTCTAACGATCTTGGAGTCCTTCAGGTGTGTTTTTTTTTTTTTTAAGCAAACTCCGTGCAGGCTTTCATGTGTCTTGCACTGAGGAGAGGCTTCCGTCGGGCCACTCTGCCATAACGCCCCGACAGGTGGAGGGCTGCAGTGATGGTTGACTTTCTAGAACTTTCTCCCATCTCCCGGCTGCATCTCTGGAGCTCAGCCAGTGATCTTTGGGTTCTTCTTTACCGCTCTCACCGAAGCTCTTCTCCCCCGATTGCTCAGTTTGGCCGGACGGTTAGCTCTAGGCAGGGTTGCGATCGTCCCAAACGTCTTCCATTTCAGGATTATGGAGGCCACTGTGCTTTTAGGAACCTTAAGTGCAGCGGAAATATTTTTGTAACCATGGCCAGATCTGTGCCTCGCCACAATTCTGTCTCTGAGCTCTTCAGGCAGTTCCTTTGACCTCACGATTCTCATTTGCTCTGGATAAGAAATGGACAGCACCAGAGTTAAATATACGAGTGTCACAGCAAAGGGTCTGAATACTTACGGCTGTGTGATATTTCAGATTTTCTTTTTTAATTAATCAGCAAAAGTTTTTTTTCCCTGTCAATATGGGGTGCTGTGTGTACATTGAGGAAAAACAACTTAATTTTAACAAATGGCTGCAATATAACACTGAATACTTTATGTACCCACTGTGTGCATTGCAGAATTTCATCTGTGAACATCATGGTCCACGGGGATTCCAGTCTAACCTCATCGGTCAGCCTATCCATCACCAGTTTGCACTGGCTGGTGTCCCTCATATGGCTGCATTGTGTGTGCGTCGACTTTTTACATCTACTGTAAATACTGTACAGAGATGTGCCAGTCTTGGCTTTAGTTGAATATTGTTCTCAAGAACTGTACGAGATACAAGGCTGTCACCAAAAAGTACACTTCATACTACAGAAATGAAGGAGAGTTAAATTAAGTTTGAAATACTATACTAATTTGTTATCGCAACACCACAATTGAGAACTGATGGTAGAAAGTTACCTTCTCTGTGGCTAGAATCTCACAAAGCTGGACAGTCTCTGCAAAATCTCTTCCCATCTAGGGGAGGGGGGGAGAGAGGTTGGAGTTCAAAATAAAACCAGAAGTGTGCAAGAGACCTTGTAAAAGGTTTTCAGCTTGTTAAGCACCTGTTTATCAAATTCACACTGCTTTTGGCTCTGTTCTTCAAGTTGTTTTTTTAGCTCTGCCACAGACAGCTCCAGCAACTCTATTTTGTCAATGGCCTCAGCTTTCTGTTGAGCTTCACTTTTGAGCTTGAGGTCAAAATTTGCTGCCTTCTCATCCATTGCCTGAATTTGATCCAAGGCTTGCTGGTTTTGCTGGTCTAATGTTTGAAGTTGGAGCTCCAGTTCTGCCACTCTGTCGACTGACCTAAGAGGCAGAAATATATACACTTGCATATTAAATAGCTGTAAACCTACATATGGAGGGGGGAGGAAAAAATAAAAATAAAAAATACAGCACATTAATTCATAAGTGATTAAAATAGCTCTGCACTTCACCGGTTTCCAAAGCTACGGAGTGTAACAAAGTCATCGCTTGAGTTTGTGTCATCAAATGGCTCCTCAGGAATCTCCCAGTGAGTGTCAAATTCTTCATCTTCTATTAAAATATATAATTTACGAATTGCACAAAATTAGTCTTGCAGTACAAACAATGAACATGTAATGAAAAAGGACTAATTGCGATGTGCCCGTTATTTCCGTTAACAGTATTGTCCTTACCTTCAATCGCCTCAATCACACAGGAGGCTTTTCTCTTCTGACTGACAGAGCAAGCAAAGCTAAGGTCTGACAGACCACCTTCACTGGTAGATGGGGGAGCCATTTTTCCTCCCCATGTAACCCTGCGTTTGGGCACCTTCAAAACAGTCATAACAGTTGTTAGGACAACTGAGAAAAAAAGATGACTTTAAATACTTTAATGCTACATTGAGCAATGGTTACCTTTTGTACACGATTCAAGTTGGTGCTTGTGACCAGCAGTTTGGTGAGGTTTCTTATTCTGTCCGCTTGCTCTCCTTGAAGTTGTTCTTTTTCTTGGAGAAGCTGAGAGAGCACCTCTCTCTCTGTTGCTGTGGTTTGCGTTACCAAGGAAACCTGCAGTGTGTGTGTGGGGGGGGGGGGGGGGGGGTCGCTCATTGGTCACTGCATCAAAAATGATTTTTCAGTAGAACCTGAACCAATAGCATGGCATTTTTTGTGGTGTAAACAAGTCTCTTGCCTCTTGAAGTCGCCTCTTGAGGTCTACAATTTCATTTCGATATCTTTTGAGCAGCGCACCGTCATCAGATACTTCTGTGACATGGGGATCATTCTTCATTTTTTTTGCAGTGCATGCAAACTGAGGAAGACATTAAGCAAAACCACAATTAGTGTAAACAAAAGTGTGTACTGTTTCAGTTCAGTATAACATACCATGCAATACCATTCATTTTTTTTTTTTTTTTTTTTTTTTTTTTTAAACTGTTGGGGGTACCTGGTGTATTGCCAACAAAGTAACTGGTAAACCACAAATGAACTTCAACTGTCAATTTGTGATTTTACAGATATGTAATTGCATTTAAAGCCAATGCCATGGTCTGCAAACTCTAAAAAGCCATCAAAAGGCATCAGGTCCATCCATCTTCTTCCGCTTACCGGGGGTCGGGTCGCAGGGGCAGCAAGTTAAGCACAGATGCCCAGACTTCCCTCTCCCCTGCCACTTAGTCCAACTCAAGGGGATACAAAAGGCGTTCCCACGCTAGTGTGTCCTGGGTTGAAGTGGGACGTGCACGGAACACCTCAACAGAGAGGCGAAAAGGAGGCATCCTAATCAGATCCCGCAGCCACCTCATCTGACCGTTATCATAGGTGAGGGTAGGAACATGGAAAGCCCACTAAATCTAGAGCTTTGCCTTTCGGGTCAGCTCCTTCTTCACCAAGGCAGACTGATAGTCTATATAACTGCAGCTGCTGCACCGAGCTGCCTGTCAATCTCACGCTGCATTCTTCCTTCACTCGCTTGTTCGCGCATGTGAACAAGACACGGAGATACTTGAAACCCCTCCACTTGGGCCAGGATCTCATTTCAACCTGGAGCGAGAACTCCACCCTCTTCTGACTGAGTACCATGTTCTCAGATTTGGAGGTGCTGATTCTCATCCCAACTGCTTTGAACTGCTCTAGCGAGAGTTGAAGATAGTGGCTTGATGAAGCCATCAGAACCACATCTGCAAAAAGCAGAAACTTCATACTGGGGTCACCAAACCCGACCCCCTCACCTCAACACCTTGGCTGCGCTTAGAAATTCTCCCCATAAAAGTTATGAACAAAATTAGGCTTTATACGATCAGGATTTTTGGGGCCGATCACAGAGTTTAAAAAAAAAACATAACCGATCCAATCACAAGATGGAGCAATGTGTCTATTTAAATTACCTGTTCATTTACTGTATATACTTGTGTACTTAATTGCTCCAAAAATTATATTTACTATAAATGTATTTTAGTTCAGCTATTTATGCCAGTGAGGCACAGTGACAGACAGAACAAATGAATGGTCTTCTATTAGATGGCAGGAAGTACATACAGTAAATTAATGTATCCACTTTTTGTGACAAGTTGAAAAGATAAAGCCCAATGATCGCAAAAAACGGGATGCGGTGGTATCGGAATACATCATTTTATTACACTAGCCTGACAGTGCAATTGTGAAAGAGCAAATTTGTCTGTAGTCTAATCCGGGCATTACGTGTTGTCTGTCCCACACCGCCGACATGTTTTTTTTTGTTAACTTTATTGGCCGTCAGATATTTACAGTACTACGTCAAAAGACACGCGACAAGGCTAAAAATAAACTAGCTTTTGGATTCAAATATACTGTGCACGATGGCGACGTGTAGTAAATGTCTTTTGCGGAGCCGATCAATGACGTCATTGAACGGATCGGCGCATTATGACAAAGCCGATCAGCATAAAATGCTAATTATTGACCGATACCAATCAGGCTGATAAAATCTGTGGTAAAGTCTAAACAAAATCGGTGACAAAGTGTAGCCTTGGCGAAGTCCAACCATCTCTGGAAACAAATCCGTCTGACTGCCGGTAATGCGGACCAAACTGACCAATTTTACATGGACTAAACGGCCTGTATTAGGGTTTCCGGTACACCCCCAACAAGACGCCCCGAGGGACGCAGTCGATCGGCACGCCAAGTCTACAGAGCAAATGAGGACTGGTTGGGCAAACTCCCATGAACCCCGCTGTTCCACAGTCAGGACAAAAACAACATTACTCCTCCTAAAGAGACTCAGTCAGGTGAAGATTACAATGGATAAAGCTAGACAGCCCTCTAAAACAGCTGAGAAGGAAAATTAGTGCGTTTTGCCTGTGTACATTTAGTCAGTCACTATTTTTTTCCTCCATTTCCCCCTCATTTTTTTTAGGATAAAAAGTATCTTGGTTGCATTTGACCAATTAAAAAACAAAAACTTTCTACAAGATTGATTTATTTTCATATAACCACTGAGCATTCAAATTTACACAGATAAATAGCAATTTGAAGCTTACATTCATTGCATGTAAACTGGAAGAAGATACTACACCACACGCACACACAACATTGGAAAATTATTAATGAAATCATTAATTAAATGCCATGAAAAGAAAGTATATTCCAACCTGCAGAGTGCGAAGCGTCTCATCAAGGAATGTAGTTGTGATTGTGCAGAGAATGACTGTTTTGGCGTTTCCACCGAGGGAGTTCTGAAGAATGCGCGTTAACTTACTGTCTCTGTAGTTTATGAAACCACTGGAAACACAGTGACGTTAAGATTATTTGAGCATTTTAATTTAATGTTGAATATATACAAAAATATTTTGTTTAATTCAATTTTCCTTTATTTTTTGGGTTTCATCACATATATACGGCAATAGAAGTGCCAAATGTTGAACTAAAACTGCATGGAACCACTGATGATCAATGAGTCGGACTTTATGCAATGTACAGATCTATTAGTTACAAAACTGTGAGAGGCCCTCTGCACACATAAAAACCCTATCCTGAGACCAATGCCACATTTGTGAAGCAGTCACAACAATTAACACATTTGGCATTATGCACAGAACATGTCTATATTTTACATACCTTGGGCTTTCTTCACTAAGCTTCTTTATCACTTGGCCAAGTGTGAACAGGCTGCGATTGATATTGCAGCCTTCTTTCAAGCGTGTACCTAACAAGCAGATTCATGTTAAATCAATTGTTAAAGTTTATCCTTCGGTTAACACAGAATTAAACCAAATGAGGCTTCAATTACAGTAAAATTTTAGTTCTTTACCTTCAGCCCCTGTTTGGCTTGCTCTCTCTGACCCAGCCAAGTCAACCAAATTCTGAAACAGACAGTTATAAAGTCATCAAATTTACCCCCCAAAAAATGTCTAAAGAACGTGAATGTGCAGCGCACAGTGGCATGTGAAGTCAGTAAGTCTGCACCTAAGTGTTTCGAGGTGAGACGAATGGCTGAAGAGTGCATCAGCGACTGTGGCTCTCCTTTCTCCCATGTGAGGGAATTACACAAATACACAGAGTATTGAGTAGAACCTCAATTTAACGGACCCTGAAACAACAGACTTCGGATTTAACGGCCAAAAAAATACTGCCCAGTTGGAACTCAAAACGCCCTTTTGTAACTGAAAAATTTGTAACTGGATTCCAAAAGTTGCCGCTGTGAGACAATCAACAGCCAGAGATTGGTTCCCGTATTTTCAGGTTGTGCCGCTGTTATTACAGATATAAAGACTCCATCCAGCAAACAGATGTGCCTAAGTGGCAGCTAGGGATGTCCCGATCACTATTTTTTTTTTTTTTTTTTTTGTACCAGAGTCCGAATCTTTGATTTTCTGCCGATACTGTCTCGATCAGACACCTCAATAATGCATAAAAAAATAAAAGCGTGCATCCAAATATTGTCAAGTTAATATACGTACGTGTATGTATATAATTATTAGGCTTTACAGGGGCCGATCCCAGAGTTTAAAAAAAACGATCACAAGGAATGTGTCTATTTAAATGACCTGTTCATTTACTGTATATACTTGTGTACTTAATTGCTCGAAAAAAAATTACAATAATGTATCTTTGTTCCTCTATTTATGCCAGTGAGGCATAGTGACAGACTGAACAAATGAATGGTCTTCTATTAGCTGGAAGCGAATACACTAATGTATCCACTTTTTGTGACTTTTTTTTTTGTTGGTGTGCTGTGAGATTTTTTTTGTTGTAAAATATGTTGCTTGGCGCCATAAAGGTTGGAAATCACTGCTCCAGTCAGATCGTGTATTCTAATCAGTCAGGTCAAAGCAACATTACATGACAGAAATAATGGGTGCTAACTTACTGTAATTAAATTACTATATTTTTAATTCAATTACTTCACCCACACCGAAACTTTAGAGCATGATTCGACAGAACGGCGGTATGTTTACGTCCAACCGTTCGTACTACCGCTAGCGTGCTAGGCTACAGAATATTGTATTGCCTGCTTGTGAGCCGTACCGTATTAAAAGTACAGGAACATACCTCAAGCAAGCCTTAAACTAACATCCTCTCCTGTCCTGAGCACCGGTGACCACCAACACACGGTTTTCGCCATTTTGTCTTCGTAATATAGTCGGCGCAATCCACTCTGTCGTCGTTGCCACAGTAACGTGTATCCATTCGAATTTGAGTTGACAAGATAAACTCAAGGATCATTAAAAAAATGGGACGCGGTAGTATCGGAATACAAGATTTTACTGCAGTGCTCTGACATAGTGCAATCGTGAAAGAGCAAATTTGTCTTGTAGTCTGATCCGGGAATTACGTGTCGTTTGTCCCACACTGCCGCCATGTTTTTTTTTATTTTATTTTTTTATAAATAACATCTTTGGCCGTCAGATATTTACAGTACTACGTCAAAAGACGCGACAGGTCTAAAAATAAACTAGTTTTTGGAGTCAAATATGCTAATAACGCAGAGTTAATGTCTTTTGCGGAGCCGATCAATGGCGTCGTTGATCGACAGCCTGTTCACACTTGGCAAATGACAAAGCCGATCAGCATAAAATGTTAAATATCAGCCGATACCGATAAGCCCCATCAAATCGGTGTAAAGTCTAATAATTATACTGTTAAATATATTGTAGAAGTTATCATTTATTTGCTTAGCTTGCATTAGTATTATGGGCGATTTTGAGAAAGAAAGCTGTCTCGCCTTCAAGAAGATGACTCAGCAGAGAGAAGGACGTGGCAGGTGTTGGTGCCATGTTTTCACCTTGAAACCCTACCCTTAGTGTGTTGTAGCTTAGTACGTTATGTCTTGTAAACCTCCCTATTTCAAATAAATACAGGAGAGATTGTTTAGAGCGTGTTGAGAGGCTGTAAACTGAACAATTTCCCATACGCCCTCTTCATGAGAAAAAGAAACCAGCGTCTTCATTCCTTTTGTGTCTATTTTTTTATAATGTCGGGTAAGATAAATCCAACATATACATACACAAAATACAGCATCTACCAAGAACATGAATATGTAGTACAGGGGCCATTCACAAGCCCATACACAAATGAAGGTCTATATTTATTGAGCTCTAAATTTGCACGTATCAATTTAAATCTATGGCTGTCGTTTACGGGCACGCTCATCTTGTCCCTCGCAAACATTCAATACTGATTTTAGGACAGTACAAAGTTGCTTTTTTGTCAAGCCAATCTTTGTGACATCCAATCATAACAGAAGTGGGAAAAGGAAGCACCCGAACCTCGAGGCTTATGAAAGCCTACTTACCAAATGGGAAACAATGATGGCTCCATCTGCATTTTCACCTGATGCAAGGTCACTTCTTTCACGGCTCTCTAGGATCTAAAGCACAGTAGAACACAGTACATTTTACTGGTGATTATTTTGGTAGATAATTTACTAATCTAGACAATTTACTAGTAATGCATTTAGTCAATACAATTAGAAACAATAGCAGCTTTTACAAAAAAATAAGAAATTTTCAAGTTATTTGCAACTCAACTCTTTACAATTCATACATGGACTTGAGCCACTGCAACCTTACTATATTCCCATATTAGCGTGTCTTTAAAAGGAAAAAACAAAAATCTTAAATACAAATACACACACATATACATATATATACACACACACATACATACATTTTCACCTGATGAAAGACATATATACATTAACACATTTATACATACACACACACATACATTTTCACCTGATGCAAGACATACATATACATGAACACATTTATACATACACACACACACACACACACACACACACACACACATACATACACACACACACACACACACACATATACATACACACACACACACACATATACATATATATACATACACACACATATACATACACTTTTTTTTTTTTTTTTTTTAAACTCCATCAATCCATCAGTCCGTTGTCTTTCGCTTATCAGAGTTCGGCTCACGTGGACAGTAGCTTTAGCAAGGACGCCCGGATTTCCCTTTGCCCAGCTACTTTCTCCAGCTCTTCCAGGGGGATCCAGAGGCATTCCCGAATCAGCCACCTCATCTGACTCCTCTCAATGTGGAGGAGCAGCGGCTCTACTCTGAGATGCTCCCGGATGACAGAGTTTCTCACCCTCTCTAAGGAGAACCCGGACACTCTGCGGAGGAAACTAATTTCAGCCGCTTGTATCCGGATCTTGTTCTTTTGGTCACGACCCACAGTTCGTGACCATAGGTGAGGGTAGCAACGTAGATCGACCGGTAAATTGAGAGCTTCGCCTTTGGGCTTGGCTCCTTTACCACAACAGACCGATACAAAGTCCATATCACTGTAGACACTGCACTGATCTGACTGTCGATCTCCCGTTCGATTCTTCCATCACTCTTGAACAAGACCAAGATATTTGAACTCCTCCACTTGGGGCAGGAACCCATCCCCAACCTCGAAGGAGAGCGCCTGGTGGGTGGGCCTGCACCCACGGGGCGCGGCCGGACGCAGCCCGGAAGGGTGACGTGGGTCCCCATTCCCATAGGGACAGAGGTTGGGTGCAGTGCGAGCTGGGCAGTGGCCGAAGGCAGGTACCTTGTCGATCTGATCCTCGGCTACAGAAGCTGGCTCTAGGGATGTGGAATGTCACCGCTCTGGCAGGGAGGGAGCCCGAGCTGGTGTGTGAGATCGAGAAGTTCGAACAAGATAGTCGGGCTTGCCTCCATACACGGCTTGGGCTCTGGTGCTAGTCCTCTTGAGAGGGGTTGGACTCTCTTCCACTCTAGAGTTGTCCACGGTGAGAGGCGCCGAGCAGGTGTGGGTATACTTCTTGCCCCCCGGCTCGGCGCCTATACGTTGGGGTTCACCCCGGTGGACGAGAAGGTAGCCTCCCTCCGCCTTCGGGTGGGGGGGACAGGTTGTTTGTGCCTATGCACCAAACTGCAGTTCAGTGTACCCACCCTTTTGGAGTCCTTGGAGGGGGTGATGGAGAGCACTCCCACTGGGGACTCCATCATTCTGCTGGGGGACTTCAATGCTCACGTGGACAGTGACAGTGAGACCTGGAAGGGCGTGATTGGGAGGAACGCCCCTCCCCACCCAATCAGAACCAGAGCGGTGTTCTGTTATTGGACTTCTGTGCTCACCACGGATTGTCCATAACAAACACCATGTTCAAGCATAAGGGTATCTAGTTGGCACTCGGACACCCTCGGTTGCAGTTCGATGATCGACTTAGTGGTCGTGTCATCGGACTTGCGGCCGCATGTCTTGGACACTCTGGTGAAGAGAGGGGCGGAGCGGTCAACTGATCACCACCTGGTGATGAATACGCTCAGATGGTGGGGGAAGATGCCGGTCCGACGTGGCAGGCCAAAACGTATTGTGAGGGACTGCTGGGAACGTCCTTTCAGAAGGAGTTTCAACTCCCACCTCCGACAGAACTTTGCTCATGTTCCGAGGTGGGGCCGGGGGACATTGAGTGACCACGTTCCGCGCCTCCATTGCTGAGGCGGCCGACCGGCGCTGTGGCCGTAAGATGGTCGGTGCCTATCGTGGCGGCAATCCCCGAACCTGTTGGTGGACACCAATGGTGAGTGATGCCAAGCTGAAGGAGGAGTCCTATCAGGCCTTTTTGGCCTGTAGGACTCCTGAGGCAGCTAATGGGTACCAGCTGTCCAAGCGGAATGCCGCTTTGGTGGTCGCTGAAGCAAAAACTCTGGCATGGGAGGGGTTCGGTGAGGCCATGGAGAAAGATTTCCAAACAGCTTCTAGGAAATTCTGCTCCACCATCCGGCGTCTCAGGAGGAGGAAGCAGTGCACCATCAACACTGTGTATAGTGGGGATGGGGCACTGCTGACCTCAACTCGGGACGTTGTGAGTCGGTGGGGAGAAACTTTGAAGACCTAAATTCCACAGACACGCCTTCTCAAGAGGAAGCAGAGTCTGGGTTCTCTGAGGCAGGCTCTCCTATCGCTGGGGCTGAGATCACCCAGGTGGTGAAAAAGCTCCTCGGTGGCAAGGCCCCGGGGGTGGATGAGATTTGCCCAGAGTTCCTAAAGGCTCTGGCTGTTGTGGGGCTGTCCTGGTTGACACGCCTCTGCAACATCGGGTGGACATCGGGGACTGTGCCTCTGGATTGGCAAATTTGGGTGGTGGTTCCCCTTTTTAAGAAGGGAGACCGCAGAGTGTTCCAACTACAGGGGGAACTCACACTCTTCAGCCTCTCTGGTAAGGTCTATTCAGGGGAGCTGGAAAGGAGGGTCCGTCAGGAAGTCGAATCTCAGATTTAAAAAAAATAAATTCCATAATGGACAGTATTTCTTGCATGTTTAAACGTTTTTCCCTCAGCATTTAAGTAAACGTTTATGCATGTTTAGAAAAGTAATCTTATCAATACGCCAAGTAGTGAGACTTCTCCTGCATTTTTTGGGATATGCAATTTTTAGGAAGCTGAGCTTGAGACAAAAGACGCACAAAAAAATCCAAACGTAATATGTTCTGTTGCTTACCATTCGAAAAATGGTGTGTGAACGGCTGCTGCGCTGGTTCATTTTTGTCATTCCATAGTGACGGTTTTCTGGGGGGGGAAATCGGGGGGTCAAAAATACTTGGTGAATGAATGAAAGAATTTTTCCAGATAAGTCAAGTCAGCAGACTTACTCTCTCCTTTACGAATCCAGGCCAGAGCTTGTGCAGGAGAAGTCACCAGTTCCTCAGTCAGGTCAGCAACATAGATATTTTTCTGCACACCGTAGATAAGAATTATGCTGAACATTCAAAAGTAGGAAAGGACTCCCAAGTCTGTTACACATTATTTATTCACTTTATTCAAGAGGCTAGAAATGTACATGAGTAAATTAAATTCTTAGAAAAGAGTGCTCCGCTGAGTTGGTGGGTCTTTTCAGACAAGTAAAACTAAGCAGGCAAGGTACAAATGAAATTGGTAAATGAAAAGCACTGACATAAAACTTTATCAACACCATACGGTCCTTACATTTACACAGACATTCATGCAACAGTGGGTGGCTGGGGCCATGCCGCTGCCAGGCCCAGTGGGAGCAAATTAAGACTCAGTTTCTTGCCAAAGGACTCAGACAGGCGGAGCCGGGATTCAAACTGGTGACCCTTCGGTCACTGGAAGACCCAGCCTACCACCTGAGGAACAGCCGCCCCAAATCGTAGCCTAATAGCATAATTGACCATGTACATTATTTTCTTTCCGTCTGTCTAAAACCAGGGATCGCAGCACGGAAGGGAAAAAACGTTCTGGGATTCCTTTAAAATCCTACAAAAAAATAATAATAATATAACTAAATGATTACTAAAGTGCATGACTTATTCTAATGCCCACACTGCTCTTCTCATGTGCATGTCCCATTTGCTCTTTTTAAGTCGAGTTTTAAGACATGTCGACTTTGAGAACCCCTCGGCGTTTCGGCCAGTTTGATCTTATTGGTGTATACTTTTAACTGGAACTTGTCAGCCAATCAGAGAACGGGTTCCCCAAGTACAAAACAAAAGAGTTGAGGAGATACGTTGATACGATGTTTTACTCTAATTTGAAGGTGTTTTTGACCAGTTTCTCTAAAGCCGGTAACACACAAGAACATTCCCCAAAAAGGCTTTTTGTCTCAGACATGAAATTCAATTTCTCTTCTACCCATCATCTGATTTGTCAAAAATTCTCAGTGTGTTGCACTCCGGTTGAAGTGACCACTCCAACCAGACTAGGCAATTTGACACTCATTTTTAGGAAACTTGTCAAGTTGCTACGATAAGGCATACAAAATGTTAACACACTAGGGACTTTATAAGGTAGTTATGTAAAACAACTAGAAAGCCAAAAGATCCATCCCTCCCTTGTTTAGGACCGTGGTTTTCCAACAGGGGTCCACAAAATTATTCACAATAAATTATGTCATTTATATATATATATATATATATATATATAAATAAAAAATAAAGTGCATACCTACATAGCAGGACCAGCTTGCCACGAAAATAAACTTACTAAACCAAATACTCCTCCCTACCTTAGATTTGGCTAATATAGCTCTGATATGGTTGTAGTTTAAGGTTCTGTCCCTTTCGTCTTTTATTTTATTTTTTTCATGGGAATCAAATTAAACTGTCAAGCATTTCAGAAAAGATCATTACACAAAACAACCAAAAATATTTTAATTTTTTTGTCCTGTTTGGCTGTTAGGTCAAGCAGAATGGAAAAACTGTGTGCCTTTTATGCTGGAACAGTTTTACTGTGTCACAGTGGCGTTTTTAAGCTTCCGCTGTGGTATTATAACTTAGTTTTATTGAGAATCAGACTTAGTCGAACAGAACAAAGTTTTGAGAAGGGAGAGAGAACCAAAGATAAAAGACAAAGCACTAATTCTTCTAACAGGATGTGAGAAGTCAGAAGTCAATCATTATTATTATACGAGTGTTGCATGGGGCTGTAGTGCTACACCCTGTGAGGGAAGGACAGGACAAAACAGAACAGGACAAGGACAGGAGAAGAAGCATGCATCCGACTGTACAACTGCAGTGTGGTGGCATTAAGTATGTGAATTATAAAAGTCTACAGGACGAGAGTACAAGTGAGAGCATACACAAGCGATATGCATATTCATGAGTTATTTGACGCAGTAAGTGCGTGACTCCACACCCAGTGAAAGAGTCCCAAGGGTGTGTGTCTGCGGATACATGCAAGTGAATTGATACAGTTTTACATCCACAAAGACAGACAGAAGTGTCCTGTAACTGCTGTGGCCGCATTGCGGCGGCTGAGGACCCCACCCAATCAATCGAGGGACTCGGCGGACGGGACACGTCCCACACCGAGGGACCCGGGGCGGTCCACCGGCACCACCGAGGCGCCCCGACAACTGGTCACCCAGTGGGGGACGCAGGAAGCCAATGCCACCCCACCAGCCAGCTTTTTCATAACCTCGAGATGGCAGCATACATTTATAAAATGTGCAATTTTTTCATTTTCTCCAATACCTATATGTATAATGCGCACTATTGACAATTTTGGGGGGGGTGGGGGGAATGCATATTATACATGAGAAATTACGGTACATAATGACACTAACATCAGAAGGAGTACACTGCGCTCTCCTGTTGCACCAAAATTCTGTACTAAAACAAGATATGCATATCAGTTATATTGCAACACTGAGATGCACGATGAAAAGAAAGCCAACTTACATTGGTGGTCTCTCTGACTTCCAACGGTTTTCTTTTCCAGCTGTCAACAAGCAGATCAGTCACGGTTTCATTGTATATTTCCATGTAAGACACCCTGAGAAGAAACTCCTTCTTTGGACACTATTGACCAAAAGAAGAACATTACAGATTAAATGATATTTCCCAACTAAATGTACTGCAGCATATCACAGAAACAAGTCTACAAACTATTTTACCTTTTTAATGGTTTGGAAAACATCATCAATAGCCAGTGGTATGACACCAGGAATATGGTTACTTCCCATCATTGTGAATGTCTTTCCAGAGGCTGTCTGACCGTAAGCAAATATGGTACCTGTTTAAAGCAAAAAAAAAAAAATAAATAAAGAGGGACAACTTATACACACAGTAAAATGTACTGTATATAGCTTTCAAGTTCCATGACCAACCATTGTATCCTTCAACGGTTGAAACAACCAACGGCTTTGCAATATCCTGGTATAATTGATTGGTTGTCTCTTCGGCAATGAACACTCGGTCTGTTGAAAACAGAAGTGTATGAAAGATTTCACTATTCCGTGACTGCAGGGTCCGACGTTAAACTTTTTGTTGAATGGTGGCCCGAGCCAATGTGTGGTGGCTCTGTCCAGAACTTGTATTGACCCCATACATTCATGATACATGTTAAGTTTTAGTGATCATTTCAAAATTAGCGTCTTTATACTGTATTTTTAAGCCCCTTTAAGAAATTGTTAGTGCAATTGCATTCATGGCAATGACTACGTACCAACCTCACGGCAACGAAAATACACCAATTATGCTTAAAAGAAACTCAATTACAAAATTATTAAATATTAACTTAGCACTGACTTTCCAACAATGCTTTAGCTTGTGTCTTGATGTTGTCCACACTGTATAATTAGGGGTGCTGCGATAATGCGTGAGATTTGCCTATCACTGCCGATGCGATCATATAGATTAGCTGTAAATTTTTCAGTTTATTTATGGAAAGTGCTATTGGCTGTATCAGCTGACGTTTGTTTGGGTTCGCTTCACAGCTCTTGTGCGCCTGCGCAGCGTGAAGGGCATGCAACACTAGGGCTGGGCGATTATGGGGAAAAAAATAAGAATTATTTTGATTGAAATTGAAAACAAACAATTATACATTTATTTCAAAATTTTTATTTATTCAACCACCAAAACTTAACTATAAATGTAACAAAGGAACAACCAAAAAATAAATTAGTAAAGTATAATAATATATTTTAATATTAAAACAATTGAAATTGGGGGAAGGAAAAAAATATTAAAAAATAAATACATTAATGGCTAAATACCAATGCTTATAGCCATTCTTTGCCTATGAGGAGAGTTATAAAAAAAAAAAGAAAATTCTCATTATTCTGGCATTTGACAAACAGACATAATTTTGGTAATCTTAATTGACCTAAAACAAATAGTTTTGCCTTATTTCATGTCATAGTAAAGTCTTTCTTTTTATACGGTCAATGACTGCATCTTCTGTTCCTGCTGTGTGCGCCTTGGCCTCTTAGGGGCACTGTGGTGCGACGCATGCATAGAGCTACTCCTTTACTGTAAGCAAAACAAAGTCGCAACATAACATTCATAAACTGCTTTTTCACAGATTAGGAAGAATAAATGCCCAAGAGTATAGGTATATGACTTGTCTGTATGTGTTACGATTTATTTGAAGGTCAACCCCTCCGGCCCCTCGATTGATTGGGTGGGGACCTCAGCAATTGCAGGATACGTCTGTCCTTGTCCTGTCCTTCCCTCACAGGGTATAGCACTACAGCCTCATGCAACACTCATATTTCATGTTTCATTGTTGTAGAGGTCTTGATTTACTTCTCTCATCCTGTTTACAATTAGTGCTTTGTCTTTGTCTCTCTATCCCCTCTAGAAACCTTGTTGTGTTCAGCTGATCAAGTCTGATTCTCAATAAACCTCAATTATAATACTAAGAAACCACAGCGGAAGCTTAAAAACTACACTCTGGCACAGTTTTATAGTAAACTCCAACTGGGGTGTCAGCACAAAGTAACGTCAGACTCTGGACTGTAATTTCATTCTACGCAGGTTTATAAAAACTATCCAAAGTACATTTTTTTGTGCAGAAAGCCATACCAAAACTGAAACTCTTTGTCAAGTTTCCATCATCAATCTGCTGAATTAATTTCTTATTTGCTTTCCAAAAGACCTGATCAGGCTCTGTCCGTTGTGATGGATCGCTTTCTTCTCTGTAACAAAGACAAACATTGAAAACGTTAGACATTTAATAGGCAGAAAAGCAGCCATACACATAAAAGGTGCAGAAATTAGAAGTAAAAGAAACCCGGCCGGCCACACTTGTTGTGGTTTGTGAATAGTCACTGTTATAGTTAAGTATTCGTGGTTTTTGAACTTATTCGTGTCGTCATGGCCAAGAACGTGCTTTTCAAACAAACGTTTACTGTAACTGCTGACTTTGCTAAGGCGTTGATACAAGATACATTTCCGGCTGAGTAACACTTGGGACTCAGCTGAGAAATTCCTACCGTTGACAAAGACAACATTGGCATACTACAGTATACACGTATAGTGACGGCAACCGTGAACGTTGCTTTTGAACGCGTAGTCTGTGAAATATGCCAAACGTTACGGTTAAAAGCAACGGTCACGGATATACACTTGACTGCCGTTTCACGTAAATGCAACTGTGTACATTTTGTGAACGTTGCTTTGAACCGCTGCCTTACCTTAGTCCGGTCAACATACCATAACCAGTGACACTTCTCTTTTGTTGAACGAGGCTCAAATGTCGCCCTACAATGAAAACTCACCTATGAATAGGGCGGACTCGAATGCAAACTTTCACAGCCGACTCCTCAGCCATGTTGTCACTTGTTCACTAGCGTTGCAGCTGAGCCGCATTTGAAATTCAAACTTCTTATTCTCTTGATATGTAAGGATGCCAAATAGCGTTCTGACGCATTACTGCCACCTGCTGGTAAGAAGTCTGGAACAACAGTACCGTATGCCAATAAATGATTACTATTTTGACACACTAAACTGTTCATCTACAGTAGAATTCGAGAGAAAAAAAACAAAACATTGCCAACAAAAAATATATCTATATAAATCAAATACATGTTTTGCCTAATCCTGTTCTCTTAAAAAATGTCTGATTTATATTAATTTCACTTTAATTTGCTCCTCTCTCGTAATTGTTCGCACTTTATAATTACATGTTGAATGGATTCCATTTCATTGCATATTTCACATTTGAGTTTTATTTTATCCAGAATGTCCAGTACTCTCAGCCTTGAGAGGATCATTCCTTCCTTTCAACACCGAACATCTTGTCTTATTTCTCCCTCTAAAGAGTTGCTTCTGCATAATTCTCTCCCTGTACGCTTTTGTCCATGTTTGACAAAACTCCTTGATTTTATTTTTAATTATTGCTTTGGCTTCTGCTTTTGTATTGACAGATATTGAATTTTTTTTCAGGACCTGCTATGGATAATCATCTGCTAAATCAGTTTCCATACATTCAAAGGTATACAATATGGGTTCCGAAATTCCTAATTTTAAAGAGCATCATACATATTTCACATACAGTACGTGTCTTGCACATTATTTTTGATAATACAAGCTACGCTAATACAAGCTAAAATGCTGTGCTACATTTACACCAGATGTAAGGAGACACACATCTTCCAAAAAACGGAACTTTTGTCTCGTCAAACCATATAATATCCTCCCAAAAGTCTTGGGAAGCATTTAGATGTTACTTTTTTGCAAAAGTAAAAACAGCCTTGATGTTCTTTTTGGTAAGGGAGGTTCACCACTCTTCCATGTTTTCTCCATGTGAGGATAATGGCTCTCCCTATGGTTCGCTGGAATCCTCAAGCTTTAGAAATGACTTTTGTAATCCTTTTCAGGCTGATGGAGGTCAATTTCTTTATTCCTTGACTGTTTTAGAGTTTCTTTGGATTGTGTAATTTTGTTGCAGCTTTTTTAGATATTTTGTCTGATTTGATTTTGTCAGGACAGATTCTGTGTAAGTGATTTCTTGATTGAACAGGTCAGGAGGTAAACAGGCTTGGGTGTGATCGGTGAAGATTAACCAAAAATTTTGATTAGCCGCAATTAATTCATGATTCAACAAGGGGGGGGGGCAATTACTTTTTCACACAGTGCCAGGTGAAAAGACAATATATATATATATATATATATATATATATATATATATGGAACTTGATTTACACGGTTTGATGATCTTAAACATTAAAGTGGGGAAACTATACGAAAATATCAGAATTTGAAATGGGGACCAATACCTTTTCACGGCACTGTAAAAAAAAAAAAAGTGCTGGCGTTGCATGGGCACGAAGCGAACAATCTGGCAATGAGTCAGCAGTGATCAAGAGAGCCCTAAATAGTTTGGCGTGGCTGACTCGCCGAGTGGGAAAACAATTGCCGATCACCTTGTTGACAAATGGCATCAAACTGTGACATAATAGTTTGGTTTTTGATGGAATAAATGTGCCACAAAAAGACAATGATGCCAGATCTGATGATTTTGTCATGTTTTTACGCAACATTGTTCCAAGACAAGACACAATAGAGCTATTCCAATTTATTTCCTCGGGTTACAGTAGTGTGCAGACATCCAGCTTCATACAACGTGTGCGATCAGACTACAGTGATGCAAAGTTGCAAACCATATTTTGTTCACGTAAATTTAAATAAATGCATCAAATCATGTCGCCACAAACATTTACATAAGGCGAAAAGCACCTGAAGAGGTATAACTATGCATTTAAATTGCAAACAACCATGGAAGAAAACAAGTGGGAAAAAAAAAAAAAAACAGAAAATCTTGATGTTAAAAAGTGGATCACAGTAAAAAGAAAACATTTGGAGAAAAATGTTGTTTACTGGACAATCTGAACGGTATACAGCTATGTAGTAAGTTGCTCAAAAATGTCTTGCTTTTGTTGCTGAACTTTTCAGCTCATTTCCTCTTACATACAAATTGAATAAAGAAAAGGCAAATTACATTTGACTGCTGTCAGTGAGCTATGAGATTTAAGACACAGGACAACACGATAGATGTGAATCTATTACTATTAGCGCGAGGTATTATTGTTTTTGTTGTTGTTGTCTATTAGCATGATTGAAACATAAAAACTCAACAACCATCCATTTTCTTTACCGCTTCTCCCCACGCAGGTTGCGGGCGTGTTGGAGCCCATCCCAGCTACCTTCGGGCGAGCGGCGGGGTACACCCTGAACTGGTCGCCAGCCAATCGCAGGGCACATATAAACAAACAACCATTCGCACTCACACTCACACCGACGGGCAATTTAGAGTCTTCAGTCAACGTACCGTGCGTGTTTTTGGGTTGTGGGAGGAAACATGCAAACTCCACACAGGCGAGGCCGGGATTTGAACCCCGGTCCTCAGAACTGTGAGGCAGATGTGCTAACCAGTCGGCCACTCAACAACCAATTAAAACTTTGTGGAGGGATGGAATCTGTGCTGCGCAAGGATCCAAACACAAATGGTATTTTCGATTTGCACCTTTCCAGTCCTGTGTGGCCCTTAAGTGACAAACTTTTATATTGTACTCATCTCGCATAAAGAAGTGTTAAGAGCTTTGTTATATTCGATCAGTTCAGATTTGCATGTGCAGCACGCAACAGCAGAAAACTTGCACTGCCCTCCACAATTGCCTCCCGGTGGGGTCAACATCCGCCATCCAAGACGTTCCAGGAAAACAAATGCAGGCTAGTCCTCTCCGAGTTTTTGCGTGACACATTTGATGCGAATATTTTCTCGAAGGTTGCGGAGACGCGCACTGCGACTCGTGATTTCCTCCACGTAGGATTTGGGGAACCAGCCGCGTTCCCCGTCTGACAGCCGGATGCCTTCCACCCACCCTAAAAGAAAGAGCACTTCTTTAAGTGTCAGGAGGAGGGAATAATTATTGCTGCCCATTCTTCATTTTTTTAAGAGTTTGATCACGTCTAAAGAAAGAAACAATATTTAAGGATGTTTACTTCCTCTGGAAATAGACATAAACCAGTCAAAAATGCATTTTGTAAAAGAAACTGAGCGCAGAAAATTTGAGCATTTGATCCCCAAAAACTCAGCTAGAATTCTGGCTCCCACAGACTGATTGGGGCACATGAAACAAGGTTTTCTGGGACATGATTGTAGACCTGCGCAAGGCTGCAATGGGTTACATAACCATCAGCAAAATGCTTGCTGATTGGCGAGCTTTTGCAGGAGCATGTTGACATGTTGTACCTGCAGTTTTACATTTTTTGACAAAGGGAGGTATTTCAAACAGTTTTCTCACCGTCGCTGGTGATGGTCTTGGCATGAAGAATGTCCGCCTTCTCCAGCGTTAACTCATCATGCTCTTGTGCCTGATAGCTTCTAATGCACTGGACCTGAGATATGTCTGAGAGGAGAAGATAGGGAAATTCCACATCGGTGCTCACGCTTCGCAGCGACTCTCCCAGATGTGTACTCACCATCGTTCTCACTGGCTTGCTCGATGTCTTCGCGAGGATTGGATAGAAACATGGCTGCAATCCATCGCTGCTTCCCGCTCCTTGGTGCACACAAATTTAACACGACTTAGAGAACGTTTTTAGTGAAAGCATCCGGTTACGCTCGTGCTGGATGAGTGAATATGTACGCACTCAGTGTTCGATTTGAGCAGGATCTGATGTTTGAGCTGTTGTCCGTCACACAACTGAAGGTGGAAGATGAAGCCCGAGATTCCCTTCAGCTTCTGACTCAAATCTTTCACTTTTAGCTCTCCTATTTTGGCGTGGACAAACACCAAGAACTTCCATGTGCTGCAACATAACCCCGTACAAAGTTGTGTAAATGAATTATATCGATCATTTTTTTATTATTTCGTTGTATTCTCAATCGGTTTTTGGATTACAACCAGGGAAAAAAAAGATTCCCCTCATCTGGCAAAGGCCTTCCATTAGGGGTAACCTTGGAAAAATAAATAAAGTGCCCTAGTGGTGACATACTCTTTCCTCCTGGACAGCAGGAGGCAGTCGTTAAACAAGTGCAAGTACACCGGCTTGGTGGGCAACTTGAACTTGGATCCAGAAATACTCATGGTCTGCGTGTCCACCTCCAGAAGTTCACCGTGCTTCACCAGCCAACGAGACTGAGAAATCAGAGGAAATATCTAGAAAGAAAGGAATTTTGTGTCAACGTATCTGTAAAATGTAAATAAATGTCTTGTATGTTTGACACACCATGGAGAAGAGTGTTGTTAGCAACCCCGCCAAATTTGAAAGATTTAAAAAAATCGGCTTCAGAATTGTGAAAAATCAAACTATTGTCACCGCTCCCAAATGCTGCGGGCGTGTCCGCTGAATGCGCTGAAACCCCGCCCTCCTCTACTGTCGACTGTCAATAAAACACCATTACTATGAACTGAAAAAATAAAAGCTACCTCGTCTAGGCCAATTTTAGGGGGCTTCAGCCTTTTGGCGAAGGTTTATAGCCCTAGCCGCCCCTAAAACCAATCTTCAGCCCCCCTACAAAAATATTGGGCTTGACAAAATGCCCGCCAATTACGTTTTGGGAAAGAATAAATTGCTTGACCTCCCCCAGCCCCCATTTCTTGCTATGGCACTACATTCAATCACGCTGTCACTCGTTTGTTTTGGTTTTTTCCCCCTTCTTTTGTGAGTGAAGTTTGTTATTTAGTCTTTAGGCTTAGTTCATTTCTAGGTAGTACAAGTCTGAGTCCAAACCATCATGTCATCAGTCCGTAGTTCTCGTAGTTATCGCTATGCACACAGGAAGTCCGGCAACCTGTTTTCCTGTTTGGTCACGTGATAGTCTACCTAACATTGTTCTTATCTACCGCTCAGTAATATTGCGCCAGATAACCACTGATGCAAACCGAGGCGCTCACGTTCTTTTACAGAAGGGGGAGGGGGCACTCATGCCGGGCGTCCAAGTGCGTCACCCAAAAGGTCTGCAACCCTACCTGTATAATGGTGAAAAACAGTTTAACGCTATATTTCCACAATTTGGTAGTTGGCCAACATACTTGTCAGTCTTTGCTCGTGTTTTCAACGATTATCTTCAAACATGTATTTAGAAACAAATCTCTGAAGTCACGTTACAGGGTTTTTAAAGACTCTAAAAGAAGACGGAGGCATTCAACAGACGTGTCACCTTGCCCTCAAAATGAATTTTCTTATTCAGGTGGATGAGTTCCTCCATCCTTTTCATGGACTGCACGCTAGAGTTGCACTCTTTTATGATCTAAGACAAGACAGTAAGCAGAGTTAGAATTGTCCGCTAACCTTTTAGAATGATAGCAAGTACCTTTTTTAGCTCATTGAAAGCCTTCGTCGCAGTGTCCTCATCTCTGGATCCTGGGGTGGTCCTCTTTAGGATGTTCTACAAACGTTTTTGCATTCTTTGAAACACATCCCATTAAAATCTCACATTGCATTTTGTTAGGAGAGAATTCCAATCTTCACCCATTCGTAATTCCCCGCGATTGGCTTTCAAGTACAATTATCAAGTGCGTTCCGTACCTCCACCAGCATTTTCAGCCGAGTGATCCTCTGGAATGGAAGGATGAGAAATGAGGACAGAGGCAGTCGTTGGCAGACGCTGTCCTCCTCCAGACGGGTCAAGGCGGCGGGAAAACGAGCTTTGTCCTGCCTGACGACAGAAGATGGGAAATGTTGAAATTATTCTTTGAAAAATTGAGTTGAACCCTAATGGATGCACAACACAAGCACAATAGGGTCCAAAATTACCTGCATTAGTTTTTTATATTTTGGAGGGGGGGGGGACAGAATGCTTGAATACTCAAAGTAGACATTAAATATCTTGCTTTTGATTACAGCAGATCAATATTTGTGTTGTGTTGCCTTTTATACTTTACTGAACAAAACTATTACTCTAAACTACTTTGAAATTTCTACACCAGGTTTACAGACATGGGTCAAAAAGGATGTGTGACTTCAAATGTAATAATAATGCATTATAAAACACTGAATTATGAAATGACTTTTTGCAAAGATGGATATCAATCAAACTTCCCCGAATCACTTTGGAGCTATGTTATGCATCAAAGGGAATATTTTTGCACTTCAGAAATTCTTTGGCTCGCTACAAGTTAAGTCATGCAGGTGTATAGGCACAACACCCCATGTCTACTAGAAAATGTATGTACAGCCAACAAGACGCAGGAATCATGTTTTTGCTCATGTCTTGTGTGTGTGTGTGTGTGTGTGCGCGCGTGTTTGTTATCAGAAAAAAACGACTGAAGTTATACCCTGGACTGGTCGCCAGCCAATCGCAGGGCGCATATAAACAACCAATCAATAATTGCGATATTACTGCTCATTCTGGCGTGTGCGCCTTGGTCGCGTGGGGACAGTATAATACGGACACTGTTATTGTTATTTTGTCTGTCTACGTGCAAGGCACGGCCGTATTGTGAGAAAAACGAGACAGGAGCAACAAGACGAAGGTCTACTCACAGGAGCCGCTGATAGGTCTGCTCTTGGTAAGCCTGGTTGGTTACGTAAGGTAAGTAGACCCTGCGCAGGGCCGGGCAGTGATTCAGAATGATGTCACACACGTCAAAACGCAGGATGTCTTCCTCCAGCCTGTGCTCCAAGTCCTGAAGGAACCTACGTGTAATCAAGAGCACTGGATTCACCCTGGTGACGGGCGACGTGCCCAAAGACACACGAGCGTCTCGTGACTTCACCTCTCGCTGACATCTTTGACTTCGGGCAGCTTGGAGAAGAGCCACTGCTTGTCCTGAGCTCCGAGACATTCGGAGAGCTCCTGCGACAACATGAAGTGATCCACGGCGATCGTCAAACTTCGGATGTACGAGGCCTCGGACGTCACCAGCTCAAACTTGGCCTGAAGGGAGGAGGAACGGTCTATCAGCTCTCAGCAGTCCCAGGACACAGGTTTGTTTACGTGGGGCACCTCCTGTAATTTTCTCTGCTCGTTGCTGAAGTTGTCCAGCTGACCACTGGAGCGCACGTCCGGGATGTCCTGCCACAGGGCAAAAGCGGACCCTCGTGAGGAGCAAAAGGAGCTGGACGGAGACAGACTGGACGGAGACGGGGTCCCGTCGGAACCCTCGTCCCGGGGGCCCTCCTCCTCAGTGCCTTTGCCCCGTTGTCTTCGGATCTCTCTGTTAATGGCGACATCGCTGTATTCTTGATACAGGATGGCTACGGGAAACACAGAAACACGGTTCAAGTATCGGCTTTTGAACAGATGCAGAAGACGAGCGGTTGCGGAAAAGGGTAACTTACAACTCGGCAAGAACCTTGATAAGCGATTGGAACGAGCGACAGTGGGCAGTGTGAACAAGTCTTCCTCAATCGACCTCTTCCGCATTCTGTTGCCATCAATGTGAAGCCACATTCAATTGTCATACATGTTCTCCTTAGCTATTCCCGGAAAAACACACCTATTGTTCTCTTCGTATTTTTCTGATCTTTCTGGAACACCCCAAGATGAAAACTTTTCAGACTGAAAAAAAAAATCCCTTTTTTTACATTTGTTAAAACATTTTGACTCGGCAGTAGGACATGAGCAAAATCATCTGTGAAAAGAAAATCTTCTGCCAACTAATTTGATTTACAAGGAAGCACCGTGCCCATTCAAACACAACCAGAGACAGAAAGTGTGACCGACGAGGTGTCAATCGTCGCACTCATGGGCACACTAATAGCGGGCACACCGTGGGCTCACACTGACCTGTTACCTTGGGCTTCAGGAGCTTTGATGAAACTATGGCGGAATATCCTCCTCCGCAAAATAATTTTTTTTTTTAAAAACGCAAACAGGAGTGAACATAGCCGTTGCCTTTTAGAGGTGTTGAGACATCAGGCAGCCAAACGGATTCCGAAGCGATGCGGACTTTGCAACGTTTCTGCTCGACAGGTTCGTTTATCACGCCTTTTTGATTTTGAGTGGATTGTACATTCTACAGAATAAAACTTCAAACCGATAACGTTTAGTGCAAACATAATAGCAAAATCCATTACGAATAAGTTATGCTACCAAAGTAGCAGCCGTGGCTACCGTCTGCTTGTTTATAGAGCTAATGCTAGCTTATTATTGTTAGCGCTGACGTTTTGTGGAAGCTTGATTTGCGTTGAGAATCGCGCTCGTACAAGTTAGTGATGGTCGAGCCTTTGGTAAAAGACTCGAGAGGTTATTGATTACTCAAGTGAGGCCACATTTCTATCTTGCTTACACTTTTAACACAGCAAACTCCCCTTTAAACTGAGCTTCTCTGTGACATACAAAGATCTCTCAGTTGAGATGTGTCACTTTAACATAATTCCTTGACGCCAATTACTACTTTTCTACTAGCCAAGGTTTGGGCACCGTCTTGTAGCATGTCAGAGCGTTACAGAAAGAACAAAAATATGCGAATAGTTTTTCAGTGAATAGCTGAGGATTGATGTTATATTCAAAAATGTTGTAGCTGAGTTACACGTTCTTCATACGTTTGTTACAGACAGGTTATGAGAAATAATAAGCAGATATTCCAATGCAAATATGCCTGTTTTCCGTGCTGAAATATTCACCCAAGTTTGCTGCTCCACCAATGCGTTGGCACTCCACTGTCACTGCTGGGCAGCGGTGGTGCAGGACCTACAGGACTGTGGGGGGCGCTGTCACTGGAGCCTCCTGAGCTGCGTTGCTTTGTGTTGGACTTATCTAGAGACGGTTATACATAAGTAGTGCAGGTGGATCGAGATGCCTGCTACCAAAAGTGGGCATTCTGGACATAGGCATAGCTGGCCCACACTTCCGTGGGGGCCTAAGCATAATCGCATTTGTGGGACGTCTATTTTTGCCAGTGATATGGATTATTGATCATTCATACACCTACTATAAACTCAATGCAGTGGGGTTACACTTTCTTTAGAGAAAGACGTCAGGGGATGGGGTGGGGAGTGAGGCTACGTTCAAATCTTGCTAGCAGTCTGCAAACTGCATACTCTACCTTTGAAGTTCAATGAATCAATTCATTAAACCTTCCAGATTGATGAGTTTTGCACTGGTTCAGTTTCCTTTTACAGTGAACCAAAACTATTCTATATCCTTATTGTATTGATTATCTTTATTTGATACTAGTTTTAATTGATGATTCGTTTTTTATTTCGTGTCTCATGTCATGTAACCTCGACAAGGTTACTAATACTCACTGTCTGGACTCAAACTGCTTGAACCCTGTCGGTCCCTGGAGGCGACTCGGGCCGACAGTGACTTTCCCAGCTTCAAGGTGAAGGAATTCTTTCTTTGGGACAGCTGGAGTCTGGAAATCAGTTCTGAGGCAGAGAAACGCCGCCGCTCTTGGTCTTCTTGGCGACTGCGTGGCACAATGCTGCCCCCCGTTGCCATCGTTGACGTGTACAGACTGTCTTCTCTCACACCCGGTAGCGAGTCCTCAAAAATCTGCAGCCGTTCTGTAGGTAGATAGGGAATATCATCCGGACTGAGGTTCTGAAGGTCCGGAATAACATCTGTAGACAAAGGACTGGCGTTGGTCTCTTGTGAGGATTGTCCACTGAGATCCTCCTCCAGGAGAGATGCACAGGTTTCAGGAGAGAGGAAGTCTGCATCCAGGACGGGACTGCTGAGAGAGTCGTCACTGAGGCTGTCTGAAGAATAAACCTGAATCCTACGGCCTGGAAACAACAAGACTTGTAACTTATAATGTTAGACTAGATAGCTAACATCTGTGGAGCGTTAAAGCAAGAGAACACTCACGGATGGACTTCTCTTTAAGCGAACCTTGGGATGTTCGCCTCTGCGGTTGGTAGTCCAAGCTCTGAAACTCCGGCCCTTCGGGTGGGGATGGAGAGCAAAGTATCTGAGAGTCCCAGGAGTCTATGTTTGTGTAGAGTGAGGACAGCGGGAAGGACAAAGGGAGACTAGGTACACAGTCAGGACGATACCCTGATGTGAAACTTGGTGCTCCTCCATCAGTCTGTTCCAGTGAAGACGTCCTACGACCACTTTGGCTTTCAATGTCGGCCTTACTAGTACGACAAGAGTTTGAAGTCAACGGTTCATCCTCCTTGGCCGCTCCGTGGTAACTTTTGGCACAGTCAGTAAGTTCACTCTGCGAGTGCTTCAAAGTGTCGAGGAGTGGGGCATACGTGCCGCATTGTTGGTCAGAAGGAGAGGTGTGCCCATTTAGCTTAGAATTTGCCGGTGACTGACAATCGATGAAGGCCAACGTCTCTTGCTGGCACACGGCCACATGTTTGTGGTGACACGGGCGGGGGAGAGGCTCATCGTCCTGGGGGCCAGCGATCACAGCCGCCGACTCAGCCGGGCTGGCGAGCCACATGCTGGGACAGTCTCCTCTGCAGTGCAAAGTGTGATGGTGGGGCTGGAAATCAGGAAACGGAGAGAGTCCATACCCAGGAAGCATGGCTGCTCAAACACACTGGCGCTGAGGGAGAGAGACAGCAAATCTATCAGAATTTGGAGCACTCAGATTCTTCAAGACATCCGATACTATATGTCTGTGTAGATTCTCAGTCGTCCAGGTCATGGTAATTCGCAAAGGTTGAATCAAGGCAACATGACTGTTCTTGTTTGTTGAAGACGTTTCACCGTTAAGCCAAAAATCTTCTTCAGTTCTAAAATTGTAGGTGTGGAGTCTCCCTAGCTATGCCTTGGTGAGTGTGTTCCTAGGGGTTGGTCAACAATAGTTTTTTGTTTTGTTTTTGCCCAGTGTGGTTGGTGAATCAAAACCAACAGCTCGAAGGTTGACTGAAAACTAAATTGTTCAATTTGTGTTTCTGTGTGATTGACGGTACAGTATAAAAGATACACAAAATTACACAAACACTACCTGTTATACTATCACACACGGAAACCAGTTTCATTAATTATTCCGAGCGACAATGGAAACCAATATTCGAGGGTCTATCCTAGCTGACTTTGGTCGAGAGGAGGGGTACAACGTAGACTGGGGCACATACAGATAAACAACCATTCACACTCACAAATCAGTCTTCAATGAATCTTAAGCGTGATTTTGCAATGTGCGAGGAAGCCGAATTACCTGAAGAAAACCCACACAGGCACAGCAAAGCATGCAAACTCTACTAAGGAGAGCCTGAACCAAGATTTGAGCCCAGGAACTCTTGACTGTGAGGTAGACGTGCTATGTCGCCATTCTGCCCGGTTCAACTCAAGTATTGAGTTGACTTGAGTTCACTGCCGCCAGACTGTGCTCGTATCCCACGTTTGTGCTCTCAAGTCAAAACAAAACTCGGCCAAATGATGGCTTGTATCTCGAAAAGCTCGTCGAAAGTCGGGTCACTCCGTCGTATTTGTATTCTGAATCACGATTGTAAAACATTCAAATGTAGTCGCCTGCAGCAGCGGAGACAGGAAATGAGAGATTTCAACTTCCTCTTTGTGGAAGCGCACGTGTTGTCAATGTGCAGCTGTTGGAAGGCCACACCTGTTCTAGTCGAGGCAGCCAGGACCGTCCGCCTTCTCTCTCTCTGCAACCGCGCCGCCCCACGCACACACACGGTAGGTAGGTAGTTCGCACAAATGGTTATGTGTTCCCAGACAAAGGGTGTCTTTATGCGTGTTCGAGCCTGGCTGACACCTGAGAGTCTGCGGGAAGCGCTTGCACTGATCCACTCAAACGGCGCAGCCGCTGGGCTGTAGACACGAGTTCGAGCCTATGCTGCATCATTGATTTTTTTTTTAACATGTATTTTCTATTCAACCAGGTTTTTCTCATTCAGATTAAAAACGAGAGACCTGACCAGGACCGGCAGCGACCAAACCACAAAGTTACAGACATACAAAGAAGGACAATGTCCAATTTATAAAGCGCGACATTTTGGATCCAACCATCTATGTGTCACATTTAGGAAGTCACTGTTCAAGCAGCTGAGCTAAAACAACATTCTGAAGAATCTGCTTCCATTTCTTCATTTTAGATGTAAAAACATTTAAGGGCACCGGTTCCAAAACAGATTCCAGGTTGAGGGTGCAGAGTACCCAAAAAGCCCTTCTCCCACTTTCTCTCCGAGCGTTTGGAACATAGAGCATGAAGACGTCCTGAGTACGCAACAAATAATCAATGGCCAGCAAACACATTTTTGGATACAACCCAAACAGTATTTTTATGTGCGCACGTCATCAAGTTTCTCAGACGTCCCGGAAACGGCATCAGATGATCGGATTCCACCTGCGCATTCCACACGGTCCAGGTATCAAATCACGGCATTAGAAATCCAATTCCTGAGAATCCAATTCCTATCAGGCTGGTATTTGGGACTTTTTGTCCTGTAATTTCACTTTAGCTGCTCAGGCACTCATGTGGTCTGCATGGGGCAGGCGGGGTGCGCATGGCAATTGCGCATGACTCCGTGGCTGACTCCAAGCCAGAGCTTGAAATAAAAATTGTCATATGACAGCTCCGCATAGTATGAGATTTTCCTACGGCTTCACAGCACAGAGAGAGGACACAGTCTTAAGGAAACCCTCAGACGCGGAAGAGTCCATATTGGAATGTGCTGTAGTGACCGAGTTTTTAAAAAAATGCCGGAGTTCATGTTCAGGTGCATCCATGGTTTCTAGGTCAAGTTCTTCGTTTATGGCTCGTGCAGGGAAGTCGTTGTCTTTCCTGCATTTGGAATGAGTTATTGCTTGACGGACAAGTCGCAAAACTATGGCAGATGTCACTTGAAAAAGAACCTTTTCCAACTTCCTTTTGCATTTCTCTACATTGCTTCCTTAGTGCTGTAATGAGACGAGAAATTCATACGAAGGATTATTGGGCGGGGGATATATCATGTCCCATATTATTCAAATTAACTTTTTTTTTCTTGAGAATTTAATTCTCGTTTTTTCTTGTATCCCCTTTTTCTTGTATTTTCTTGTATTCTTGTACCCCCCCCCCATTTTTTCAAGGTGGCCTTTTTACTCAAAAGTCCTAAAGACTACCTAAATGTCTTTTTAACTTACTCTAAAAAGGGTTTATTGTTTTTCCAGCATATAATAAAAACATACTATAATATTCTTTCAAAAGAAACAAAGCACTGATTTGGAAGCGCGCGGCACAAAAAGGCACACCCAGTTTCCACCTTAATTACTGTTTATCATTTCATGGTTTGATATTTATGGCTTAGATGTGTTTTTTTTCCCCCCACAAATAGTTACTGTCATTTTGATTTTACTACTAAGTTAGCATAACGTGGTCATGAAGTGTGTTCCAACTTACTGTGGGTAGAAAATATCTACGCGCCCCAAATGCCAGGTTTTTGTGATCGAAAAAAATGAGAACAAGACAAATAATTTCTCAACTTTTTTTCCACCATTATTGTGACCTGTACAACTTGAGAATAATCAAAATGGATGTTTTTTTGTTGACAGTAAACAACTAAAATAATGTGATTTCCAAAGTGTGCCCACACGCTTATTACTGTGGATGTTTCCAGAATTACGTTGAAACTCATGTTCGATGGGAGTCAACACACACATGCCACCGTTTACAAGTCCACTGATTCACCCCAAATACATTTCAGCTGCTCTAGTAGGCTTTTCCAGAGATTTTCTTTCTTTCTTGCAAAAAAAAAAAAAAAAACGGAAGGTTTTGTGCTAACACCGAAAGGTATTCGGAACTGTTCATAATTCCTTCCTCCTTGACGATGGCCCCAGTTACAGCCCCAAAGCATGAGGCCACCATCACCATGCGTCACTGTAGGTACGGTGTTCTTTTCTTTTGATTTTCTTTTGATTTTTTCTTTGGTGATGAGCAGTGTTTGCGCCAAACATACCTTTGGGAATTACGGCCAAAAAGCTCAACCTGGCATTTGAACATGGGTGTGTAGACTTTTTATATCCAGTGCACATGCGTATTGTATTCAGCATATGCCACCGAAACCAACTGCACTCTTTAATGTTTTATTTGTGAAATACGTATCTCTCATTGGAGGATTCCGTCGATGCTGTGGTATTCAGGGTCGTATTGCGCGCCAGCAAATTTAAAGCACTATGTAATAATGAATAATTTAACCTGAACGTAATCGATAGGGAAAGCAGGATGTCTCTCAAAGCTGGAGCAACCCCAGATAGTGTATGCTACTTGAGTAGTCTTATCATTGGTGGGCCAGCCGGGACACGGCACGGTGGCTCGAGCCACTCACAGTGTGGTGAGAGGTGCTGGTGTGTGTGCGTGTTGTGTGTGCGTGTGAGATCACAGCAGTCCACTAATTACATCGTCTGCACACACACGCCCGCACACGAAAGCGCACACACGCCGACACCACTCATTCACCAGCACACGTGTGGGGAAAGACTTCTTGTGGGATTTCCCCAACAACGTGTATATTGGATTATTCATTTATTTATTTTGTATTTTTTTGGTCCAATCAGCTTTCAGCTTTTGTGTGTTGCCATGTCAATCGAACCTTCGGAAGCAGTAGTGCTGGTCGATATAAAGTTCTAAATATTGTTTCGATGGTGTTCCTGGCACAATTGCAAAATTCTATACAGTATATTTGTGGTTTTGTATGCTGTTGACTGTTTCTATAATTGGCGTGGTAGTGTGATGTGGATTCAGTTTAGTTAAGTACCCACTGAAGGCCCACGTACCAAATGCACGGCCTGCCACTGTCCACATTATGTTTAATGTACAGTCGAGTCTGAGAAACATTTACATACGGGGCTGTATTTTCGTGACTGGCGTAAATCCAGCACTGCGCTCGGGGGTCGATACATTGTGCAGCCTCAGCGAATGTACTCAAAACCCTCCCAGACACCAGTAACATACACGAGACGCGATCCGTTCGAGACTGCAAGGGACGAGACGTACACAGGAAGGATGCGGGGGGGCGGGGGCAACAGAAATTGACGACAGCCCTGAAAAAAACGGCGACCATCTCACAAGTAAACGCCAAGAAGACAGTCTGGAACTTTGCCGCCTCCCCCCTAAACCACCGCCCTCCACAAGATTGGCTCTTCTTCTGCCGTAACAAATCTGCTCTCATGTGACAAACAAAAGCAACGAGGAGCTTTTGGCAAGCGAACATCATCCGAATCATGACGCAATGTGTCCAAAAATCCAACAGTCGGGCATCCCGTCAAATAGTGAGATTTGGGGGAAAAAAAAAAAAAAAAGTCACGACACGTCGGCAAATGAAGACAAAAAAACCAAACGCGTTGTTCATGTTAAACTGCTATCAAAATGCTAACATAAGGCCAAAAACAACAATTTTGCCATTTGAAACTACTTCCATTGATGTGCGCTGCTCTAGTTTACAATGGAAATAAAAAGTCTACACACCCCTGTTTAAAAAAAATAAATACAAAATTATACCAAAATAAATCATTTCAATACTTTTCAACTGCGATACCTTTTGTATTTAATCCCTTCGAGAGAGGAAATAAAAAAGTAAACGACTCCAAAATTGTGTGTGAAGAAGTGCGCACACCCGCTTGTGTCTGGGATGTGGCTTGTGTTCAGAATGAATCAATCACACTCAACCTCATGCTAAATGGGAGTCAGCATTTAAAAAGCCTCGGATTCACACCAGATAAAGTTCCAAATAGTTTATGGGACTAATAGTGGAAAGGACTCTTTATAACTCACCATTTACTGTACATTAGAATCAAACTTTTGAATGTCTTTGGAGCCTCATTTAATATCGTTGATCCTTGACTTTCCCCATGCGTTGGTGTTTGTTTGTACAAAGTTAATTAAGACAAATGTAGTGATTTGTCAAAGCTTTACAGAGACCGAATAACTCATTTTTGCATGAATTCAGTTTTTGGAGTGTGTACGTTTTGTTGTTGTTGTTGTTGTTGTTTTAGCGTTTCCTGGCACTTTGGACTCAGCCTTTTTATGATGTGGACAGGTCGGGACACGTCGTTTTTTTTTCACGAAGGCACCTAACAAAGTGACCATCCAGCAAGTAGTGCCTCAAAACTAAGCTCACCTGAGTAAAGCCATGGAGGACACAGATACGTACAGCGACCTGCTTTGTGTGTGTGTTCGGACGGAACATTTTGCTGCAAACACAAAGACGCACTGAATTTTTTCTGAACACACAGGTGTGCGCAGCCATTGCCTCGGGCTTCCGCATTTGCACGCCCGCCGCTTTAAGCGGCTCAAGCGTGCCAAATGTTCTCAGCCGCGCAGAAGAAATTAATGCCTGAAAAGATTGGACTTATCCTGTGACGAATCAAACGCATCAATCAACGTCATTATTAGCGCAATGCACAACTGGGTGGTCCTTTTAACAGTCCAACTTTTTCATGTCAAGTTCATGTGCAATTTCAAGGGCCTCCTCCTCTTCCCCCCCCCAGTAGATAAGACCCTCAGATACTCTCAGACACTTTTTCACATTCCCAAGATGACTTAGACCCACATTCCTTACAAATGGACTGCAAAGCCACGGCCGGAGACAGTCGAAGAAACGCAACTGTACGAGTGCACACAGGTCGCTATTAGAGACGGCTGGGACCAGGAATACTGAGGTCACATGCTCTAAAACGAAGAACAAAACAAGGAAAGGGACGCATTATCCTCTAAAATGTGTCTCTTACACACACACACACACAGTGTTTGAGTGACAGGTCATCTCTCGACAGTTGTGGCGGAAGAAGGCCTTTTGCTTCTGCATGTGTCAGCAGTGGTGGGCAGTAAAAAAAAAGCACAAAGTACAAATGCCGTGTTACTGCACTGTAAGTAGATTTCTATATTTTTAAATCTTTAAATCCGCTAGTTTAATGCTCATACATGATGCGAAACGCCATAGAAGGGCTAACGAGGGGTTGATTTTTAATCCATTGAAAGCTCCTGGACTCAAGTTGGGACATTGCGAGTCCTTTTCAACCTACAGTGTATTCAATTGACTACACTGCATAGACAAGATATTTAATGTTCAAACTGATAAACTTCTTCTTTTTTTTTACAAATCTTGACTCATTTTGGATTTGATGCCTGCAACACGTTGGAAAAGAGCTAGGACAGGGGCATGTTTCCCACTGTGTCACATCACCTTTCCTTTTAACAAAACTCAACAAGCGTTTGGGAACTGAGGACACAAATTGTTGAAGCTTTGTAGGTGGAATTTTTCTCCATTCTTGTTTGATGTCCAACTTCGGTTGCTCAACGGTCCGGGGTCTCCGTTGGGGTATTTTGCGCTTCGTAATGCGCCTCACACATTTTCAGTGGGAGACAGGTCTGGACTGCTGGCACTCTTTTACGACCCAGCCACACTGTTGTAACACGTGGTAGAAGGTGGCTTGGCATAGTCTTGCTGAAATAAGAAGGGGCGTCCCTGCAAAAGACCTTGCTTGGATGGCAGCATATGTTGCCGTTGGACTATTTGCTCACACAGTTGTTTTCAAAGTGGTGAACCTCCTTTCTTGTGAAAAATTGAGCCTTTCTGGGAAGCTCCTTTTTCACCCGTAACACTCATGACACTCACCTGTTCACCTGTGGAATGTTCCATACAGGTGTTTTTTGAGAATTCCTCAACTTTCCCAGTCTTTTGTTGCCCCGATCCCAGCTTTTTGGGAACGTGTTGGAGGCATCGAATTCATCATGAGTGATTATTTGCCAATAAAGATGATCAGTTTAAACATACTGTATACATATACTGTATTGTCTTCGTAGCGTATTCAATTGAATATAGGTTGAAAGGTTGCATTTTACACAACGACCAACCGTTATTGTACAAGACACCCGCAGCCATGGGCCAGCTACACTGAAAATCATTATCTCAGAGACTACTGCAGTAACGCACACACACATTTGACATGAAAGAACATTTAGTCGTCACCTCAGTTTAGCCTCTCATGGCAGACTGTCGATGAGCGACAGTGGCCAAAGTGTTCAATTGTGCACCCGAACCTGTTGAATGTGCCTTCGCAAGCCGATCCGTCTCCTCCTGAAAGCCTGCAGGTGAGACGCAAAAGTCGCGCGTTGAATATCGGAGAAGCTCGGAGCCGTGTACAGTTTGCAACACGAGCTCGCGTGCAACATGAACATACCCCAGACATGCGCTTACCTGCCCCCGCTGTGCAACAACTCCTTCTTCTCACACAATATTATTATTACGATTATTATTATTATTATTAACAGGGAATCTAACGCTGCCTTAAACAAGCTCGATGTTTCGCGATAGTGCCGTGCAGAAAGTCAACACGAGCTGTTGACGACGCAAAACAGACAGCTTGACTCAATCTACACTGAACACGGCACACTGGACATTTCTGCGCAAGTGGAGTCAGTGCACAATCTGCAAGTAAAAACACTGCAATGCATGTGATACGTAAAAAGTGTAGTTGTCGCTGGAGGTCTGGCCAAATACCGCGGTGCCTTGGCCTTGGTGTTTCATTCGTCCCGCAGTACGGTCATGATGTAATGAAATGGAATGTAAAAAAGGAAACCGTTTTGACAACATTTTGCGCGTCAATTCAATTGACATCGTGCTGCTCCTTCTGGTGCGTGCACCTTGGCCACCTGGGGGCAGTATAAAATAGACTTACGAGTATACTGCACATGATTACAGAATCGCGACGTGCGTGGTGTCCTGTGTCAAGCTTATCAGAGCACATCACACACGATAAGACCAAAAGTGTTAAATGCCTCATGTATCATCTTTCGGCGCAGAAACTGTCACAACAACAACAACAAAATTCTTTTAAGATTTGAAAAATCCTTATCCGTGTACGAGGCCTTAGTCGTTCTACGCAGAGGATGAAGAACATATCCCTGTGGGTATTCTATTATGCGTTGCTCCACCGTTTGTGTTCAAATACCCGTGAGTTAAAGTGTTAAAACGTCCCGACTATCGATGTGATCCGTGAGCATTTGTGCATCGTGCGCTAACATTAATCGAGCGAGTTTTAAGGTAGTTATTTTAAATGCAGAATGTGTAATTGTCTTTTCTTTTTTTTTTTTTTTACGTTTAGTCTGACAGTAAATTGTCCACTTCCTGCAAAACAACAGCTTGCTGTGAAGTCCACTGCTACCATACAGCACTTATCCAGGACAGGTTTGACAAATGTTCGCTTGCCAAGTCAAAACAAACAAAAAAAACCAACAAAATCGACCAAACGACTGTATTATTGTGATTTATTTTGTGAAAACGGCGACGGTAACGATGATGCAAGAATTTTGCAACCGTACCAGGCGTTGTCATACCTGAATTCCACATAAGACAAACGACATTGTATGTTGTTGTGTCGCTTTCGAATACCTGAAGGCGGCGAGCGGCCT
The DNA here is from genome assembly GCF_024500275.1 of Phycodurus eques. Taxonomy (NCBI): domain Eukaryota; kingdom Metazoa; phylum Chordata; class Actinopteri; order Syngnathiformes; family Syngnathidae; genus Phycodurus; species Phycodurus eques. The sequence goes on from NC_084525.1 coordinate 48,055,394, forward strand.
AGCGTGGCCGTCGGTCAGACGCCGCCGGCGCCAACGTGACGGTCCGGCGGGCCGTTGAGGGCTCAGACCGAGGAGCTCCGTTGTCCATCGCTGCCTTGCGTTCCTCCCGCCTTCTGTCCTCTCCCCCTCCTCTCTTCTTTTGGAAACTCTTCTTCCTTCTCCTCTCGGTTGCTCGGAGAAGCAAAAAAAGAGGTCAGCGACTCGCAATGTAGATCTCCTGCCGACGTCTGTCTCTCTTCTCACTCCTTTCCCTTTCTTCCTTCCTTCACTCCCTCCCTCTCCCTCTCCCTCTCCCTCTCTCTCACTTTCAGCTCCTGTTGGCTACTTACTGGCTCTCATTTTCTCTCATTCCCCTCCGCCCCTCGCTCGCCCTCCCTCTGGGTATTGCTCGCAGCACCTGCCTGAGTACGACGAGACATTTGCATTGCTGAGCAAAGTTCACTTGCTTATATTTTACTTCATGTATGTATGAAGCAGGAGTGGGTAAAGTATGGCCCGGTGGCCTCGTTCTTTAATCCGCCCCGCGGGCCATTTACATTATCAAGAGACCACTTGAGAAACAGTTGTGCTATTCCATAAACCCAATTCCTGGGTTGTTTGTACTGGGTCAAATTTCTGGCTTATTTTTCTGAGAGTAACTGAATTGTTGGGTCACAGTATCCATTCATTTGGGTTGTACGGCTGATAATGTTAAGCCAATTCCTGGGTGGTTTGTGGTGGCTCAAATTTCTTCGGTTAATTTTCTGAGCATAACCAAATTGTTGGGTCAAATGAACCAATTGCTGAGTCATCGAATAACCACATTTTGTGAGTTATTTTGACCTAAACAGTTGGGTTATTCATTCAACCCAAAAAGTTGGCTCAAAAGAATTGATTGACACAAGTAGCGGTCGGGCCCTTTTTGACGCCGTAATTTGGTTAAAATGAACCCAAACTGTTTTTTAATTTGTGTCGCATTCATTTTCTCCCCCCCCCCCCCCAAAATTGGTCAATGGCATGTCAATCCAGCCATTTTCTATACCGCTTATCCTCGTTAGGGTCGCGGGTGAGCTGGAGATAACTTTAGGCGAGAGGCGAGGTACAATCTGAACGGTCACCAGTCATTCACAGGGCACATACAGTAGATATAAAAAGTCTACACACCCCAAAAATGGCTTTTTTGTTTTTTGTTTGTTTGTTTTTTTGGGTCATTTAAAATAATGAGACGAAGAAAAATTATTTCAAAACCTTTTCCACCATGAGTATGACCAAAAACCTGTGCAGCACAATTGAAAAAAACATATTTTACAAAAAAAAAAAAAAAAACTGACCTACAACCGAGGATGTGGCTCTGTTCAGAATACACCAGTCACATTCAAAATCGAATTAAAGTACCTCTGATGAACCCCAAATAAAGTTCAGTTGTTCTGTATGCATTTCTTGACAATCTTTGTTCTTTCTAGCAGAAGCCTGAAGGTTTTATGCATAATGGTACGCAGACTGCTATTTGGAAATAATTTGAATTGGTGTGTAGACTTTTTCGAGCCACTGTGTAGGGAAACAGTCATTCAGAATCATATTCACACCTGTGGACAATTTAGAGTGTTCAGCGGACCTAACACTTTGATTTTTGGAACGTGGGAGAAAGCCGGGCAAAGACCAGGAGAACATACAGCACGAACTCCACAAAGGAAGAGCTGAGCCGAGATTCAAACCCACATCCTCGGAACCTTGAGGAAGACGAGCTAACCACTCAAATAGTGTGCTTTTTCTTTTTCTTTTTTTTTTTAAATGTAATAATTTTGTTTGTAATTAATTTATCATATTTTGTCAATTGTAGATTACCATCTTTATTTTGAACGCATGAACAGTGAAATCAAACCAAACAGTGAGGAGAAGCGGCTCAGAAAATGGATGGATGGACGATCTGAAAGGATTCGGCGCCTGGAGATTGATTCAGTAATATTTTAGCCAAAAATTCATTCAGCGTGTCAGTGAAATAAATACCTGCATGCTGGACAGTGCAGGCGAAATGTCTTAGATTCTTGTTGTTCCTCGTGAGGGAATTGAGTTCAAAATTCATTTTCGAATGGATTTAAAAAAAAAAAAAACAAAAACATAGTAGGGTCATTCAAATTAGTCAAAGGTTAGTGGAGTGAGGAGAATAAACAGAAACCCAAAGTCAATGACGCCATTTAAAAAGTTTACTGAAGCAATTATTCAGCCGTTGCCACACAATCGGTCATTTCAAACTGGCTCATGTTTTCCTTCCCAACATGGCCGCCACGTAGGCACGTGGGGGGGTACCCAAGTGGAGAAAGGTAACCAAGAGTGGGCGTAACCACCTGAGTTGGGCGTAACCACAGGGAAAGCCTGCACGCTGCAGACAGCGTTTTGCTCTTTCCTCAGTCGCTCGTACAGCTGTAGTTACACGATCGGGCCAGCGGGTGGCAATCGTCATTTCGGAAACCTTTCTGCAAGCACCTTTTTAAAGCCCAATACATATGCTTTTCATTCTTTTTTTTTTCTTTTTGTGGTTATCTGAAGTTACAAAAGCATTTACATTCCATATCATTATTATTAATTAACGATTGAAGCAAGAGTAAGTCCACTCCCAGCACAAATGGAATATTGTTTCCTCTGCACAAGCGCGTCCATATTCATTTTATATTTGAACAGTTGTGTCTTTACATGAATGGGAAGTAGTTTGAAGGCTGAACTCGCTCACGTTGTTTGGAAGTAAATGTCAAAATATTCCAGTAAAAGAAAAACAAACAAAAAAAAACACACTCAACGGAGATCAAGTACAAAACTGCAAGTATGTAGTAATTAATGTTATTCTATTTTGACTTCTGCCAATCTTTTTTGCATATGCACTTTGCTGTTCTCATGCAGTTTATTTATTGATTTATTTTTGTGTGCAATTGATCGTGAGAGAACGACATCATTGTCGACACGCTTGACGAATTCATTTCCTGGTGAGCGAGACGGGAAGAGAAAAAAAAAAAAAAAAAAAAAAGCAGATGTGGCCGATGGAGGAGAGCCGCTGCTGCTCACACGCCCGTTCAGCGGGTTTCCTTTCTTGAGCTCGGCCGCACAGCGACGGCGGCACTTGAGCGCTCGATGGGAAATGGCGCTCGTCGAGGTCTTCGGGGTCATGTGTAAGTCTTGAGCGCGTCCATCCGCTCAGTCGTGACCAAGCGCGCGTCTTTCATCCCCAATTTCATCCCCAATTTTCTTTTGACAGATTTCACTGCGATTTGTGCGGCTCAGGATTATGCGGATTATGAGGACGGTGAGAAACTTTTTGCGTTTTGAAACGACTTCACAGTTGCATTTCCTTCTCTCTCTCTCTTTTTTTTTTTTTTTTTTTTTTAGGGGGGGGGGTCTTAAATGAACTATACGTATTTATCTTTATATTCATCTGCGATTGACGAGCAAAACGCTGAAGCAAATGACGACAATGTTGAGGAAGTCACAGAGAACAAACACGAAGTAGTTCGTTCTCGTGCGGCTCAGGCTTACTGAGGCAATTCGAGGTCAGGTCTTTCCCCAATGTTTCCTGTTTGTGTTTCATCATTTTGCCATATTTTCATATTTTCCCAGTCTGTGATACCTTGTTCAAACTTCTATCATTCTTTTCCACCCACGTTTCACTCAGACAAAGTCCGAGACAGCCGTATGTGCTCGTGTTGATTCGATTGTTGTTCCTCTTTGGCCGGGTACACGCATTCTGACGTCGAACAGCTTAACAGATTCTTCGAAATGCATTTCACGTCCCAATCACAAAGTCAGCGCCTCAGCGCCAGCCACGCATACGTAAGGATTTGCGATTGTCGGCCCTGAGCAGACGGCGACGGGAAAACGGAAGCGAAATCGGGCAGGATCGTCTTCCAGCGTGCTCCGATAATCAGGCTTTTGCTGACTTTGATCGATCGGCCCGATGACCGTTAGCTGACTTTCCTGTCGCAAATCATCGTTTGCTCCGTCCGAAACGACAACGGCGACGTGTTTAAACGGGAAAATGGTAACCGTTGTCGTCTCCCAACTTCCAGTCACCGCCATGTTCGTGGACGGAACCGGAGCGCCGTCGCCTGACAACTATTCCATCGGCGGTGAGGAAAGAAGCCACAACGAAAGTTTCCTTCCGAAGGGGCATTACTTCTTAAAACCGGGCGTCGGAGAGCAGAAGGATTGAATTTAGTTCTTCTATTTCTACCCTGAGCTCTTCAAAAAAGTTCGAAAGGTGATTTTGCATTTGAATTTCAACTGTGGTCATTTCCTCCCCTCCGGCAGTCACCGCCCCGCTCGGCGACACGTTCCCCACCAGCGACGCGACGACTGAGCCCCCGACCGTCTATGGTGAGCGCCACGTGCAAAAGGAAAACGCGCGGCAGTAAACAAAAACAAACAAACAAACAAAAAAAGGAACAGAAAAAAAAAAAAACCAACACTCGGGAGTGGAGCTTTTATTTGGCGTCGCCGCACGTATGGCGCATGCCAGAAACGGGCTCCTGGAGCCCCTGCCGTGAAGAATTGGTACGCCCCCAAAATGTGTAGAATTATTGATGCTAATAACAACAATAATAATAATCATAATATATTTTATTTGTCTGCATATGTTGTTACCTACACTAAAGTCTAAACTGTAAATATAGCACAGACAAATGACTGGCTTACAGATAATTCAATGTTCTTTTTTTTCTTTTTTGAATTCTCCGTAAGCGCATCTATATGCATGCACGTGCGCCGAAGACTATGATAAGCATATTCCACTAACAACCCAAGCTAGACTTCGCATCTCCTCGATCTTATTTTGTCAGTCAAGATGCGTGAACTTCAGTAATACTTCCTTGGCACCGATGACCACTTTCCTAATAAGTCAGGGCTTTGGCGTCATCTTGTGGCTGGGTGAGCTCATGTACTAGTTTCTAAAAGCCACATCGGGCCAAGATGCAATCGACAATTGTTTTGAACTGGAACGTGCGCGGGTTACTCTCGAACTGAAGACGATATCGTCTCCACTGCGTATATTTTCGCACATTTCTAGAGCCTCCGGTCCCATCACTGCACCTGCTGTCCCCCTGGGGGGACGTGTTCCCCTTTGAGAAAGCCGCGTTTGAGTGTCGTGTCAACGACGGCGCCGACTGGACGTTCGGTTGGTACAGAAATGGGCAGCGAGTGCAAGAGGAAGACCAAAACGTGTCTTTTAACTCGTCGCGCCGAGCGGCGCTCACGCTCACTGCGGCATCGCAGGCGTACGCCGGACTTTACTTTTGTAAAGCTCATCACAAACTAAAGGGCGAGTCCACCAGTAGTAACCCGCTTGAACTGAAAGTGTATGGTAAGTTGCATTTCCCTCTATCCCTTTCTTGGTTCAAAATGATATGAATTTGTTAACTTCGACGTCTTCTCGCTGTTTAGCAAACGGGCCCACGCCGGCGTTGGTTCCGCATCCGAGGTCGGAGCGAATGTTCCCCGGAGAATCTGTCACCTTCCGGTGCGTGGTCAACATGTCCTCTGGATGGGACTATCTGTGGTACCACAATGACAAGGAAGTCCAAGGGTGTCACAATAACAATTGTAAAATAGTTTCTTTAGCCCTCTCTGACAGTGGACAATACCACTGTAAAGCCAAGAGGGGGGAAAGTCCTTTCTACACAGAGCAGAGTAAAACATTAAGCCTGCAGGTGTCTGGTAAGCGTCAGTGAGCAGCTCGCTTCGGCCTCTTCAATTCGTGCCATTCTTGCTTCTCGGTTCTGACCGTCACCTGCTTGACTTCAGAGCCACCCACGCCGACTCTCAAGTTGAGGACTTCCTGGTCAGACGTCTTCCGAACGGAAAGCGCGGAGCTGACTTGTGACGCGGGCGGCCCCGAGTGGACATTCACTTGGCACAGAGACGCGACGGCGCTCCGGGAGGACCCGGCGCTGGTCCTGAGCTCGGGGGGAGCTCTTCTGAACATCACCTCGGCTTCTCGAGCCCACCGGGGAGGATATGCCTGCAAAGCGCACCTCGAGTCCAGGAGAGTCACCTCCGCTTTCAGCAACACAGAAAACATCACAGTTTATGGTAAGTGACCTTGTTTTTGAACTGGATAATGGTTGAGAATCACTGTTATAGGTGATGCTGACTAATAACGGAATCATTAAGCAACTTATTGTGTGTATGTTGTTTTTTTGTTTTTTAAGAAAATATCCCGAAACCGTCCCTGAGCAAGGATCCTGTTTTGAACTCAATGTACGTTGGCGAAAACACCACATTCACCTGCAAAGTTCATGTGGGCTCCGGATGGCTGTACCACTGGTTCAGAGACGGAACGGAGCTGGCGGTCGCCGACCGGACCCTCGGGATCCACCTCGGCCCTCGTGACAGCGGGGCCTACTGGTGCAAGGCCACCAGAGGCCAAAGAACGTCGACGGACATCAGCGAGCACGTCACTCAAGATGTTCTCGGTGGGTTCAGTGAAATTGGCTGGCAAACGTTATGCGTTGAGTTGGAAGCCCTTTCGATAGTTTCGGAAGTCGGTGAGCGGAACAGCATCTCGCATGCACCTTGCTTCCTTTCCGCGCTGTTTTTGATTCTGTTGAAACAGGATGTGGTACTGTGCAGGGAGGGGACGGAAACTAATTCTTTTAGCGGTGAATATTAGACCGAGGCTGATGGCGGTGGCCTGTTTCGCTTTTCCACTCGTTCACCTTTTCTCTGAATTTTGGTTTTAACGCAAAAGTGTTTTGGGATGTTTACCTTTTCACAGGCCCACGACTGTAGAGATTTCATCAAAGTTAGAATACATTTTTAGCAGGTAGGGTGATTGAAAAAAAAAAAAAAAGAGCTATCAACTGATTTCTGATCGTGGCTCGCATGGTCCAAGGAGAAAGTGGGACTGAATCAAAGTTCAGATTACATTTGGCCAATTTCGACATTGTGCAGCGTGTCCCTTGATTTCTTAATTCAGTCACATGCAGGAGGGTGGCGTCCACGTAAGATTCCGATATGGTTATTGACTTATGCAAATTGGAATTGGTCAGCAGTGGTCAAGGTCTGCGCTCCACTGGCTGACACTCGGACACGCTGTCCTTTTTAGCCTTGGGTTCTAAATGGCAAACTGGAAGGCATGTGCGCCTTTTCAGGAATACCTCTTCCATCCTTGACGCTAAGCAGTCAGTGGGCCGACGTGTTCCCCACCGAAAGCGTTACATTGAGCTGCGCGATGGCCGACGATTCCGGCTGGACGTACACGTGGCGCCGAGACGACGCGGCGTTGCCCGGCGACGACGCGGTGTCATTTGGGCCAGGTGGAGCCAACCTGACCGTCGGCTCGGCTTCGGCCTCTCACCGAGGACGATACAGCTGCTCGGGGAAGCTCCGGGGCAGGTCTGTTAGCAGCAACTTCACATCTGGAATGACCCTCTGTGTTTACGGTGAGTCATCTTTCTTGAACAACACGTGCGTACGAGGGCACCTTGACTTACGAGTGCTACAACTTACAATATATACGTCAGGGTGTGGTCACCGAACAAATTAAAGGCGTAAGCGGAATGTACCACGTTGTTTGGAAAATCGCAAACGATGCATGGAATCAATGTTTTCCCCTTAGACAACAAACCCGACGCCAAATTGGAGCAGGACCCAGAACACATGGTCATGCACACAGGAGATTCTGTCTCCTACAGCTGTCATGTCAACGCCTCCTCTGGGTGGGAGTATGTGTGGTACAAAGATGACACTCAGCTCAGTGTATCGGGAAATAATTACACCATAAATTCTGTGAGGAAAACAAACAGTGGATCATACAAATGTCAAGCAATCAGAGGGGAAACCACTGGTATCTTCAAGACGGAACAAAGTCAGCCTTTAAGGCTCCGAGTTGAAGGTACGTGTGTTCGGCTCCCTTGTAAAAGTCACCTGCAGTATGTGTTTCATTGGTAACCCTTTGTATAAGCCACGATTGCCTCTGCAGAACGGCCATCAGCAAATATAATCGTGTTGACTGGTTGGTCCGAGGTCTTTTCCACTGACAGTCTCGTGCTTAAGTGTGAGGTGAAGGGCAGCGAGGACAAGTGGAACTACACATGGTAATGACTTAATGACTAAGTCACTTTTCATTTATGCTGTTCGTAAAAACACTGCTACAGGACATCCAATACAAGAGCTTGACCAAAACGTACGCCTGTGAAGATAATAATGCTCCCTTTAATTGACTCTGCTTCATTCTCTCGATCAAGCCAGCTGGTGGGGACAGATGGCTTTCCCACTGAATTTTGGTTCTGCTCCAGGTTTCCTTAGACGGGGCGTTTCACCTTGCCTACAGACCCTTTCCAAAGAAAATGGCATATCATGGAAAAGTTTATTTATTTCCATAATTGCATTCAAATCATTTACTTTCATAGAGCATAGCTTCAGGGCCCACAATGGAAACCGTTTCAAGTATTTATTGGTTTATTTTTACATAATTTGGGCTTCCAGCTCATAAAACCCACACAATCAGGAATTCAGACAGCCTTCCTTAGCTATTAACTTTTGTGGCTTACCCATCCTATGGAGGGCATCAATGATGGTCTTCTGGCCAGCTGTCAAGTCTGCAGTCTTCCCCATATTGAACCCAACTGAGACAATTGAACCAAACTGAATCAATTTAATGACACCTGGGGAAACCGGTGCAGGTGCTTAAAAATAACCAAATAAATACTTGAAATTGTTTAAATTGTGGGCCCAGAATCTATTAGCTATGAGAGTTGGACTTTTTGAATGGAATTATGGAAACAAACCAACTTTTCCATGATGTTCCAATTTTTTGGAAAGGGTCTGTAAGTGTTCGTTCATGTGGAGCTCCACTGTGTTGATTTGATACAACGCTTATACTGGATGTCATTAGATTGTGCAGGCGTACCTAATGTGGTGGCCAGCGTGTGAAATATTCTCTGTCAACAAACAGGTTCACCAAAGGGGAACGGCTCATGAACTCGTCCTCCGACAAATACACGGTTACGCCTCAAAATGACCCTGAGCAGAGCCAATACATTTGCCAGGGTATTCGCAGCGGGCGGCCTTCGTACTCCAAAGGCAGCGATCCTCTCGCAACTCGGAACCTGTGTAAGTTTTGAAGGCCACGTGGATGTGTGATGGCTTTACACCAGCAACTACTTCCTCACCTTCGTTTTTGGCTTTGATTACCTTGTAGTACTGAAGAGGCGGGTGCTCCTTTCCATCTCTGGCTGTATCTTCTTCGGCATCGTTGCCGTTTTCTTCGGCTGCCTTGTTCTCAGAGTCACCAGAAAACCAGGTGAGCTGACCATTTTGAGCAGGGGTTCTCAAACCTTTTCGGCCCAGGGAAACCTTACAGGGGAGAAGTTCTTCCAAGGGCTCCATCATAATCCTAATGCCAATTAAACATAACGACCATGTGCACCACTAAAGCCATAGGAAATATGTGTTTTTGAACGTTTCAACGTAAGCGTACGCTCATCCAGGTCGTTATATTCTCAGGGCATTGAATCGATCGTAACTGGACTGTTCGGGTTGTCTTTGACGTTTTCCGTCCGAGCAGGCTTCATCGGCTCATGCTCAAAGGCTAACTAACTAAGGCAGCGCTAATCGGCGGAACGGAACTGTCACAAAAAAATGCAATCGCCAGTGAACCGTGTCACAATGTTGCGGCTATAACAGCCAATCTAAAATTTCATTTCAGTCGCGTTCAGCTGCGTCACTCGGTGTGCGGGGGATCTTAGACAACCCGAACAGTCCAGTTACAATCGATTCAGTGCCCTGGCAAATTCAAACCTATTTATGACCTGTTTAATAGCTAGGATCTTAAATTAAATTCATTTCAATATTCATCAATCTTTGCTAGGTGATGTGCACTGCTTCCACTAACAACATGGCTGCGAACAGAGAGGAACTAGTTTACAAAAGCACAGTCAAGTGAGAGGGAGGAGTCATTGCATTGCTTTAGTATGGTTGTTTTAGTTATGAACTTTGTATTTTTTTGTTTTTTTGTTTTTTTTTAAATGATACGACAAAATGTATTTCAAATCCAATTATTTTGAGACCACCCCAGTTTGAGAACCCCTGATTTTGAGGAATTTCAAACGTGAGCCTGTGACCAGATGTCGTTTCTGATCGTGCAGCGGACGATGTTGAAGGGCCAGAGGAGGGCGAGCTCTTCCTCACCATGGCTCAGCTCAAGGACTGCGATGGTATGGCGACACAGGCCAGAGTCCATTTCCTCAATTTCAATGACTGATTTGGAAGCTATTTGAGGGAAAAAAAAAACATTCACAGATTGGGTCAATCTAGGCGTTGGCACTCATGTGTTTAAGTTCCTCTCTCACGCCTTGCAGATGCTCCTTGTCCACTGGTTGATTACATCACAGATGTGGAATTAAATCCTCCAGCAAAAGGTACAGGGCAGCTGAATCAATGTTGTTGCGTCACTCAGCTCGCTCCTCACTTATGCTTGTTCAAATCAAATTCCACCTGCAGAACCAGCGGACATTATTCGCACTGAAGCAACAGTAGCGTCGCAAGATGACCAAGGTAAGGTTGCGGCGGTGCATCCGGTGGTGGTTACGATTAAAAGTACACTGAAGGAGCTGTGGGCTTTCTGTCTCTTTACGTCCACAGCCGTGACGACGAAGAGCAGTGAAAGACTTCCAGAGGTGGAAGGCGCTCTGGTTTCCTTTCAGCACTGAGCCGCCATATATGTTTGTGTTCAAGTATTTGAAACCTTCATGCATCAGCCATTGGAAAAAGTTGGTGAACATAAGAACATGTCGTTGCTGTCGGGCGGAATCCTCACATCTACCAAATCACTGCTTTTCACGACTGTGGCTACATTATCTTTCCAAACTCTTTTTCAAAGCTCTTGGAGCCATGAGTGATGCAATCAATTAAAACAATGAGCTGACTAACTCATGTATTAGGCGGATATAAATCTGCAAACAAATTTACCTTTGTGGCTGACCAGTTCCTTCTGCCCCAAAGCATTACAGTGATCAATTTGAATGACTTAGGGATGGACCAATAGTATTGATTTGGGGAAAAAATATTCAATTTACCATCATTGGTCATACGAGGTTTCCGACCAACAGCGATGATATGAGCGTGGGCATCAGTGAAAAGAGAAACTATTGAACTGGTGGTGCAAATGAAAAGTCAAATGTCCACTGATAAAGACGGTAAATTATATTGTTTGCTTTGAATTGTATTTTTGTTAATGAACTCATTTAGGTACTGTTAAAATATTGTGGAACATTACTTTCATACCGTACTGTATAATGTAAGCCGAGTGCTGTATACACAGTTATTGCGACAAACACCAGATAAAATGATAAAGTCGAAGGACAGGAACTGTACCTTTAATGTAATTGTGACACCAGTTTGTTCTCCGTCTGTCTAATGTGTCTTGTTGAATAAAATGTGATGAATAAAGCTACAATAAAATAAAATAAAAAAAGAAATACACGAAGTAAAACTTTGTCTCCCAATGAAATCATCACCCCAAAATGTTCAAAATATTCCACTGGAGGAGAAATCCTGTCCAGACCTGTGACAGGGGGGGGGGGGGGGGAAATTATTCATTTATTTTTATTTTATTATTATTATTATTATTTTTTTTTTAGAAACTGAAAGACTTCAAAACAATACAAAGTGATCTGTCCGGCTTACTTCTACTTGAGGATATCAGCCAGTTTCTCCACATAGTAGTTGTAGTTCTCCTGACAGTCCTCCCAGGGTGTGAAGCTCTGGTCCTCCTTCTCCACGTAGGTCTCCCAAACATGCTGGAAGTCAGAGGGCTTCATCATCCTCAGTTTGCATCCAGCGCTCACCAGGGCCTTCAGCCCCTCCACTAACTCCGGCTCCTCGCATTCAAAGAGGCGAGAGCAGAATACACAGAGACGGAGCTTCTTGCGTTGCCGGAGGATGTTGGCCAGCTTGGCTGTGCAGGCCACACAGGGACTGGATGTCACGTACCATGTGACGTCGTATTCCTGGGAGGGGTTACTGTCAGGGAGCACCTTGAAAGGTAAGAGGGGGCAGGGGGGGGGGGGGCAAGAAAATGATCAAGACTACACGCACCGGTTCAGTGCTGGTTCAATCGGAAATTCACTGGGTAAAGCAATCTAGCTTCCTGTGATTCGTGGAGCTTTAACAGGAGCTGAACCCGACTGTAATGAAACAGACAAGGACTTTCTTTTATTTATTGCTAATTCTCTGATGTCTTTCTGAAATCAGTTTAATAGAGTAAATAAACTGAAAAACATAGAGGAACCCTCCCTAAATAATTGTACTCATTCACTGCCAGCCTTTCCAGTTAACATGGATATTCGTTTAAAGCCGTCAATGGCAGTGAATGTGTTTTAATGATCACGCATGCTTGACTCCATGTACACTATGCGCTCCAACATGCGCTGTCAGATTTTCATCCTTATTTCTTTTCACTTCACTTCTCAAAACTCCAAACTGAAAGTTTAGATGTCACCTTATCTGGTTTCTCACCAAACTTTGTGCCGACGAAGTGGGAAAAACAGTGTCAGCTAATGACTAAATCAATACAGAGATGATATATGTTTGATGTGTTAAAAAATATATATGTTCCCTTATAAAAATAGATAAAAGCATGACCAGCCGAGGCTGGAGAACATTACTTGCTGAAAGAAAGCCTCTTCAGCATGAGCTGTGGCATGTTCATCCTCCAGGTAGCCTTTCAAAGACTCTGTGCTGCCCCCTGGCGTGTCCACTCGGTAGCACAGCAGGGTCTTGTTCCTGCCGGACGAGTACTCCACGTTCCTGAACTGAAACTTGAAGTAGAACGGGCTCATCTGCGTTCTGGTTGGAATAAAAAAAATAAATAAAAATTAATCAATAAAAATGTCTGTAAATTTATGAGCACATTGCAAGCTTTTGGAGCAAGGCCAAATTTATAAATTTTATAAATTTGGGATTTGGGCGGATAAAAAAAAATAATAATAATAATAATTCATAAAAATGTAATTACATTTTATAAAATAAAAAGTGGTTGCAAAGGTAGTCACACATTGTACTTAATTAGAAGAATAAGTAAGTACAGATGTGTAAAAAAAAAAAAAAAGAACAGTAAAATTAGAAATACTGACTCAACTCCTGTAGACTACTTAAATACTGTAAAAGTAAAACAAAGTACAGACTCTGAAATGTAAAACGGTAAAAATATGTTTTTACTGTCAGTTATATTCAATACCAGTTTTGAAAAAATTAGTCACACAAAATGGTTTCCCTCTATAATTAACTCGCATAGTCAAATGACGCTAGCTAGCTAGCATTGGCTCGACGTTTATGCTGTGAAAACAACACGTTCCCAACGCTTTGCTAACACTGTAAATTGACTCACAAAAAAAAACTAAATTAGTTTGATCACTAAAAAAAATAAAAATAAAAAAATAATAAAAAAACCCTCCTTGAGCCGTCACCTTGTCGTGGTGGAGGGGTTTGTGTGTCCCAGTGATCCTAGGAGCTAAGTTGTCTGGGGCTTTATGCCCCTGGCAGGGTCACCCATGACAAACAGGTCCTAGGTGAGGGACCAGACAAAGCACGGCTCAAAGACCCCTAATGATGACGACAACCAATGGACTTCGTTTTCCCTTGCCCGGACGCGGGTCACCGGGGCCCCCCACTGGAGCCCGGCCTGGTGGTGGGGCTCGAAGGCGAGCGCCTGGTGGCCGGGCCTGCACCCATGGGGCCCGGCCGGGCACAGCCCGAAAGGGTAACGTGGGTCCCCCTTCCCATGGGCTCACCACCTGTGGGAGGGACCACAGGGGTCGGGTGCAGTGTGAGCTGGGCGGTGGCCGAAGGCGGGGACCTTGGCGATCCGATCCCCGGCTACAGAAGCTGGCTCTAGGGACGTGGAATGTCACCTCTCTGACAGGGAAGGAGCCCGAGCTGGTGTGTGATGTCGAGAAGTTCCGACTAGATATAGTCGGACTCGCCTCCACACACAGCTTGGGCTCTGGTACCAGTCCTCTCGAGAGGGGTTGGACTCTCTTCCACTCTGGAGTTGCCCACGGTGAGAGGCGCCGAGCAGGTGCGGGTATACTTATTGCCCCCCGGCTCGGCACCTGTGCGTTGGGGTTCACCCCGGTGGATGAGAGGGTAGCCTCCCTCCGCCTTCGGGGGGGGGGGGGGGGGGGTCCTGACTGTTGTTTGTGCCTATGCACCAAACAGCAGTTCAGAGTACCCACCCTTTTTGGAGTCCTTGGAGGGGGTGCTGGAGAGCGCCCCCGCTGGGGACTCCATTGTTCTATTGGGGGACTTCAATGGTCAAGTGGGCAATGACAGTGAGACCTGGAAAGGCGTGATTGGGAGGAACGGCCCCCCCGATCAGAACCCGAGCGGTGTTCTGTTATTGGACTTCTGTGCTCGTCATGGATTGTCCATAACGAACACCATGTTCAAGCATAAGGGTGTCCACATGTGCACTTGGCACCAGGACACCCTAGGTCGCAGTTCGATGATCGACTTTGTGGTCGTGTCATCGGACTTGCGGCCGCATGTCTTGGACACTCGGGTGAAGAGAGGGGCGGAGCTGTCAACTGATCACCACCTGGTGGTGAGTTGGCTCCGATGGTGGGGGAAGATGCCGGTCCGACGTGGCAGGCCCAAACGTATTGTGAGGGTCTGCTGGGAACGTCTGGCAGAATCCCCTGTCAGAAGGAGTTTCAACTCCCACCTCCGACAGAACTTTGCTCATGTTCCGGGGGAGGCTGGGGACATCGAGTCCGAGTGGACCATGTTCCACGCCTCCATTGCTGAGGCGGCCGACCGGAGCTGTGGCCGTAAGGTGGTCGGTGCCTGTCGTGGCGGCAATCCCCGAACCCGTTGGTGGACACCAACGGTGAGGGATGCCGTCAAGCTGAAGAAGGAGTCCTATTGGGCCTTTTTGGCCTGTGGGACTCCTGAGGCAGCTGATGGGTACCGGGTGGCCAAGCGGAATGCAGCTCTGGTGGTCGCTGAAGCAAAAACTCGAGTATGGGAGGAGTTCGGTGAGGCCATGGAGAAAGACTTCCGGACGGCTTCGAGGAAATTCTGGTCCACCATCCGACGTCTCAGGAGAGGAAAGCAGTGCACCACCAACACTGTGTATAGTGGGGATGGGGCGCTGCTGACCTCGACTCGGGACGTTGTGAGTCGGTGGGGAGAATACTTCGAAGACCTCCTCAATTCCACCGACACGCCTTCCCATGAGGAAGCAGAGTGTGGGTTCTCTGAGGCGGGCTCTCCTATCTCTGGGTTTGAGGTCACCGAGGTAGTTCAAAAGCTCCTCGGTGGCAGGGTCCCGGGGGTGGATGAGATTCGCCGGGAGTTCCTAAAGGCTCTGGATGTTGTGGGGCTGTCCTGGTTGACACGCCTCTGCAACATCGCGTGGACATCGGGGACAGTGCCTCTGGATTGGCAGACTGGGGTGGTGGTCCCCCTTTTTAAGAAGGGCGACCGTAGGGTGTGTTCCAACTACAGGGGGATCACACTGCTCAGCCTCCCTGGTAAGGTCTATTCAGGGGTGCTGGAGAGGAGGGTCCGTCGGGAAGTCGAATCTCAGATTCAGGAGGAGCAGTGTGGTTTTCGTCCTGGCCGTGGAACAGTGGACCAGCTCTACACCCTCGGCAGGGTCCTCGAGGGTGCATGGGAGTTCGCCCAACCAGTCTACATGTGTTTTGTGGACTTGGAGAAGGCGTTCGACCGTGTCCCTCGGGGAGTCCTGTGGAGGGTGCTTCGGGAGTATGGGGTACCGAACCCCCTGATACGGGCTGTTCGGTCCCCGTACGACCGGAGTCAGAGTTTGGTCCGCATATCCGGCAGTAAGTAGGACTCGTTCCCGGTGAGGGTTGGACTCCGCCAATGCTGCCCTTTGTCGCCGATTCTGTTCATAACTTTTATGGACAGAATTTCTAGGCGCAGCCAAGGCGAAGAGGGGGTCCGGTTTGGTGGCCTCAGTATTTCATCTCTGCTTTTTGCTGATGATGTGGTTCTGTTGGCTTCATCAAGCCGTGAACTCCAACTCTCACTGGAGCAGTTCGCAGCCGAGTGTGAAGCGGCTGGGATGAGAATCAGCACCTCCAAATCTGAGACCATGGTCCTCAGTCGGAAAAGGGTGGCATGCCCTCTCCGGGTCGGGGATGAGATCCTGCCCCAAGTGGAGGAGTTCAAGTATCTTGGGGTCTTGTTCACGAGTGAGGGAAGAATGGAACGGGAGATCGACAGACGGATCGGTGCGGCGTCTGCAGTGATGCGGACTTTATATCGGTCCCTTGTGGTAAAGAAGGAGCTAAGCCGAAAGGCGAAGCTCTCAATTTACCGGTCGATCTTCGTTCCTACCCTCACCTATGGTCATGAGCTGTGGGTCGTGACCGAAAGAACGAGATCCCGGAAAAAAAAAAAAAGCGGCCGAAATGAGTTTCCTCCGCAGGGTGTCCGGGCTCTCCCTTAGAGATAGGGTGAGAAGCGCGGTCATCCGGGAGGATCTCAGAGTAGAGCCGCTGCTCCTCCGCATTGAGAGGAGCCAGATGAGGTGGCTGAGGCATCTGATTCGGATGCCTCCCGGACGCCTCCCTGGTGAAGTGTTCCGGGCACGTCCCACCGGGAGGAGACCCCGGGGACGACCCAGGAGACGCTGGAGAGACTATGTCCTTCGGCTGGCCTGGGAACGCCTCGGGATCCCTCCGGAAGAGCTGGATGAAGTGGCTGGGGAGAGGGAAGTCTTGGGCGTCCCTGCTAAAGCTACTGCCCCCGCGACCCGACCCGGATAAGCGGTAGAAAATGGATGGATGGATGGACTAAAAAAAAAATACGCCTTACTTTGATGTGTTTTGGGGATTAGAGTGAGAATGTTTGAACTTCAGAAGCTGGTGATTATTTTTAGGCTGCCACAAAACGCTTCTTGTATCCGACATCCAACAATTGTCTCGTAAAAGACCACACATGCGGCTATACAGTATGTCGTACAGGAGGTGTTTTTCGAAATACATCCCTATTCATTGAGCGTATGTACGCAGGCAAAGGAACAAATACAGCAGGTAAGCGAGTATCTTACCCACCCTGTGACGATCTCAAACGGCGGCAGTTCAATGGGCTCGAACTCGGCATTTCCATCACTTTTCTTCACCTGCACGCCCGCTGCCCCGGCAGCTTCCCCGTTCTTCTTGTCCTCAGCCGCCGCGCACGGCTCAGGGGTTGTCTCCGGCTTTTTGACAACTCTGTCCTGCTTTTTCCCGCATTTGGCCTTTTCTTTGTCCTTCTCGTCATTGGTTTTGCCTTCCGCCTTCTTTTCCTTTCGCTTGACACTGACCCGGCCGGTTCTGTCGGCCATGATTTTGCAGGAGCAAGTGAGCGTGTCGGATGAAGACAGAGGAGGGAGAGAGAGCGGATCGGATACAAGTGGACTGATAACCCGAGTGCATCAACAGAAATAGAAGCTATTGTCATCTGAGTCATACCGTGCACGTCTGGCTGGGGCAGGCTCGGCGAACCCGCTCCTCCCCCTCGGCCCCCACCTATGCCCTGGATGCTGAAAGGCCAAGAGATAACAAGACGGAGCATTTTGAATGCCATACGTATAACTGGCAACACTGTAAAGAGAGCGTTTCGACAAAGGGGGGCCCCGCTCCATATTGTCTCCCATTTTCAGCTGACCGGGTGTCGCAATACCTTTTTCAACATACTGTTCAGTCAGTGGATTAGCCTGCGACCCCTTGGAACAAAAGATACCATCCAGTCCCCGACCTCTCCTAACTGTCAGCGGTCAGCAACCGGCAGGTTATTAATAACCATGCGTGTGTACAGGGTTACCAAGGCTCTCTCGACACAGAACCATAACTTTTGTTTTTGGCAACTGGACTGTCCTGCGGCACTAAGTAATAAGCCACCTAAGCCGCCAGCCCCCTAAATAGTGGAGTCCAGACAAACATGATGCCTCTCTGTGTTATAAATAGCAAAGGGAAAACACCAGGGTGGGCCAGCGTACATGTGCCTGTGTACAATAAAGCCATGAAATGTCCCTGTATCAATATCGTCGGTCGAGTGGGGGAGGGGAAGAATTGGTTTTGTAACTGCACATGAATGCGGCCCTGCACACTGCCGATGTAATCGCTTGGCATGAGGGGGAGGGAGCAGGGGCCTGCAATTACAATTTACACTTTCCTCCCGTCGCTCAGCCTCACTCTCGGCCAAGTAATTCACCTGAGAGGCAGTTACCAGGTGGTCTAACGCAAACGCATGCGCTGTCACAGGAATACACAGATGTCATACTATGTGTAACCAACAACAACACCTTCCAACCAAAAACACCGATCACACTTAACTGGTACATACAAGAACTCGTGATGCCTTACACCCAAGAATCACGGACACCTTAGATCCTAGAACCTACGGCACATTTCATCCTTCCACCATAAATCCTACTTTATCTTACACCCGAAGACACCTTACATAAAAGAACTCGTGGTGCCTTACACCCTCGGACCTGTGACACCTTACACCAAAGCACCTAAGACACCTGAAACCCTACAACCACCGACACCTTAGACCAACATATTACACCATATCCAACAACTAGAACCAACAACCCCTTACACTCAGCAGCCAAACACGCCTTACACCCTAGAATCTGTGACTCCTTAAATACAAGAACACATGATGCCTTGAAGCGCCTACGACACCTAATACCCTAGAACCTATGACATGTTCTAAAACCTACAGCACACTCCATACTAAAACTACGACACTTTACATGCAAGTACCCATGACCCCTCCCACTCTATAATCAACGACACTTTAAATGCTAGAAGCTACGACACCTTGCACCGTAGAACCGATGAAACCTTTAACCTAGAAGCTACACCTTGCACCGAAGTACCTACGACACCTTAAACCTTACAACCAAGGGCAATTTACATCCTAAAACCGACAACACCTTAATCCTCAGATCCTGTGACAACTTACACGTAAGAACCAACACCCCTTCAGCCAAAGACATCTTCTACCCTAGACCCTACAGCATAGTCAACCCTAGATTTATACTTAACAATTTAGAATACTATACACCCCATAGCCGCCAACATGTGATTATTTAGTGAGAACTGAAAATCAGTCAAAAAGTTGCTGTATAATATGATGCCTACGCATTGTTCATTAGTGTACAATAGGAAGTAAAGGTCATTTATTAAGTGCTTGTGATGAGGCATACACAGAGAAGCAAAATATTGATGTTAGTGGGTAATGCTTTGTCATATAGGCAGTTTAAAAAAAATCAAGTACATAAAACTTTTTGTTTTGATATATGTCAACTAACAAGGAATCATATCCAAAAGTGTTACGTTTAATGTTGTCATTGGTTTGATAGTGGGTTCATTGTCTTGGGGGCTGGCTGGATAAAGATAGTGAGGATAAGTAACTCCCTTCATTCCTTAGCATGTGTTGTGATATTTTGTATAAGGCTGTAAACAGCGAGACTATGTCCATAATAATCTGTAATTAGCTTTGAGGTAGATTAGTGTCTCCAGGTTCTTTGGTAAGAAACGTCCTCTCTCGGGCCGCAGACAACGCTCGGCCTTGCTGAAGATGCTTTCCACGACGGTGCTACAAGCAGGTATGGTCAACGCCCTCTTGGCCACCTGGGCAAGGAGCGGGAAGTCAATTGCTTTACGTCGCCAGTAATGCAACGCTTCTTCATCCGTGGGTTCCTCTCGCAAGTAGATGGCTAGCTCCTGCTCCAGGCTCTTGGCCTGCATCATGGGTCTCTGTTTGATGAAAGAGAACAGCTTGCAGGGCCGAGCCAGCGACGACACGGGCGATGGCGGCGGGCCTGGAGACGCGCGGGAATGAACAAGTCGTTCTGCGTTGGAGTCCGTGGAATATTTGGATAATTCTTCGAGAAGAACTTGTCTGTGCCACTCAGGGTCGCTGCTCCACGTGAGCTTGAACTGGGGGTCGAGGGTTGTGGCGGTGATATAGAGCGGGTCCTCCAGGATCGGGGCGAGTCGGCGCTCTGCGGCCTGGCTGAGGCTCGCCATGAGAGAGGGGCAATGGGGGGTGGACGTCTCCGAGAGATGCTTGCGTAAGCCCAGAACGCATGGGAGTGCCAGACTGATGGATACATGTCTGTCTGTCTGTGTGTCTGCCTGCCCTTCCCCACAAACCATGTCCCAGGCTTCCATGAAAGGCTCCAAAGTGTCAGCGAGCTCCCTGAGCAGTGCCGTCTCTGGAACGCCTAGCACCATTTCCCCAGGTCCGCTCATCTCCTCCAAAACGTCCACAGACTCCAGCAGCTGACGAAGCACCTGCATCCCAACACAGATAAACCATTAGACAACAACCTCGCGATGCAACATTTGACTGCATCTACCTCAAGATATCCGCCACAGTTTTACTGCTTTAGGGCAGACCAAGAAATTGTAGCAGCAGAACGGATTGATTTGAGGATTTTCTTCCTTGGCCATCTTGCTTCAATATCAATCAACATCAGTATGAATCCCTGGATTGCACTGCAAGGGGACATTCAATTCAGACTAGGACAGATGTCAGAGTGAGGCGACTATGCCTTGAGTTGGGGTCCAGGAGCAGTTAGGGGTTAGTGTCTTGCTCAAGGGCACATCGACAGTGTTCAGGAAGTGAACTAGACCCTCTGCGGCAGGGGTCACCATCATGGTACCCACAAACACAAGGTAGCCCCCTAAGAACCACATGAGTGGCCTGCGGACCTATTTGAAAATTGTTCACCAGTGACTGGACATTGTGATTTCCTAGGAATAACAATATGGTGTGAGAACAAGCAAGAATCCCTGACAATGACTACGTCCTCTTTTGACCTTAGCTACCTTACCCATTTTGTGTTTAAAACGAATTCATAAGTTGCAGATAGGAAGCAGGAAAATTATC
Organism: Phycodurus eques; assembly: GCF_024500275.1. NCBI lineage: Eukaryota > Metazoa > Chordata > Actinopteri > Syngnathiformes > Syngnathidae > Phycodurus > Phycodurus eques. Next base: position 48,076,280 of record NC_084525.1, read on the forward strand.
CCTGCGATAACTTGGGTAACTGTGAGAGCAATTAGTCAGCTAATATTTATACCTTAAGCTGGGCGGCCCAGTCTCGACTCGGTGGCGATGCGCTTCCTTGGCCCCAAATCACCATTCCAGGACCTTCAAACACCTGACTCAATTTCTCTGGTGGAACCAATGTTGTGATGTAGCTATAGAAGCGACCGGCTTTGGCCAGCGCAGAAGCGAGCTGCGTGCAAGAATGCAAACCCTCTCTGACACATAGGCTGAGAGACCGAGAGAAGCAGTCCACACGACAGACACCGAGACCCCGCTCCCACGAGTCTTCCCATGCTTCCTCTCCACCGTGACCGTTCCTAACGCTTCCCTCCGGGTGGTTACGGCTTTCGGCGTCGTCTTCGTCATCCTCCTCTTGGCAGAAACCGGGGAGACAGCATGGCTTCACGGTGGTCGTGGCGAGAAGCGGGTCAGCGACCACACGGAAGGCTCTTCCGGACACACCGTGAGAGTGACATACTTCGTCAAAATCGGAAAGAACCCGATTGCCAGTGAGGGGAAGGCACGCCAGGAGAGCTGAGCGCATCTGCCACTCCAACGACAGAAAGTGGCAGGTGACACCAAGGTAACTAAAGAAAGAGAGGTCAACTCATAAGCCTCGGATAAAACCAACGATCACGGTGCTAGTATTGTTTGTGTTTGCCGTCCTTACCCTAACGTGGCTGCGGATGAGGCCCTCCACACATCCAGGCTGAGGCTGAGGGCGTGTGCTGAAGCCAGGGCCTGACGGATAGTCAGCTGGGCCTGGTAGGTGTAGGCCGGGAGGAGCTGGTTCTGGATGTAGTACTGGGGATCCGGGGTGTAACGTGGCTCCAGAAACTGAAGCAGCACTCTGAAGCCGCAGTTTTCGACCATGGAAACTGGCTGCAGGTCGTGAACGATCATTTTAGCGATCGCCTCACTTATCATCACCTGTGGTTATAGTCATGCGAAAAAAAAGGTCAGTTATTTGTCTGGCCCTCCGTGGACCCATGGCCTCTGTTATCTACAGTCCACTACCTACTGTTCAAGCCAACACCATCTTTCGAATCCTGTTTGTCAGTTAAATGTGGTTGTTAGACGTCTATCATTCATTTAAATTGGATGGTAATTACACTGTATCGTCTTTTAATTTTTTAAAACACAGTATGTCCTCATTAAGCCTTCGCTGGCTGGAATACAACCCACCCGGTCGGTCGCTGGGCTTTTCCAGGCCGCAACAACGGGGCACGCTAAAGCGGCCACGCCGGTGCGAAGTCACTATCCACATGCTGGCGGTCACATTGGACACCCCCACCCCCCCTTACTCTTCCATTTTCCCTCTGTGACGTACGCGCACTCACGGCTGACAATGAGGCGCTCTGAAGAGGCCACGCGATCTGACAATCCAAAGGGAAGATACATTTTCCAGGTGTACGCGTAGCTAGTGAACTGACTGCGCCGGATAACCGCTGATGCGCTTACGTTCTTATATAATGGGGGAGGGGCAACTTATGCCGGACTCCAACACGTGTCACACGGCACGACCGAAGAACCCGGAAACTGAAGTGGTGAAACACCATTGAACACTGTATCGCCTCAATTCAGTACTGCATAGTTCTCGATCTTTGCACGTTTTCAGGAATGATCTTGTACAGTTTGTATAATGTACTTAGAAACAAATCTCTCAATTCACTTCACGTCTTTTTGCTTCTCTCAAGGCCTACTTTAACCACTATGTGACTTCACTTCTATCAGCAATGGGACGAGTTCTGTTTCTTAGGACCTTAAAAGAGAATGCACTTTCATTTTCGTCGGACCTGTTACAATGACAATAAGGACATTGTTAATCATATTGGCTGACCAACAATAACATCTGCATTTCTTTCCATCCTGTGACTGGTTGGTCACAGCAAGCCAAGTTCGACTTAATGGCGGAGTTGTGGCTCTAAATGTGCTGACGCGCCGTAGCCCACCTGACGTGGATCGTGCTTGTCAAACTTGCTCACTCCTCCTCCTCCTCCTCCTCCTGCTCCTCCGTCCAGGGTCCCCAGCCCTCCAGCACCTCCCACTCGGGCGCCCATAGGGAGAGCGTAGCGGCCATTCCCTCCGTTGGGCGCCAAAGTGTGCACGGCCGCAGAGGGGTAGCCTTCTCTCTTCATGTCCTTCCTTTTGACAAAGTCATCATACATGGCCTGGTGCTTGCGCTGCACGGGAGCCACAACAGCGTTACTGCGCTGACTGCAGGACCACACGGGGATCATTGCAGAATTGGAGGACAATTCAGCCAACGACATTTTGGAAAAACGAAACATTTAGTTTTTGCTTTTTTCCTTCAAGAAACACAGATAATAAGCAGTCATATCATTTTGATTCAACCATCAACATTGCACTTTTTTTTTTTTTTTTTTTTTGCAGAGCTCTTATTTGTTATATCATACATTTTGCTGCGTTTGCCACAACTCTGTTAACAGATAAACGGGCATCTAAAAAACCAAAAAAGTAAATCCATTTGCATGAACTTATTCTGTTTGTGAAAACTGCGGATTTCGGAATGAGTGACCCTCGTATCACGTGTTGAGCTTTCGGTGTGCTCCCGATTTCAAACGTGGACCTGACACTCGAGTTTTGGGAACAACCGGGCTCGTGTTTGATTCAAAACATGTCGGAAAAAGTTTTCCTAAACCCAAGCTGATGTTCACCAATACCTAGTTTTGCTTGAAACCCATTTTTTGGCGGCTTTCATGGAGGACTGATGTAATTTGGAAGGCTGAAATCAGAAGAGTTGGACTTTCTAAAATGATTTTTAAAAATGGATCAGAACCTTCTAACTTCCTTTTCATTTTGTTTCCAATAAGCGTGCTGGCAAGAGAAAGATTTTCCTGAATTTTTGCGCTCGGTGTTGCCATTGGACATTTAATTATCTGGCCTTGCATTCTTGTCATTACCGGAATCCAGATTTGACAGTTTGATTATTTAGTACTTTGGCCACTGTGGAGAGGAGCAATTGAGTGCCAGAGGATGATCTTTAAGATCATAAAAGTTGTCTTACGCTTGAAAAATGTGACCCCCCCCCCCCCTCCCCCTTCCCCCTTCCCTACCCCCAGCGCGTCACCTTCCTCTTCTGAAGTAATGGCTATACGCCCCTGGGCGGACGGGGGCCGGGGTGGGCAGAAAATGTCCTCCAGTTCGGGAATGACAATCTTCTTCGTTCACGTTGCGTTTTGGGGGAATTACCTTAAGGTGCGTGACGAAGTTGGACGTGACGCTGCGCTTGGCCTGGATTCTTGTGCCACACGCCTTGCAGTTGGATTCGATTTTGCCATTCTCGCCCTCGAACACAATATGAAAGTAATCCAAAATAGACACCTTGGAAACGGACGCCATGGGCGCAAACACTACCGGCAGTCTGCGCCCCAATCCCAAATCGAGTTACACGATCAAGGACGACGATGATGATGAGGATGAGGATGATGACGGGCTTGATGATGAGAGCGGTCCTTCGCCGGCGTGTTTACATCCCGGCCCCCCAGTCACGCAAATTAAAAAATTAAAAAATAACAAAATATATATATAAATATTTACATATATATATATATATATATATATATAAAAAGGGGTGCAACAAAAAGACACAAACGCAGGAAATGAATCACTTACACATCCGGCAAGCAAACGGAAGCGACTGCGGATGTGACCGGCAGCACAACCGCGAGGGGACGCAGGAGCCGAGAGCGCGCGCGCGTGCGCGATTGCGGAACAGGAAGTCCATGCAAGTGTAATTTCCGGTTGGCGCTTGAACCGATGCGCCGTCTCTTGACTCTTGACGTCACTCAGCGCGTTTCAGACAATATCGTCTGCTGTGTTGTACTCCGACTACTACTCGTACTGCAACTATGCCGCACAACTGTCAAAATCACGAACTGTGGCGGCAGCCGCCGTGCATGCTGTAAATTCACTCATTCGTTCAATAAATAAATGTTTAAAAACAAACCGTTCTTAAAGATTAAATGCCAGTGTAATGTGCCAAAACAAATACAACTAAAGGCACTTGTCAGGGATAGTTTGCAGTTTTAAAACCTCAAGCAAGATTTCCATGTAGCCTCACTTCGCTAACAAAAAGAAATGCTTCGACAAAATAGCAGTGCTAGCGGTAGTCAGCTAGCATTAGCAATTCAACAAGCTGACGTTAACCACGGCCGCTACGTTGGTAGCATGATTCACTCATCATAAAGTGTTAACTATAGCAATAAATGTTACCGGTTTGGCGTTTTGGAATGTACAATCGTGCTAGCAGTAGTCAGCTGGCATTAGCAATTCAACAAGCCGACGTTAACTACGGCCGCTACGTTGGTAGCATGATTCACTCATCATAAAGTGTTAACTATAGCAATAAATGTTACCGGTTTGGCGTTTTGGAATGTACAATCGTGCTAGCAGTAGTCAGCTGGCATTAGCAATTCAACAAGCCGACGTTAACCACGGCCGCTACGTTGGTAGCATGATTCACTCATCATAAAGTGTTAACTATAGCAATAAATGTTACCGGTTTGGCGTTTTGGAATGTACAATCGTGCTAGCAGTAGTCAGCTGGCATTAGCAATTCAACAAGCCGACGTTAACCACGGCCGCTACGTTGGTAGCATGATTCACTCATCATAAAGTGTTAACTATAGCAATAAATGTTACCGGTTTGGCGTTTTGGAATGTACAATCGTGCTAGCAGTAGTCAGCTGGCATTAGCAATTCAACAAGCCGACGTTAACCACGGCCGCTACGTTGGTAGCATGATTCACTCATCATAAAGTGTTAACTATAGCAATAAATGTTACCGGTTTGGCGTTTTGGAACGTACAATCAATTACTCAGCTTCCGCTTGCTAGTCTTATGTCCAGTTGTTAGCAAACGAGGAACGGGCATTTATTGTATTTTCCGGAGGTGAATATTCCAAAATAGTTTCAGCAAAGCTCCTGATTCTTGAATCAAGGCAACTAGGCTCATCTTGATTTTACAATTACTATTTTATATGTTCCCCCCACTGCAGATTTTATCAAGCACAGTCAACAACACATTTACAATGAAGCATGACTCATAAATCGAGAACAACCAAATTATCATTTGCATCTTCAGCGTCCTGGTCTGTCATCCTTTGTCCTCGTTCTCTCATCTTTCTCTCGAAAGCAGCGCTTTAGCTCTCGCCTGGTGTTTAAAATGAGCACCTGAAGAGTTGCAATCTCGGCAGACAGCTCAATTACTTTAAAAAAAGAGAGAGCACAAAGAATGGGCTTTCATTAGTTGTCCGCAGTGTAATCTACTACTTGACACATTCGGGCTGTACATCATCAGCGGATAATAATTACTATAAGAATAATGTAATAAATTCATTCATGTCATGAAAATTTCATTGGTTTACATGATCAGCTGATAACGGTGAGGCTTTTTTTTTTTTTTTTTTTTTTTTAATTTTGTTTAAATATGTCATTTTTGTTTTGTTTTAGAAAACAGAGCGGTTGTATCAGTCTTGGAAACATGAATATATATATTTTTTTTTCATTTTCCATACCTGGAAATTTATGAAATCAAATTCCATACTTTCAATTTTGCGCAAAAAGCCTGGTTCTCGAGCACAGGTGTCAAACTCAAGGGCCGGGGGCCAAATCTGGCCCGCAAAGTCATGTCATGTGGCCAGCGAAAGCAAATCATCTTTGTCGACTTCCATGACTATTGCTCAAATTCTCATAAAATCATAACAATAAATAGTCGCGTTGAGACATTGCAAGCATTTTCTGTTCATGGTAACTTGAACAAACTATTATCCTTGACTTCTGATTTCAAAACTAGGTATCAATTTGTTGTGTGGATGTAATAATGAGGTGACAAAACATTTGTATGGTTTCACAGTCAACGGCCCTCTGAGGGCAACCGTGACTACAATGTGGCCCGCGACAAAAATGAGTTTGACACACCGGTTCTAGAGGGAGCGCACACAAAAATGCATGTGGATGTCAACAGCTAAGGAAGGCATTTTCTTCTACTTGAACAAATTCGATTTGGACTTTGGTTCATCACCTTGCTTGAATGACAACTGGGCTTGTTTCAGGGATTGTGGCACCAAAATACCAAACCAATGAAGTGGGTTTCGCTGAGGATTCTGTTCGCTTTTTGAGGCTGGAGGGTCTTCAGGTGATGTTTTACGACTTAATTCTTCAACTGCTTCCTTTTCACCGCTAACGTTTTTAGGTTTTATTCTTCTTCTGATGCCTGTGGGGGGGACAAATCTAAAATGAAGAAAATGGTGTGAAACGATGTGACATACATTTTAAAATGGACCATAGTCCTACCTTCCTCTTGTGGGCCAATGTCTTCAACAGGTGCATTGGTGTTATGACACTCGCTATTATACTTTGGTGACTCACTGCAGAACTCGACATTTTCGTGAGCAAGTGTTCTGTACACACATAAAGTCAAATCACTACCAATGGAAAAAGCTAACAGTCGTCCTTTTTGAATCAGTGAGAAATGATTTAATATCTACATCATACTGGCTTTCTCACCTTACACAAAGAGAAACCAGTGGCTTTATCTCACTTGCATACTGAAGAGCTGACACTTGCTTGTTCCCCATGGAATATCGCGCCTTGGAAATGAAGAACCATCCCTGCAGAGAGCAGGAAATGGTGAGACTGCATGACACATGCGGAGCAAAAGGAACACATTAAAAACAAAAACGAGAGCAATATGCTGCCCACAATTACTGGTGCAGATAATGAATTGAACCTGGCTTGAGGATAAAAGACAGATATGACATGGTGGGGGAAAGCAGTGCGTACATATAACGCGCACACACAATGCTAACTTGTGGCCACAAAATACTCATTCGTGTCCCCGAAATACTGTGTGCTTGAAATACTCCTTTGTGGGTGTCATATCGTTCCTATAAACAACCTGGACGTCTCGGTAACCAAATGGAGCGCACCTTCGATAGAACATGCAGTACGCGACGTCCTTAGGGTAAAGCTTTTATTATTTATTTGTTTGTTTGTTATTTATATAAAGGCCAGACTGTCTTAATATATAAACGTTCTCCACACCTGCCGTACAACTTCTAGAGAAGGTGCGCTCGATTTGTTTGACCCAACTGCCGAGCACGGAGCCACCGCTTATCAACGAGCATTTCGTGCGCGGTGTATAATCTCCACTGTGGCCACAATTCACATTGGCTCTCCCATTAAATAGAAAACAAGGCTATCTTTGCGTCGCTACCTGCTCGATGAGGGAGTTGAGACGGGCTCGTTTTTCCTCCAGTAATTCCATCTGGACCATGAAAGCAAGCATCTTTTCATCCAGTAATTGAGCAGATTCGTCCATATCTTTTTTTTTTTTTTTTTTAAATGGATTCTCGTTAAGTCTTCGCTACCGTCTTTGGATTCTCGAGCACAAAACAGACAAATTTACTACGAGGACCCGAAACTACCGCAATGCGTCACGTGACAGTATATCACGTGGTGTATGCTCTGTCACGTGATATTGTATCGTAAATTCGATTGGTTTTTCACTGGCTGTCCTACGCAAAGAGTTCTACGCACAGACAAGTCCTGTACGATGCCTCATTGAGTGAGTTGGCTCCTTACTGCAAGACGTCACGCGTCCGCCATATTTAATGTGGCACATATTCCCTGTAAACCAACCCCAAGTAAATTGACTGAGCTTCAGAAAGCCACTTTCTTTAACAAAAAAAAAAAAATAGAACCTGAAACCGTTAGCCAAAAAAAAACGGTGAATAACATTGGCAAAATTATGTTATGTTGGTTAATTACAATCAGAAGTCATTCTCATCTTAACGCTTATCTGAGCGTTGAAGTCTATATCTGCGGATATCAAGGAACAGACGGTGGCATAACTATTTTTCCAATTTCTGAAATTACAAACAATTGCAAAAAAATCTGTTATATAATAATTGACGAGTAACAAATAACACATTTATATTTTATATACAGATATATATATATATCTATCCCATAGATTCGAAGCTAGGCAAGTGAGATTGTTGTTTGAAAATAATTGCACAGGGTGTACCACGTATAGGCTCCAGCACCCCCGCGACTTGTGAGGATAAGCGGCTTAGAGAATGAATGGATAGGTGCAAAACATCCAAAAAGAGCCCCCCAAAAAAGCCAAAAGAGATCGTTCCCATACCGGGAGTCGAACCCGGGCCGCCTGGGTGAAAACCAGGAATCCTAACCGCTAGACCATATGGGACCTACTAACAAGTAGTACGTGTGTGACTTTATATCAACTTCAATCAATGTATCAGTTCAATGAATATGAATAATGAACAAATGAATGTATCGCGTCAACTACGTACTGACGAAAGTAGTATATCAGTAAGTTATATCAAAAAAAAAAATTATCTGATTGTGATTTAGTTTTATAATGCCACATTTCTGATGGACGTTTATGTCACCCGGTAGCTCGCCGTGATCGTATAGTGGTTAGTACTCTGCGTTGTGGCCGCAGCAACCCCGGTTCGAATCCGGGTCACGGCAGGGTGAAAGTCCCTGACACGGCTTGGGCGGCTGTCTTTTTCTTGCGTTGTTCTGCTATCATTTAATCGTAAGCATCATAACTATTCCATTGTTACATGTTTTAGTCCCATTCAGATGTGTCCGTTTCATTGTTGTACGTTATGCACGTTACCTTTGGGATAGCTCGTATTTCAATGCATTCACTTTCACAAGTTGAGTATCATACATTTACCTGGTGGAACCGAAGGAAGTTTTTTTTTTCAGGGTGTTTGTTTGTTTTTTTTTTTGTTTTTTTTACGCATCGCAAATGTGCAGCACTTTCGTGGCATTGACTGATGTCTTTTCCGATTGGCGTGTTCCATCGATGACGTTCATGTTCCGAGACGACGAACCAATCGGCTAGCCAGTATATATCACGTGCTATGTGGCCCAACGAAGGGAGCAGTCTGATTGGTCAGCCGCGGGCTCTGCGTGTTTTGAGATTATTACTAGTTTTTTTTTTTTTTTTACACGCTGCACATGGCAGTTTCCTTCAACTGCAGCATTTCTTCTCAAGTTTCGGGTCTTTTGCTCTTCGTCACGAGTAAGCGCAAAAGACGCATTTGAAACGCGAAACCTAATTTTGTCTGCCAGTGTCATCACAATCAACCAGCTCGAAGGTAAATCCTACTCATTGATGAAGTTCGCTATCATAACGTGCACCACAAGCGAGTGACGTCCGCGTGCAAGCTATTGAGTTCCCTGCTTCCCATGTTCAGAACAGGTGATGGAAGCCGCCTCAGCCTCCTCCGCGCCTCTTCATCCCTACTGGCCCAGGGATCTTGTCATCCCCGCGTATGTGGCCAACGATCGATCCATGGCGGAGATCCTGACGTTCCTCTTCTCTGCGTCCTCCGCGTTCCTGCTCGGGACCTGGATGATCGCCGGCCGGCTGGGCACCCCGCGGCGCCTGGCCGTGTGCTGGTTCGCCCTTTGTGGCTTCATCCACAGCGTGGTCGAGGGCTGGTTCTCTCTCTACTACGATGTTATCCCAGGAGATCAAAGCTTCCTGTCGCAGTTGTGTGAGTCCAAAGAAGTGTTTTCGCTCCTCACAAAATGTCGGGCAACATCCACCGCAGACGTTTGAGCCATCAATTCAGCAATCCGTTTGCACGAATGCCCACTTCAGCGCCTTTCTGTGACTCTTCCAGTCTCTCTGTTTCTGTGTTTCTGTATAGTGCGCTTGTAATTGTATTTACTGAAGGGATCTTCTCGCTTCCAAAGGGGTCCGCATCGTACGCGAAGTTTTGCTAAGCGTTGATGCGGTAACAAGCATTTTTTTGTGTGTGCATAATTTGTCATGTCAAAAATGTGTTTTTGGATCTTTCTCGCAGGGAAAGAGTACTCTAAAGCGGACAGTCGCTATGTCATGTGAGTTTGTGATCAAATCATCCAATGTCTGCACGGAGATGTACCGATTGACTCCAAACAGGCTTTCTTGTGTGTCCAGAGCTGATAACTTCACTGTGTGTATGGAGACGGTGACCGCGTGGTTGTGGGGACCCATCAGCTTTTGGGCTGCGTTTGCCTTCTTAACGAACAAGCCCTACAGATTTGTCCTGCAGCTCATTCTTTCACTCGGTGAGAAGACTCGAGCGCCCGTTCGCGGTATTGCGTTGCGCCCGTTTCCTGTTATGTATGTCTGACGGGCCCATACTGTGCCATCCTCTTCCAGGCCAGCTGTATGGAGCTGTGCTGTACTTCTTCTTGGAGCACAGAGAGGGCTACGCTCACAGTGAGCTGGGACACCCCATCTACTTCTGGTTCTACTTTGTGTTCATGAACGTTCTGTGGGTCGTCATACCGCTGATGCTCATTGCGGACGCCTGGCGACAGTTGTCAGCCGCCCAGACGCGTTCGGATGGGAGAAAGTCTCACAAGTCGAAGAGCCGATAAGAACGAGAAAGCGCACCAAAGACACGTGACGATGCGAAACGGTCGGTCCCGTTTGATTGCAATGTTTGTGATGTGTGGGACTAGATCTTTCAATAAAACGTTTCACAACGAATTTTGTTTTGCATTTAATTCTGAATGTTGAAGCATAATTTCATCACGTGCCGAAATAGCTCAGTTGGGAGAGCGTTAGACTGAAGATCTAAAGGTCCCTGGTTCGATCCCGGGTTTCGGCATTTTGCGCCTCGTAATCAGCTGCTCATGCGCGACACCTAGTGGTCGTTCGTGACAAATACGCGCCAATCGGGAAGCCGGACGCTCAAAAACCAAGACAGGCACTTCTCGACAAATTCGAACAGCGCCAAAAGCTGAAGTTAGGTAGGGCAATTAAAAAAAATGTAAACTCTTATTACAGAGATGCACCGCACACACTCGGAGTGAAACACTCCATGATTTTCTTACAACACGTATAATTTTGATTATAGCTTACAGCAAACGAAACCCAAATTTCACCATATCTCGGAAGTAGAATATTACGTAACAATCATTGAAGAATAAAATTGAATTAATTTTGAATGTAGAAATTAGGCAGGCACTTGCACTAAAAGTATTTGCCCAAGTACTTTATTTAATTGCTTTAAATTTATCTGATCTTTATCATCTTAATTACTTTAAATGTATTCATATACATTTATTAAATGCGTGAGGACTGAAATAAATGAACTTTTCTACCATCGGCAAATTTAAAAGATGGACCTGTAAAATTATTTTGGCACCTCAGCCACTCAATGTTATTTATAGAGCACTTTAAAAACAACCACAGCTGAAATGAGGTGCTGCACATAAATACAAACATTAACATAAAATAGCATTGAGAAATACCCCAAAAAAAAACACACATCAAGGACAAGTCTCATGCTGTGTTGAAAACCAGGGAATACAAAAGCGTTTCAAGGTGGGTTTGAAAAGTCCACAGTGAGGCAAAAGTGTAAGATTTGCAAAATTGAGGCAAAATCACAGTGAGTCAAAATTGTGATGATGCAAAACATTTTATTTTGAATGCGGTTCAAATCAAACCAAGGGATTTCAGAACCGCACAGCCGGTAAACAAAACGGCAATAAAACGACGATTGTGCTCATTTAGTCATCATTCATATTACCCCCTACAATTTCTGCCACGGTATGTAAACCTATGCACACAACTGTATGTGCTCCCTCTTTCGTGTTCCAGTTAAGAGGCGAGCGGCAGAATTCTGATCCAACTGGAGATGTTTGAGGGAGGACTGGCCGGCTCCAAAGTAAAGTGCATTACAGTCATCCATCCGAGATGGCACGAAGGGCTGCTTGGCTGAGGTGAAAAAAGACGGCCTTAAACTACCGCACCCATCTGCCGAAGCAATACGCCAGACATACAGTAGCTGTCTTATGTCCGTACAACACCCCGCTAATTCTGTAAAATTTGCACCTCGTGAATAACACATTCCTCTTCTGACAACACGAGGAAAGGTGCTGACGACAATGGAGAAGCACGCAAAACAACCATCATCGTTGGTATGACAGTATTAAGATGCTTGACTGCATCCTAGCTAAACATTTTACTAAGTCTCTGTCCCAACTGGGCATTGGACCGCTTCTCTTGACTCGTGATGTCTTTCAGCGCCTTCGCGGCGGCCGTGGATTCCGGCTCCAGCTTGAGGAGTTCTCCGAAGGCCAGCCGGGCCTCCTCCAGCTCGTTCACCGTCTGGCAGGCTCGGCCGAGTCGGTACCAAGCTTTAGCGCCACCGGGTTCCAGCCGTGTGGCCTTCGCAGCGCTTTCTTTAGCCCGCGCCGGCTGCTTCAGTTTGAGCTGGCACAGTGACAAGTTGGAGTGAAGTTCCGCTTTCATGCTGCGCACTTGACGGACGGTGGGGCAGCTCGGTCCATCTTCGGAGGTTGTCGCGCTTCGTTCTTCCATTTGGTGCTCTTTTCCGTCCGCCTCGCAGCCCTGCAGGGCGACGACGAGTTTGAGGGCGCGACTGTAGCTGTCCGACGCTCCCCACAAGTCTCCGCTTCTGAACCTCTGGCCTCCTCTCTCCTTATGGGACCGCACCCACTCCCATTTTTCACCAGGTGACATCTGCCAGGATTCCTTCCCCGGCGTGAAAGCTTGGAGTTCCACGGTGGCACGTAGTTCCTGCACGGGCTGCGAAGCGCACACATCCACTCCATTTGCTGGAGTGAGGCGTATCTGAGTAGCAAGACAAAAATGTTAGACTGGCATTGCACGTGTGAGAAGAAATAATACTAGCGTGCGGTGAGATCTTTTTTTCTGGGGGTGAAAAAAAAAAAAAAAAAGCTTAGTTTTTCATGAACGCACTCCTATAGTATAAAGATAAATCAATATCAAGATATCTTGCATGAATAGCGATATGAAAATGTTGTCCATATCCTTCAGCCCTCGTCGTTGTCTCCAATTACCCCAAAGTGGGACCAGCTTGTTAAAGAGGGCTCCCACTAATTACAACTACATTCAGCAGAACGGTGAGTTGTACATTTTTATTGTTGTCGTTTCTGTGCCGGTCCATCAAAATACTGCTTTATGGGAAAGCGGTCTGCTCTACCGAATCCGACGCAGTGACGACGATGATGATGATGATGTTATTGCCGTACCTCGCATGAGTCTCCTGCTCTCATGGCCTCCACGCAGGCTTCTGTGACATCACAATGACCTTCCCCAAGTCTCAGCGTGGTCCAGTCACCCAGCTCCAGCTGGAGAACCGAGTCCAGCCGGCGCTGTGGAAAGCGTACAGCTCCTTGCTGGGTCTCATCTCCTTTTGCAGATGGCGGTTTGACGGCTTGACACGTGCCACCTTTGAGGCACACGCGGACACGACACAGTGAACCCAACCTTGGCCTGTAAGCGGCCGACGGCGCTAGAAGAAGAAAAGAAGAAGGGGACAAAAAAAACAGATGCTCGACTACATTCCGCAAAGCTGAAAGAAACGCATCGTGCGGGCACCTTCTCCTGGATTAAAAACTTTCCGTTGGCTCCCCGAGTGCGTCAGCGTCTTCTGGACCGCCCAGAGGCCTCTGGGACACACCGAAACCCAAGAGGTGACGTCAACCCCATCGTGATGATCAGCTGCGGCGTCACACTGCGGCGCTTCGAGAACTTGAACCGGATCCATCCCTCCGGCGAGGACAGCCTAGCTGAGATTCTGGAAAAGACAGAAAATGCACAATCCTTAGTTTTCTACCATGGGAAAGTCGTTTGAAACATCTCAATGATAACCCAATCGTCCAAACCAAACAGATATCGGCCGCCATTGCCTTTCGGATGAAAATTGCAAGCACGAGGACAACATGAAGACGCGCTAACCGCTCCTTCGCCGAGCTGGAGGGCGGACGTGCTTACTTGCTCGGCTTAGCCACACATACGGACTTGGCGTTCTTCTACAAAATGTAGAAGGTGTGCAACTGAAATCATTTCTTACCCATTAAAAAAAAAGCGATCCTCGCCTTGGCTTCTATTACTTGTTCGCTGTTGCTTTTCCGGTGACACGCTCAACGATACTGCCACCTGTCGGTGAGGTTTAGCACTGATCTAAACACAAGCCCTGCTTTCCATTCGAGCTCGGAAGTTGGAATTTCAGCGTTCCTCGTCGGACGTTTCAAAATGGTGAATGCTATTGTCTGTGAGTCTTTGTGGCACAAATATGATTCCAGAAGAAGTCGAATGTTTTGCACTCGGAAAGTCGGGGAATTCACGTTTTTTCCCCCTCACGACCCCGAGTTGGCGTTCAAAGATGGCTGCTGCGAGTGTAAACAGTAAATCGAAGCTCCTGTAATAATCAGTCTCTTATCAATTCTGTATAGTTTATAGTATAGTCACACTAAATCGGCCGATTTACATGGTATTATTGCTGGAGTGCTAAAGACCCTTTTCATGGGGTAAATGCGAGCTACGGTGCAGCCCGTGCTAATGTTTATGTTTAAAAGTCAAGTATTTTGTGGCAGTGAATGACGTCTGCACATTCTGAATATTGTTTTAAACGATCAATTTTTTTTTTTTTTTTTTTTTTTTACAACGATCATATCCCCAATCTGGATTGAACATATTTTATGATTCAAATTTTATTCCCAAATATTTGTGATTTAAAAAAAAAAAAAAAAACAACGGTGGGGAAATAGTTTATTTCAAATTGTTTTATTTAAAACGTTTATGTGAACATCAGCGCTGGCCTGTATTTGGATCCACACAGGGCGACTGTTTCCTGGCCCCTTTGTTCTCGCTGCGGTCAAGCCAGCGTGGATTTCCTCCTAAAACATGGCGTACGCTCAAATCCACAAAACGTCGTACGCACAAAAATATCCAGATGTGTGAAACTCTGCGTAAGCAGGAATCCAAGCACATTTCCTTCAGTCATCCGGACTGATAAAAAGAGTCCTTTTGAATTTACTTAATTTGAACATGCACATCGGTTTCATGTGATTAAAATGACTTAATTTACCCATCTTCTCCTATTAAAAAAAGTCATTTTAATCATGTGCCACCAATGTACATGTTCAAATGAAGTAAATTCAAAAGGACCGCTTTATTTATTTATTTTTCCAGTGCATGTGGTGGAGTCACAAGAAACGATTGTGAGGGCAACAAGGCGGCATAAATGATCGCCTTGATCAATTAATAGGTGTCCACACAACTATCAGTGATCTATTAAATACAATGGAATTCTGAGTCCTTGCTGCTTTTACATTGTTGAAGTCAAGCGTTGTCGGTCACTAATTGTTCATCAGTGCAAATTGTTCATGTGTCTCTGATGTGCAGATTTATTATCCCCGTATTATTTGGAGGCTTTTATTTTTGAAGGTGGCTTTCGTGGCTAGTATACACAAAATTAGGGGCGTCACCCTGCCTCTTGCTCCAGCACCAACACGGCAGGCAGGAGCAAGGTGAAGCTTTCCAATTCCTCCGTGAGTCCAAGGAGGCCAGTCTGAGGCGTCGCGAAAACTTTCTGGATCAACTGAAGTCAGCCCAGCAAAGGTTTGAGGCCCTGATTAGTTCAATTGATAACACTTTTTATCGTTTACATTTTATATTTACACTTTTTGCACAATGTTCACGACCTTACTACCTGGAGAAACTTTGTTTTGCCCAATTAGCATCTTTTGTAGTTTTTTTTTTGGGGGGGGGGGATATTTTATTGAACTACATTACATGTCTACTTGGAGTCATGATCATTACAAAATATAAGGTAGTAGTATCAATATAAATCATTATTATATGGGACACTAAATACATTTATATGTATATACAGTGTTTTTATACATTGTTTTGTTTGTTGTCGTCGATCATTTTTCTTTTCACTCATGTCCAAGATACTGCTGTTACTGATGTCATCGTTCGTATTATTGCATTAGCGTATATAGGAATAAAGATGTGTATATATTATTTCTAACTTGTATTAATACAGTACTATGTTGATGTTCTATAAAGTAATAGTTATATAGTATTATAAGGAAGTGGAGAGAGCTCTCAGGGAAACTGTTTTGGTTGACCATGGTGAGCACTTAGCATGGGCTCACACGCCCCGATGTACAATAGCTGGGGGCAAACCGGCATGCCTACGTGGCGGCCATGTTGGGGAGGTCGACGTTCCCATCAAAGGCAACGCATGGACATTGAAATTCTGTCGTAACTTAATCATTTCGCGACCGATTTTCATGGGGTTCACTTGTTTGTCAACACCAAAGCGTGTGCTATTAATAAATATCTGAAGAAGAAAACAAATATTTTTTTTCTTTACCTATTGAAGGCCAGTTTCCAGTTCCCCGCTGGGTTTATTTTATTTCGTAAAATGGCTTTTCTGTGTATGTATTATGTGCATTTTTTATTGTATAATAAAAAATGGAAAAAAATGTTTCCATATCGTAGTAGTTAGGTGTTGAACGCAAGTGTATGCAGTACGTGCTGGCATCCGTGGTCTTTTGGCATGCCTCACTCAGAATACGCTGACGACTTTGACCCTCCTAGCTTAGTGTCACCACAGACATGCAGCTCAAACTAGGCCTGTCATATTTACCTGTTCATATCTGTGTTGTTCTGCTTCCCTTTCGCGATTGGCTGACAACTTTAACGCCATCTTCTGAAATGGAGTGTGGATTTGGATCATATTTACGGTGGCCCCCGAAGTGCAAATCACAACACCAAGTTAAAAAAAAAAAAGAATAAAAAAAAAACGGCAAATAACTAATCACAACAACAAATCAAACAACAACAACAAACAAATAAGTGACGTTGGGTAGTCGAGGTGGCTGACAGATTGGCTGTCTGTCTGTGTCAATTTTAAATAGGAAAAAAATATGATACAACTTTTGCTGACCTTGTTTTCTTTTTTAATAAATGCATTTGTAGATTCAAATGTACAGGGCATAAAACATCCATGGACCAGGCAGTGACTCAAAGTGCTAAAAAGGGCTAGTTTGTGCATTCTTCAATACTTAGAAAAGTTCAAAAAAATGTCCACATTAGACAACAAAAAATCCATGACATGGCATCCTGAAATATCGCTGTCAGAATCCATAAATTGAATCTGTATTAAATAAATGACCCAATTGCACTAAAGTTCTGGGTTGTACAGAGAGATTATTCTGTGAGTCCGAGATATTTGATTTTTGTTTTAGTTTTGAAATGTTGAAACAATTCACGTTTGCGTCTTATTTAAACTCAACCTGAGACTGCTGAGGTGTGTAGCGGGTCAATGTTTACATCTACCTGACCACTATTTTTTAGAAACACGGAAGTGTTGAGTGCCAGTTCGCTCAGAGAAATGACTTGCTTTTATGAAGTGGGATAAAGTTGGTATTGGTCAGCGAAAACAATTTAGGTGACACAGGAAAGCCCTGTCGAATTCCCCCCCCCCCCCCCAGTTCCATCAAAGCAATCCTAAATACGTGTGATGTCAACCAACCGAAACTTCATCTCGACATTCCAGTTCATCTCATTTCGCTCAGAAATCGTACGTACAGCTGACTCAGCAAGGAGTTGTCAAGCTAGGCACACAAACGACGACAGACGCTCCCTAGACTCGATCCGGAAGCTTGTTGTGGGACATTTCCTACAGGTCCATAAGTGACCAACTTGCGCAAGACAAGATTTTGATATGTTTCATACATCACACAGCCCTGTGATGTCACACAACCTCCTTGAGCCGAGCGATGTCACATAAGATGCTTCGTTCGCTCTAATGACACGAGCTTTTTCATCCGCAAGGAATGCGTCTGAATGCCACTGCTGATTCGCGGCAGAGTGCCCGTCGTCCGTGCCTCTGAGAATATTCGTTGGGAGTGGTTGGGCGCCTCGTCATAATCTAAATGGATCTGTTACCGTACGGAATTAGGAGTCAGCTTGAGTGCATTTCACGTGCGGTGCTGTTGTCACAGCCAGGCGACATCACCAAATTTTTAGAAGCGCATCTGAGCCAAATGATACAATTTGGAGGCCCCGACCAAACAGATATCAAAGAGGTTGCCTTTCGATATCAAGAGCAATGGGGTAAGTCTTTTTATGAGTGAGCTACGTAATACAAATAATCAGTAAATATGGAAACGTGCCGACTAGATGTCCAGCTAAGAGGAGAAACAAAGCTAGATTCTGTTTTAAAGCTGACCCTTACCATATGCCTATGGTTAGTTCCATGGGGTCCAAACACTTGATTTTCAAGGTTTTGGTGCACACTTCACTGAAACCTTGATTGCGTGACGCCAGCACGCAATCAACCTCTATTTGTAGGATGGTATGAAAAGGGTTGACGTCAACTTTCGACCTGGAAAAACGGGTTATATTTGTGGGAGATATTTGCCGACAATACTCATAATCAGATGCTATGCACATAAGGTGTGTAATTCTTTATTGTCCTTCGTAGAGAGCGACTTCTTGATGACCATCAGCAGACAAAGAGAAATCGCAGAGATGGGAGTCAGATTGTCTGCATCCTCTCTGTCCATTTCCAGATCATTAACTCTGTTTGGGGCTGAGAAACTCTCAGTACCAGTGTCACTGCCATATGAAGAGATCCCTCTATCTGGTACTGTGGAAATATGTGGATCATCGCAGAGAAAGAAGTCACAACAGGCTGTTACAATCAGGATCCCAAGTCAAAAGGAGACAAAATCGGCTAAAAAGTGTCCGGGACCCGTCGTCGTACAGCTGCCGATGAAGCCGCCTTCCCAGGGGACAAAAGCAAAAGTAGCGTGTAGTGAATACCCAAAGGAGGAGAGGAAAGCACTGCAGACCTTCAAACATCCCCAGCTAGCCGTCTCGCCCAACTCCCCACAGAAAGCCTCTCCACAAAAGAAGCCGAAGGCGAAAAAGACGCCCAAAACAAACAGTGACAATTTCACCTGCTCGCTGGAAGACTGCTTGTATCATAAATCCAAAGATCAGTCTGATCAGGACAGGAAATTAGAGCCAATCAGAACTGGTACAGTCCATAAGTATCGGGGTGTTAAAAAACCCGAGGTCGGCCCTGGATCTGAGATAAGAGTCCCGTACAGACCCAAAGGAGGGATGATTTTTGATCCAGAACTCATGCCACTGAGTCCTAAGGTATAGTCCGCGACTATGATGTGTAGAATGTTTCTTCGTTTAAATTTACCTCCCGGTTGCTTATCCTGATCAAATAAAGTGAGAGTGAGAACCAACTCTTAATGGTCTGTAATTGATCTAAAAGTAAAGGAGGAGGAACGACAGAAATAAATCTGCAAATAAAATGTGGAACAGTGGATGAAGGGGAATGCTGAAATCTTATTGTCAGTAAGGTGTTCACAAGTTTACATGTACATAGTATATTTTTCAAATGTTGTATGTTCTTAGCTCACCCCACCCCACCCCCCAAAAAGTATACATATATATATATATATATATATATATATCCAGCAACATTTGTGGCTCACGCGCATTCGGGCCAATCATAAGGCTGAAAATGTAACATCGGCTGAATGTTCTATGATTGCGCGCATTACAAGTGGCACTCGCGCCTGACATTGGAACGGCATGAAATGAAAGCAGCGATCACAAGACGATAACAGTGGTGCTGGGTTAGCCTTTCGTACATGAGACAATAGCGCACATTGCCAGCCAAACAAAAAAGCTCACTTTTCCTCATGCACACGCAAACAGTGAAGGCAAGAGCGTTGGAAAGTCTTGAGATTTCCAAAGGAACAGTTTTAAAGACAAAAAAAGCATGTTTGCATGTGGGCGAAAGGCCGAAACAGAAAGAAAAGAAAAAAAATGACTTTTTGAAAATGTCTTTTTTGTGCGGACGTGGTCCAAGGGAGGAGCTAATTCAGGCGTTGTGCTTCCCTACCTCGAGTGGGAAGACTTGCTGTGTGTCTGACAGTAACAAGTCTATTGGGAGAAAAAAAAAAAACATAATATCACACCGCGTGGTTGTATTGATGCAGTACTATTTGTATCACAAGTTAGGTTTACACATTTGAAAAAAATAGTTTGTCACAGTTCCAAGCTCAACAACAACAACAACAACTAATGCTAATGCTTATTATCTTATTATTGACATGTTGGAACACACCTTTCAAGATGAGCTTGATAAGACTTCTCCAGAAAAGTGTATATTGTGACCATCTGAGACGCATTGCCAAGCCAAACACACGCAAACGAATTTGATAATTTTGGATGAGAAGAACACGCCGACCCAAATGCTTGGTAAAAGCCCAGCATGCGTTCGTTGGGTTCATCGCTGACAGGAGCGTTCCATCCCGCTGTCCGTCGTTTTGGCTAAAGGAGAATCGTCACCTCTGTGTTAACAAAGGCGCCGTTTGAAAGATTCGTCGAATTATGACACAGATGCAGCATGTATGGATAATGTCGGCATGCCCCATAGTGGAAACATAAGCTTGATCAGGTCGAGCTGCACAGTAGCACTAGGTGGGAAAATGTGGCTTTCAATGCTGCAAAGTAACGCAATGACAACATACAGCCCTGTGATGCAATGCGACCTCATTGCTGGGTGATGTCACACAATATGACACAAGTACTTACATCCATCGAGGAATGCATTTAAAAGCAATTGTTGATCCCTGACACAGTCTTTGTTTCTTGCTACGAGAGGAGCGTCAGAGTGATCATGTTCTTAAAACTTAAACCGAGCCACACACACAAGGTTTTCTAAAAGAACCGACGGTTGTCATTGTTTAAAATGGATTCCAAGAATCCGTTATCATTTGGCGTGAAAAGTCTGATTGAGTGTACATCCAGGACGACAATACTATCCCAGCCTGACGACATCCCAAGATGTTTAGAAACGCATTTAACCTACATGTCGAGGTTTGGAGGAGCAGACTTAAGCGATAACGAGGTTGCCTTTCGCTTTCAAGAGCAATGGGGTAAGTCTCGTTTGTCACTTCGTGCGTACAGCATATGCAAACCAGACCTGTGTACCATGACACGCCACACTGCTCTTAACAGCACCGATAGTTTTGATGGTTCATGTACAATGCAAGGATTAACCGCACGTGTGTTCTGGCTCATATTTTCGGATATGACCGCAATAACCACTTGGTTACACCAAAAGTTTGGATATTTGAGTCCGTGTCCGGAAGAGGAGAGGTTGGGCCTGCAAGTTACACTACACAAGTGTTTTGATTAGTAGAGCGGCGGTTGGGGCACTTTTAGGAGATTTGTTTTTAGTTACAGAGAGCACATGTGCCTCCTGTGCAAAGATAAGGCAACACTTACTTACTCTGAAAATAGGACAGTGGTCAGATCCATGGGAAATTGCCGTCAAGTAGACAGACTCAGATTTGAAGCAGAAAAGACTCTGGTGGTGTCGGCACGGTGCCCGACTGGTTAGCGCAGCTGCCTCACCGTTCTGAGGACCGGGGTTCAAATCCCGGCCCCGCCTGTGTAGAGTTTGCATGTTCTCCCCGTGCCTGCGTGGGTTTTCTCCGTGTACTCCGGTTTCCTCCCACATCCCAAAAACATGCAGGGTAGGTTGATTGAATAAATCTAAATTGCCCCGGGGTGCGAATGGTTGTTTGTTTCTATGTGCCCTGCGATTGGCTGGCGACCGGTTCAGGGTGTACCCCACCTCTCGCCCGAAGATAGCTGGGATGGGCTCCAGCACGCCCGCGACCCGTGTGAGGAAAAGCGGTACAGAAAAAAGATGGATGGATGGAAGACTCTGGTGGTGTCCAAGTACTTTTTTGAGGGTTTGACTGTCATGATGGCGGCACGGTGGCCGACTGGTTAGAGCGTCAGCCTCACAGTTCTGAGGACCCCGGCCCCGTTTGTGTGGAGTTTGCATGGTCTCCCCGTGCCTGCGTGGGTTTTCTCCGGGCATGCCGGTTTCCTCCCACATCCCAAAAACATGCATTAATTGGAAACTCTAAATTTCCCATAGGCATGACTGTGAGTGCGAAGGGTTGTTTGTTTGTATGTGCCCTGAACTGGTTGTTCATGGTGTACCCCGCCTCCTGCCCGATGACAGCTGGGATAGGCTCCAGCACGCCCGCGACCCTAGTGAGGAGAAGCGGCTCAGAAAATGGATGGATGGACGGATGGACTGTCATGATATTTGGAGATGATGGCCAGTAGTCATATTAATGACAGAACAGAAAAACTTGTTCTGTTAAGCCATGTTTAGCACTCGTACTGCTTTGGAAAGTGTTTACTTCCTGATTTGGTCCCATTCTGTTGGCTTCAATTGACTCCCAGCTGGCGGATGTAACACGTTTTTGTGAAGAGGCTTTTTTGTTTTTAGTGTCGAGTTTTTGAGTCCATTTGTTTGTGCTTTCTGACATGGAGCGCAAAGCAAAGATGTAGACTCCTACGTTTGCTTCTCGCACCAACTATCAATCCACCGACTAGCTCGCTGCTAGTTCTAGCTAGCTTCTCACTTACGATTAAAAGGAAGAGCATTTAATGCTTGTTTAATAATTTAATGTTATACATTAAAAAACTGTGCAGGTTTTATGATGATGATGGTTCGGACTTGGCAAGGAATGATTTCAAATGTTTAACTGATCTCAATGGGAAATTTCATTTTGAAAGTTGACCAAATCAAAGTTGGACCATCGACACAGATTGTAGTGGGAGTTACGTGCATAACAACAATACGATATTGCTGGGGGAAGTAAATTTACACCTACTGCAATTTAAAGTCCTCATTTGAATGCTTTTGACCTTTGGGAGATGGGTAAAGTACTCAGGGACAGCTCACACAAGCACAGGGAATGCCATACTCTTTGCGAAAAGATGTGACCTGAATACAGTTTTGTCAGGGTTTGTAATGATCAAGGATGATTCACGTATTGGAAAAAAAAAACACCTTGTTTCTGTGCGATAATGCAGCCTATATTAAATTCTCATGTAAATATTTGTTGTCTTTTTCAGAGTATGACTTCCTAAGAAAGATCAATATAAGGCAAGAGACACGAGAAAAGCCAGTGCAGGAATTGGCGACATCCTCTGTCCGAGGTTCATCAATCTCTGCCACTGTGTCATTCAATGAGACCAATGCCAAAGAAATACCTGCACCACTACCATCAGTGCTAAATACAAAGGACGTATACACTCCAGTACCCACTACCTGTGTAGAGTGTGACTTTACCCAGGTCAATGAAAGACAAGAAACAGCAGGCAATGAGTCTTTAATGTCCACTATATCAAGATCATCCACTGTATCAGTCACTGTGAGCAAAAGAGGGGAAATACCAAGACCAATTTCATCGTGTCAGTCACATGGGGGGATTCATTTATCTCATTCAGAGGATACATCTGGATCAGTGGCTTCACAATGTGTAGCAACCCCTTCATCTGATACAGAGGGCCTATCTAATCCAGTACCAAGTACAGAGGACATATCAGGATCAGGTCCAGTTACAGAAAACATATCTTCAATTACCTATAAAGGGTCCGACATCATCATCAAGATCAACACAATACAAGAATCCCAAGAAACAGCCAGAGCGGACTCGCCTATGTCCGCTGTATCAGCTTCATCCACTCTATCAGTCGTCGTGAACGTAACGGAGGAAATATCAAGACCAGTGTCATTGCCACTTTCATATGAAGAGATTCATGTATCTGATTCACAATGCACATCTGGCATGTCAATGCCAAATACAGAAGACATATCAGGATCGCTATCAAATACATGGGACGTACCAAGGTTAGCGACTACTGTATCGGATACAGAGAGCACATGTGAACGAATGCAAAATGCAGAGGACATCACCCAATCAGTGCCAGTTAAAGAACAAATAGGTGCTGGGTATGACAGAATGAATGAAAGAACAGTGAGAGTTGAATCTGTTATATCCACTTTGTCAGATTCAGCCAAAATATCAGTAATTGTAAACAAAATAGGGGAACTATCAGGAGCTGTGTCGTTGCCGCAACTCCATGGAGAATTCCATGTATCCGATACAGAGATAACACCTAGACCAGTGTCACTACCATGTTCACAGGAAGAGATCTATGTATCTGATATGAAGGACATATGTGGTCCAGTGTCAGTGGCACAATCTCAAAAAGAGATACACATATCTGATTCAGAGGAGGTGTTTGGACAAGCGACATCAGAACATGAAGAGACTGGACTGCTGTCATTGCCGCATTCACACCAAGACATCTGTGTATCTGAAATGGAAGGCATATCAGGAGCAGTTTCAGTCTCACAATCGCGCAGGGAGATCCCTGTATCTGACTCAGATGAGACATTTGGACGAGTGCCATCGGCACATGAAATGATGTCCTCATCTGATACGAAGAACATATTTGCACCAGTGCCAAATAGGGACAACATACCAGGAACAATGCCACAACCACGTGAAGAGATCGCAGTATCACATACAGAGGACATTACGGATCTAGCTTCAATTACAGACATATCTGGATCAGAGGAAATTTCAGAAGAGATCATGACTCTCTCTATTAAAATAAACAAAAGACAAGAAACCAAAAAAATACCAAGAGAGGAATCTCCTTTACCGGCTGTGTCAAGTTCTTCCACTGTATCAGTGACTGTAAGCATAACAGGGGAAATACTGGGACCGGCGTCATTGCCACAATCACATGGAGAGATCAGTGTATATGATACAGAAGTCATATCTGGATCAGTGCTGTTACCACAGGAAGAGACTTCCATATCTGAAACAACTAAAGTAGTCCCAAATACAGAAGACCGTTCTGAATCAGTGCCAGAACCACATGAAGGGAGTTCTGTATATGAGAGAGAGGAAATATGTGAACTCCTAGCACATCCAAAGGTCATATCTGGATCAGGGCCAAATACAGAAGACATAATAAATACTGTTTCAAGTCATGACCTCTTAAACAGCATCAAAAAAGCACAAGGGACCCAAGATGAAATGGGAGATGAATCGCTTACATCCAGTATGTCAAGTTCGGACAATGTCTCGGTCATTGTGAGCAAAACAGAGGACGTATCTGGACCACTGTCAATGCCGCAATCACTTAGACAGTTCCATGTATCTGACACAGAGAGCATATCTGCACTAGTGTCATCGCCACAATCACGTGAAGAGATTCATGTGTCTGATACAGAGGACTTATCAGCCCCAGTTCCATTGCCTCAGTTACACGAAGAGCTCTATGCATGTGGGACAGAGGACACGTCTGCACCAGTGTCACTGCTGCAATCACATGAAGATATTCATGTCTCAGATACAGTGGACATATGTGCACTAGTCCCATTGCCACAATCACATGAAGATATTCACGTCTCAGATACAGAGGACATATGTGCACCAGTGCCATTGCCACAATCACATGAAGATATTCACGTCTCAGATACAGAGGACATATGTGCACCAGTGCCATTGCCACAATCACTTGAAGATATTCACGTCTCGGATACAGAGGACATATGTGCACCAGTGCCATTGCCACAATCACATGAAGATATTCATGTCTCGGACACAGAGGACACATGTGCACCAGTGCCATTGCCACAATCACATGAAGATATTCACGTCTCGGACACAGAGGACACATGTGCACCAGTGCCATTGCCACGATCACATGAAGATATTCATGCCTCAGACACAGAGGACTCTCATCGTGAAGAAATCCCTTTATCTGATACAGATGGCATCATAGCTGAACAGGCATCAAATACAGGGGACATACCGAGCCCAATGTCACAACCATGTGAAGCGATGAATGTATCTGATACAGAGTACATATCTCAACCAGCTTTGAATATAGAGGATATATGTACATCAGTGCCAATTCCAGAAGACATATTCTATCCTGTTCCAAGCACGGTTTTAGAGTATGACTTATCTGTTAGGATCAACAAAAGACAAGAAAATAAACAAATACTAAGGGACGAGTGTCCTATGTCCACTGTATCGAGTACATCCACAGTATCAGTTATTGTGAGCAAAACAGAAGGGTCCATGTCAGATTCAGGACCTCTGTCTATGTCACAATCACAGGGAACGATCCATGCATCAAATACAGAGGACTTATTTGAACAATTGCCACATACAACGGACATATCCAGATCACTGTCGATTACAGAAGACACATCCTCTCGCGTGCCTATCACCTGTGTGGAGTCTGACATCTTAATCAAGATCAACAAAAGACAAGAACACCAAGAAACAATTGGAGTGGAATCTCCAATGTCTGCTCCATCAAGTTCATCCACAATATCAGTCGTTATGAACAAAACAGGGGAAATATCGGGTTCAGTGTCATTGCCACAATCACATAAAGAGATGCATGTATCTGATATGGAGGACAAATATATACTAATGTCATCGCTACATGAAGAGCTCCTTTCCCCTGAACCAATACCAAAGACAGGGGACATATCTGAACTTGTTCCAAATGCAGAGAATGTATCTGGACCAGTGCAAAGCGCGGAAGACATAGTCGTCCCTGCCCCAGTTAGTTATGTAGAGTCAGACATTGTCATCACAATCAATACATGCCAAGAAGCAGCACGAGAGGATTCATCTACTGTGTCAGTCGTTGTGAGCAAAACAGGCGGGCTGCAATCACATGAAGAGATCCATATATCTGGTACAGAGAATATATTGACAGGGGTGTCATCGGCAAAGGACAAGAGCCTGTCATTTAATGCAGAAACTATATCAGGTCCAGTAACAAATACACAGGAGGACACATTGGCACCAGTGCCAAATACACATGACCTATCTGGAGCGGTGTCACAACCACATGAAGACATCACTACATCTGACACAGACGATATATCTGAACCGGGGTCAATTGCGCAAGACATATCCACTTCTGTGCCAAATACCTGTGTAGAGTCTGACATTGTTATAAAGGTGAATACAATACAAGGAACAGCAAGAGAGGAGTCTCCTTTGTCAACTGTATCAAGTCTGTCACTTATTGTGAGCAAAACAGAATCTGGACCAGCGTTGTTGCCACAATCACATGGCGAAATCCATATATCTAATACAGAGGACATATCTAAACCATTACATGGAGAGAGACAATTGTCTAATGCAGATGGTATATCGGAACAACCAAATACAGAGGACATATGTGAACCGCACAGAGAGATCACTGCCTCTGATACAATGATTGTATCTGAACCAATACCAAGTACCTCGGTAGAGTATGACTTCTCAATAAAGATCAACCAAATGCAAGAGACCCAAGAAACTGTAGCAGTAGTAGAGTCTCCATCATACACAGTGTCAAGTTCCTTCTCTCTGTCAGTCACCATGAATGACACAGAGGAAATGTCAATACCAACACCATTTACATTGGTAGAATATGATCTAATGATAAAAATCGACAATACAGAAACTACAGCCGAGGACTATCCTATGTCAACCGTGTCAAGTTCTTCTACCGTAGTAGTCAGTGTGGCAAATACAGAGGAGCTATCAGGATCGGTGTCACATCGAGAAACCCAGGTTCCTGATTGGGAAGAATTATCTACTGCGCCATCACCCATAGAGGTCCTACCTGAAAAAGTGCCATCACCACCCAAAGAAAACATTGAACCAATTATAGAGGAGATATCTGTAGCAGAAGCTCCTGTGTCTGATACAGAAGACTTACCTGAATCGGTTCCATCGCCGCAGAAAGAGACTGTCGAGTTTGAGTCAGAAGACTTAACTGGACCAGTGGCATCACAAGACAGTGAGAGCAGTTCATCTGAACACCTATCAGAGCAAAATACAGAGGACATACCTTGCCCGGTGCTATCTCCACATGGAGAGATCACTTTATCTGATACAGAAGACTTGTCTGAACTCAACAAAGACATCACAGAGTCTGATAAAGAGGACACTGAGACAGTGCCATCCCCACTTGAAGAAATTGTGGATGTTCCAGAGGAACCAGTACCTTCACCTCAGGAAGAAGAAAACACAGAGTCTGATGTAGAGGTCATAGCTGAGCCAGTGGAGTTAGAAGAGGAAGTAATCCCTGTACCTGATGAACCTGTACCAGAGCCTGAACCAGAGCCTGAACCGGAGCCTGAACCGGAGCCTGAACCAGAGCCTGAACCGGAGCCTGAAACAGAGCCTGAACCAGAGCCTGAACCAGAGCTTGAACCAGAGCCTGACCCAGAGCCTGAACCAGAGCCTGAACCAGAGCCTGAACCAATCAAAGAAAGCCCTGAACCAGTATCAGATACAGAGGTACTAGCACCATCACCACCCAGTGAACCGCCGTACAAAGATGCTGCCACATCAACTTCATTGCCAGATATAGATGATATATCTACAGCATTTCCAGTGACACCACCACTTGAAGACATAGAAAAACCACAGATGCGAGAGATCCCAAAGGATACAAAATTAACTCAAGACTCTGTAAAATCAGTCATCCCCCCTATCCTAGGCAAAACTGAGGGACATAAAATGAAGAAACTCTCAAAGGAGGAAAAGAAAGGGCCTCAGCTGCCTAAACAGCTACGGCGGCTCTCACCTATCCCACAAAAAGATGCTTCTCAGGGACCAAAGAGTGGCTCGGAGAAAAAAAAAGCAATATTGCCTAAGTCAAAGCCAGTGCTTTCACCTATAAAAACGTGTGGTGAATCAGTGACAATAAAATCGAAAGGGATACAGACCAATTTATTGCCAGACACACACAAAGCAAAACTCTCACCCATTTCTCAGAAAACACCAAAAACAAAGCCTGCCCGTGGTGATTTCTTAAAAGAGGAAAGCAAAGGTTTCCAGACCCATAAACAACGAATGCTTCCACCGATTGTGTCTCAAAAACCTAAGGGAAGATTATCGTCAAAAAGAGAGAAGCCGGCACCAGAAAAAAAACTGGAGCCCATCAGAATTAGCGCAGGCCTCACAGCCAGTCGGGCGCCATACAAGCCAAGGGGAGGAATGATTGTGGACCGAGAACTCATGCCACTGAGATTTAAGGCAGAGACTGAGAAGAACAGCTTACTGGACTTTGCTGAAAATAGGAAAGCCAACTTGTCAGAGATGAAAACAACTATAAAAATAGCACAGGAGTCTCTTGAGTCCTCTACGGTTTTATGCCCAAATTGTGGACATAACGCCTCCCTAATTAGATGCAGACATAAAGCATTAAAATGTGACTCTTGGAATCAATTCTTAGGGACCTAATGTGAATGCTCCTGCGTCGACCAAAACTGGCCAAACATGCACGTGGAGGTCTACATGCCATGCGGATTATTTGTCAGCAGACTTTCAGGCTGAACAGCTTTGTCTCTGATTCTGTCTGGTTTGCAACATCAGATCCCCGCCAAGGATATTGGCTCACAATGCCACAATCTACATGTAGGACTTTTGGTACAACTCAGCCTTGTCAACCAAAGACATTTTTTGATGGCACTGATGTCGTGTGTGTGTAGGGAGAGGTGTGTGCCGCTTTGCAAGGTGGTGGTAGGGAAATCCCGTGTCGCTAAAGATGAGGGAGATTGTGCTGGATTTCCACACCATCATTCCACCATTTTCAGCAGTCCACATCAGTGAAAGTGATGTCAACATTCTCAAGTCTTATAGCTTGGTCGCCGCCTGGATAACAAGTGGGGGGTGACATGGTCAAATCAACGCTGGCGTTATCTATAAGGGCTGACTCAACTTCTTTTGGAGGTTTGGTCCTTTTAAATGTGTGTAATAAGTTGATCCAAAAGGGTGATCCAATTTTTCCGAAAGTCACCATCCTTGATGGTTCGGTATGCTGGAGTACAGGCATCAAAGCTATTAATGCTAACAGACTGAAACCGATCAATAGGGTCAGGTATGTGGTTGGCTTCAAGCTCGGCCACAAATGTATTTAATCTCACTGTGTCAGTGAGCTGTCGATGAAGTAATTTCTGCCAAATGCTGTCACTTTTTCCTTCACATATCTACCTCCACCAGGACTGTTCATGTCCTGTAACTTGTTTATGCTGCACAATCGACAGCACTATTGTGGTGCTTCGGTATTTTAATGTGACGCCATACATTTTTGCATTACTGTTTCTTATTTCTATGACAATATATATTTCCACTGGGGGTTCGGGGTGACACTTTTTCAGAAGAAAAGGAAATTAAAAAAAACAAAAACAAAACAAGAATAATGTGGTTATTGTGCATGTGTCTAAAACATTCAAAAAGTGGTGATGTGGATGTTTTGTAAATTAACTTAAAGGCCATTTTATCACTTTACTGCTATGTATTTGCCAATGGAAGATGTGAACAAATCAATCAAATAAAACGTTTAATTATTAACGATCTTATTAAAGCAATAATAAGAGGCACCCCCAAGGAATCGTACTTTGCTAATAAGTAATAAGATTTTATCCTGTTTTGTACATGAAATATGTCAGTTCCAACCACCACCAAAACACTCACCGATGGAAAAACAAAGGAGTGGACTCAATATTTTCTTTCATTGTATTGAATTTGAAGAGTCATTTTCATATAACAGTAGTGCTTGAGATACGAGTGACCACACTTGATACTAGCTGTCGATTTTCGCTTTGACTTGCAAGCCCTAACTTGAGATACGAGTGCTGTATGGTGGCATGTGGCTCCACTCACTTCACAACGGGCAGCAGTTCGGCTGATGTAATTATAAAACTATTCTTTAAAAAAAAAAAAAAAAAAAAAAAAAGGCTTCCAGCTTTTAACCGTAAAACAAAGACACATTGTGTATTTGAAATCACCACATAGCCCCCATCATGCATACGATGGAAAACACCACAGCCACACAGGCTAACAATTAGCATAACACACACAAAAATAAAGCAATTTTAAAGTGTAATGGTAAATTGACGGCACACGTTTATTGTATGTATCAATGTTCTAATTAATTAATTTTGTACAGTATCAGGAGAAATGTGTCTCCGTTTTATCTGTAAAATAATTGGATTACAGCAGCGCTTTTTACTACCGATACCCTGCCTGAAAATATGATCGTTGTCTACGCTTAACTACTGTGTTTGCACCTTGTTCCGTTAAAAATCACAAAATTAAATGCAAATAATAAGAAATAATCCACATTGAACATTACTAAGTCACGTGTTTTAAATACATATTCCCCGCGGTGATAAATCAAGCGTTCACCGTTACGTCATCACCCCTGGACAAGAAGCAGTTTGTAAACATTGACTGTCACGTCATTGACGTGCGCAGCGTATGATTGAATATTCTCGCGAACGCAACCAGCGGGCAAATCACGGATGTGGGCCGTGAAATATAGTTTTGTTGTTGTTTTTTGTTTTTTTAAATGCGTGTATTCATTTAGTTACATTTAAAAGTCGTCTTCTTAAATCTGAGATTTACTTCACTTTGCGTTCTGAACCCTGGTATGTAGCTGGGGTTGACAGCGACGAAAAATAAAAAGCAAGCATTTTCTTCACGTCTCCATTGTTGGAATCATGACGACCTTAACAAGGCAAGATCTCAATTTTGGACAAGGTATGGTGCGGAACAGTTCAACCGTCTTACACACACGAAAAAGGCATTGTGGTGAAACAGTAACCTAGACAACTTTCTCTCAACTCGGATCGAACAGAACAGAACAGAATAGAATAGAATAGAATAGAAGAAGAATCACCTTTTATTTTTCACCAGCACAACAACAACAACAAAAATCAGCGTTATCGTTGTGTTTGTTGTGGTGTGGAGTTGCTTCTTTACACACGATCAGAAGAATGAACTCGGTTGTTTTCCGCCAGTGGTTGCTGACATTTTGTGCGAGTTCCTGGAAGTTGCCATTCATCTCATCCTGTACGTCCGTGAAGTTTATCCCTCGGGAATATTTCAGAAGAGAAAGAAGTACAACGTACCTGTGCAGGTACAGATGAACATTTGAGATGTTGCCGTTGCTCTCCCCTCAGCTCAAACCTTTTGTGAATTTTGCAGATGTCTTGTCACCCTGAGCTCAACCAGTACATCCAAGATACACTTCATTGTATAAAGCCGCTTATTGAAAAGGTAAGACTCGTGTGATTCTGGTGCTCTACATATATGTTGCTCTCCCCCCGCGCACTCCCAAGCGCCTCGATTTTCTTGGCAGAATGATGCCGAGAAGGTGGTTGTCGTCATCATGGACAAGGAGCATCATCCAGTTGAGAGATTTGTGTTTGAGATATCTCAACCGCCACTGCTCTCGATCAGGTTTGCACCCCCTCTTTCACAACCAGTATATTAAGCAACATATATATTTTGTTTAATGTATTATTATTTGTTTTAGCTCAGACACTTTACTGTCTCATGTGGAGCAGCTGCTGAGGGCATTCATTCTTAAGATCAGTGTGTGTGACGCTATTTTGAACAATAATCCACAAGGTACAATCGGATTTTAACAGATACAATGACAACAATATTTGTTAGACAATCTTGAGTTTCCTTTCAGAATTGGTATTAACTTGTGTGTTTTGCTGTCTCAGACTGTTCATTCACAGTATTAGTTCATACGAGAAATTCTGCCACACGCAACATGGAGAAGGTTCAAGTCATCAAGGTATGAACAGGATGCACATTGCTTTTAGGGTGGGAAACAATGATAAAGTCCCGTGGATATGCGCCTTGTGATAATTTGGGGGCTTGGTCTTTTTATAGGATTTCCCATGGATAGTTGCTGATGAGCAGGAGGTCTACATGCAGGAGCCCAGACTCATCCCACTGAAGACCTTGACGTCCGACATAGTGAAGGTGAAGGAGCGTACGAAGTTCTGTTACGCTCATTTGAAATCTGAGCCATTGCACTTCTGGGCTGTCGTGGCACATCCTTGTCATAATGATCAGTTTTACATGATTGAGACGAATAGTTTTCCCTCAAGTGTGCAATTGTGAATTCAAATGCTTTCATTTCTGCTGTGTTCAACGGACAAATGTTTGGAGTGTTCTAGCATTTGCACTTGACCAATACTATGTTGTGCTTTGTGTCTGTTTGGAACAGATGCAGCTGTATGTGGAGGAACGAGCCCAGAAGATGTAGCAGGAATGAGCGACACACAAGGCCAAGTTGATGGTACAGGCGTGAAGAATGAAACGTTCCACGAGCAAGTACTGTATATCATATCTTTAAGTCACCAGTAAGCTTGGACATGGACTAGATTACATTTGCAACACCAATATTTCTCATGTTTT
This sequence comes from Phycodurus eques, assembly GCF_024500275.1. Classification (NCBI taxonomy): domain Eukaryota; kingdom Metazoa; phylum Chordata; class Actinopteri; order Syngnathiformes; family Syngnathidae; genus Phycodurus; species Phycodurus eques. The sequence continues at coordinate 48,109,318 of NC_084525.1, forward strand.
TGTCACATGATAGTCTTTTTTTAAATCGTTGAAACTTCAAATTCACCAATTGTTTATTTAAATTTCCAATGCCACAGTGGCACAATATTCATACTCAATGGATGAACCCTCGGAGTCTTGACAGTTGCGAAATCAGGAGCAAAATGTTTCTTTGTCAATAAATCAGTGGAAATGTCAGATGTATTCATTCATGATTGAATTGCTTTGTGATTGTCCCTTTTCTGTGGCAAACTGAAAATGACAATTGCGATAGATTATCCAAAAAGGCCTTTTCAACTATTGCGGGTTCCATCAGCATTTATGCACGTAGTATCCTGTCACGTATCCTATGATGTAGACGGACACCAGTGCGGCCAGAGCCGCGGCAGCCTTGACTGCGATGCCAGTGTTGCCGGTGCACATTCTGTTGTAGAGCCTGAATGTAACACAACAAAGAACATTATCTTAACGCTGACTCTCTGCATCCATAACACGTATAGCGTAATCATAGGAGTATGATTTCAAACTGCACACGCAAACCGCTAACTCCTCGTCGCTCATGCTTGCACACACGCACAACACTGAAAAAAGCTCTGGGGCGCTCAGAAAGTGGAAACCAAAAAGTACGAGGAAGTGGTTTAAAACAATTCAACTCTTCCGTAGCTCAGTAGTAGCTCATCAGTCCGCGGATCGCGCGACAAACTTTTATGGAGCATCTTCCGCGAGTCCTATCAACCCATTGGGAATTGGGACAAAAACAGGGAATAGAAACCTACCGAAATTAAACCACCGTCCCGTGGTGCCTTGACTTACGAGTCTAATTCGTTCCGTGACCATGCTCGTAACTCAAAACAGTCAGATCTCATTCAAATGAATTGAAATGCCATTAATCCATTCCACTTATGCTCATTCTTGTATGCGTGCCTTGGCCACAGGGGGGCAGTATACTACAGTCATACAGACACAAACGGAAGAGTTTCACAACTAAATGCCTCAGTAAGCTGCAGTAATATTTGTCGTTTTTTGGCATTAAGCTAGCGGATATTCAAAGTGATGTGGTTGTTTTAAAGTTTAATTCTCTTTGTTTTCCGTTGAGTTTGACAGTAAAGTTCGACTGTGAGTGACAATCGCGAATATTTCACCATGTGCCAAAATGCTGCCACCATCTAGTGCTCGTATCTCCATTTATTTTGCTCACACTTCATAGCAAAAAAATCGAGCAACGACTGGTAATTCGAAAAAGTCGTAAGTCAAGGTACCATTGCAACCGGAGTGGTTAAAATGGGCTCAAAAGAGCTTTATTTTGCTTGTCATCCCCTTGCCTACTGGCATCGTCTCCAACTACAAAACCCGATTCCAGTGAAGTTGGGATGGTGTGTAGCACAAACAAAAACAAGAATACAATGATTTCCAAATCCTTTTCAGTCATTTAATGTTAAAACTGATAAACTTGAGGTTTTTTTGTAAATAATCACTCATTTTGAATTGGATGCCTTCAGCACATTTATAAAAAAAAAAAAAAAAAAAAAAAAAAAAAAAAGCTGGGACGGGCAACTTTACCTTCACCTTTCCATTTAACAAGAATAAGGGTTTGGGAACTGAGAACACTAGTTTTTGAAGTTTCGTAGGTCGATTTCTTTCCCATTTTTGCTTGATCATGTAAAACTCCAGTTGCTAAACAGTTCTGGGTCTTTTATTTGTATTTTGTGCTTCATAATGCGCCTCGCATATTTTCAATGGGAGACAGGCCTGGACTGCTGGCAGGCCAGTGTAGTACTGGCACACTTTTACTACCAAGCCACGCTGTTGGAACACATCCAGAATGTGGCTTCGCATTGTCTTGGGCGTCCCTGAAAAAGATGTTGCTTGGATGGCAGCATACACTATGTTGTACACATTCCTCAACTTTCCCAGTCTTTTGTTGCCCCCGTCCCAGCTTTTTTGGAACCTGTCACAGACATCAAATTCAAAATGAAAGAATAATAAATAAACTTAAAAAAAAACAATAATGTTCCTCAGTTTGAACATTAACTATCTTGTCTTTCTAGTGAATATTGATTGAAAATGATTTGCAAATCATTATATTCTGTTTTTATTGACATGTTGCACAACTTTCAAACGTCTTTGGAATTGGACTATGCATTATGACGCTGAAATACTCAGGACAAAAGTAATTGTACACCCCTGCTAAGGATGTGGATCCCCTTCACGTTAACGTCCTGTCACTCTTTCTCTCTTGCCATTGGCCTTTCCGAAAAAGGCAAAACAACACATGCAGTGAGGTACCGGTAATTATTTGACTGACGTTGGCTCTGAAGGGATCCACCGAGTTGAGCAGACAACTTTGAGCCATAATCGTCGGGAAGGTTTTGCCGTGTGGAAACATCACGGTACCACTGAATCAGAATGTACTCACTTCGTCACAGTGGATTGTGAGGCCTCCACATTCATGTTGATGTTGTCCTCATTCCAGCGATCGTATTGCACACTGCCGGCACCGTTGGTATCCATTTAGGAAGTCCTCGCTCTCCTCTGAAATCAGTCTTTTATGTCTACGCACAAGAAGTTGTGTGAGCGATAGAAAACATCGACATTTAAGAACATAACAAGCAATTAACCTGCGTGTGTGTATGATGCCTCAGGGATTTTAAAAGTCGAGTTATCTTTAAAAGCCTTTTCTGTGAGAGCGTGAAGAATGGCCACAGGACCCGGTCCATAGTTCATGTGTTCTCTGGGTTCACCCAGCAATAAATATATTTGTTATCCTCTTGTGCTGGCATGTTGGAAGTTTATATCACTCGTTCAAAAGGGCAATCAAGATCTTGATGGACACAACTTTATTTGTTGGTGACTACTTCAAACACTTTGACGGTGCAAAAAGTGGACTTTAAGGGTGAGCAGTGCGATTAAGATTAAGACTGTCCTTGTCTGCTCTTTTCTAACCACAAGTCTGTTAAATTAATAGATGACATGATGTGGCCTTGGAGCGTGACAAAAATATACAGCGGCCCCCTTGTATGTGTGGAAGACTTTTGCAATCTTTCCATGGGAACTGGGAAACTGAGTTTTGGACACACTTTCATTCAAATTCATGATGATAATAAATACAATTATTATTATTTTTACAAACACAATCATGAATGTTTTTTTTTAAGTGGACACAGATGGGGGTGGGGGGGAACATTTGAAATATATTAAATGTTTTTACATATATTTAATTTTATGGGTAAAAACCTGAATACTGATTTCAAATTTAACAGAATGAAATCCAAACATTTTAGCAACAAACAGGACTTACTGCGTTAGCAAAGGTCTTTAGATTCCTTATTCATTCCCATAGAAATTTGGCAAGTGCTGCGGCCTTAGTCCAGGTCTGGAATAAAGTTTTTTCCAGAGGTATATGTCACATTTTTGTTTCACGCTTCACTCATATAAAGCCCTGTGACGTCACTGTCCGTTCCTGCTGTTATCAGCTGTTCGCAGACCTTTGGAACAGCTTCAGATTGGGCAAAGCTCAACGACGAACTACCAGAAAGAAAGAACAATACGGCTTATTGTAAAACCACGCGGAATAACCGCAAAGTATACGTATGACTATTTAAATGTTTTGCCCTGCTGTTGCCGTTGAATGAGTTCTCTTCAAGTGCCATGCTTTCCTTCATCACATCGCTGCTTCCGACATCCTACTTGACAGGGTGGTGGGCTCTGAACATCAATGTGCTGTGCCGTCTGCTTCAAGGTGAGACTCAAAACACATTTTGAGTTCCCGTGTGTCTGATGCAACGAAGCGGTGCGTAACGTGCAGGGCTGGTTGGTGCGTGTGGGATCTCTGTGCTCGGCTCCCTTCTGAGAGTGCGTTCGTATGTGGAGGAGGCAAGGTAAGGATATTTGACATTGCACTTGTAATTCAAAGTCATAATGGCTCTTTTCCACCTTCTGCAAACCACAGTTGGAGTGACAAAGATGCATCTCGTCAGAGGAGGGTTCGTCCTGGACTGGCGGGGATGCTCCGCTTTGTCTTTGTGGCCGGGATGCTGGCTGCTGTAAGTTCTCGTGTGGCCTCCCTGGTGGTGCTGGAATATTGTCTTCGAGCTGTCTCTGGATGGGTTACACAGGGACCGGTAAGAAACCAATGGCCTCATAAATTGGAAATCGACCTGTGCCGGCCCCCTTGTCTCCATTTGTAAAACGTTAACGACACCTATGATTTTGCATTTCTGTAGCAGAAGATGAGAACACCTCCTCTGAAGAACATCTTTTTTTCGCCACCGGCTGTCCTTCGAAACAAAATAAAAACAGAATCACACAGCGGGGAGGAGGCAGGGACTTAGGCATAGCTCACACCACATCAAAGCGACGACTCTATTCTTCTAATGCAGACTTCCATCTTTCTGGGGCGACAGAAGCTGCGCACTGCAGCTTTAAAGGTCCCATATTTCAGTAAACCAATTTGTTTCTAGTATTTAGGATGTTATATTGGCTCTATGGTGCCTCAGTAAACGTGAAATATGAATTAAAATCATCCACGCATTGTGAGTTACAGACGTTTTTCTGCCGACAGGCCTGAAATCAGGTCGTGAGAATTTCTCGAGCTTATCTATGTCACTTGCGAAGATCTCCGCCTACCTCTCCGCTCCGAGCCAGAGCTGTAAACATAACAAACGCAAGGAGTGAGCGTTGGGTCTTCTCCAACCAATCAGAGGAAAGGAGGCGGTCGTAGCCAAATATGGATAAAACGGATACAAAAGTGGGTCAAACAGAAGTAGCTGTCAGAGAGGGGCCTTTTCTGGATGCTCATATGACAAAACCAAAGTGATTTTTGAAATGAAATACTAAATCCATGTTAGAGAGTCCCTCTCTGGAGGTCTAAATAGCCAAAATATGGGATCCCTGGTCTTCTCACGTCTATGCAATTGTGTGATTCAGGAGTCTCCGAAAGCGCTCCGGCGCCGCTTGGTTCAAAGCCAGTTCTCCCTGGGATGTGCCCTCAGCTGCACGCTGCACTTCCTCCATGAAGGGGCGCCGCGTTGCTGCCTGTGTTTGCTCCTGGCCGCAGCACTCAGCTGCTGGCTGGCCAGGCGGGCCGCGGCCTTGCAGCGGCACGTCGCCGCTCTGTACGGACTGCACAGCTCGCAGCGCTACTGCGGAATTTGCATCAGCCTGCTGGCGTTTGGCCGCGGCCCTCTGCTGCCGTCCGCGTTGTGTAAGGCACTCGTCGTCGCCTTCGCCGTGGCTGTGATGGCGGCGGTAGCGATCATCAATCAGCACTTCCTGTCTGCGATGGAAGCGCTTAGGTTTTGGACACCGCTGACGATCTGCTACGCTCTGCTGGTGGTGTACATGCAGGGTGAGACTGTAATGGTTTAACAATCGCCTATATTCATAGTTTCAACCATTAATATACCACAAAATAAGATCAGAATATGCTTTAAGTTATTTTAAACTTGACTTACATTACCCTTAAAAATATATGGCCTACAGGACTGGGAAAAAAATAAATACATCACATAAGTGTCCGTATAAACGAGCAAAAAACATGCAGCGAAGACTGAAAAACAAAAGCGCTTGAGATGTCTCAGTCAACACATATACAGTACCTTAATTGCTCCATTTCTTTTATAGTCAGTGGAGATATGTTTTTGGACTGTGTGGTGTCTCTCACATTTAAAATGTTGTTTTGCTTGTGCCGCTTCCGGATCTTTAATATCCCAAGTATACACTGGGGGGGGAAAACCTCCTAATTTTGAACATTTACATCGGCTGTTAAATAATTTTCCTCTCTTCTAAAATATAATAATAATACATGTCAGTACACCATATTTTAATCATGTGCAACTGAGGTACATGTTCACATTTAAGTAAATTCCAAGTCATTTTTTGCAGCATAGAAATGGTAATGCAAATAGTAATCATCATAAACTCATGAATAGTCTCAGACGCATTACTTAATTGATGGCTTTTACTGTTCGTGATTGTACTTGGATTAGTGTAGAACTGCATTGCATGAGATTGAGAACTCTTTCCAAAATGTCCTTCACAAAGAGAAACCCAAACACTGCAGACACTGCAAAGCAAAAACATGACACTGGCTAACAAACAAGATGCAAAAACATATTAATATTAAAATATATATATATATATATGCCAAGAGCGACATAGCTGTTGTGAATATCCGTTTTTTTTTTGTATATACTGATGGCTGGGGGGAAGACATTCGCATGGACCTTTATAGATGATGTGTAGCAAAGGGTTATTTATTCTTATTATGCCCCATCAATAATTTCTCTTCCTTAAGCAGACGAGCAGCCAACAAGCCAGGCACTCCTGAACCCTGCGGCGACGCGTCTCGGTGCGTTGTCGCTCCTGCTGCTGACTGTTGGACGCTGGGCTGATGTGCTCCACGTTTTCTTGTGTTTCCTGGGTGAGGTCAGCTGCCTGATCCCCACGATGGATCTGCTGGATGTGACCTCCTCTTAGGTCGGTGATCCTCACCTCAAAAGCTCCCCAAAAGGGTATGAACACACTGGGAAATAATGATCTTCATATTGAAGATGTGCAAATGTGTTTCTAGCGAAGGACATAATGGATTTTTTTTTTTTTAAATAATGTGTTGGCACAATGGACTGCGCTACTTGGATGCAATCAGCAGAGGTGCTGTGTATTTGATCTCAAATAATTTGTGGTCCTAAGAAGATCGGGACTTCTTTTGGAAGTTGAGGTACATCCATGCATACCTCCCTCATGTCCAGAACACAGCCATCAAAACAGGAGTTCAGAACATGTTGATTCTCCCATCCTGTTCACAATATTCTTGAGCAAAACCAAGTGACTGAGGGAATTTTTGTAAAATGCCGTGTTAGTATTATCTCTTGATTGTAGTCTTAGTAATTCAAATGTGTAAATGGTTGATCAGAAACTTTTATTATTCAATTGTATACTGTACATCTTATTTTATGTGGACAGGTTGAAGAGTATTAATAAAGGTATGTTTATTAAAAAAAAAAAAAAAAAAGCACTAAAGACAACCAAGAGACGAAGAGATGAGCATCAGATGTAATGATTTCCATTTGTCGTTAATCGCGTTAACCCGACTGAAGGCCCGTCAGGTAAAGCTTCTGTAGAGTGAAGGTTTGCATGTGTCAAGCAGACCAGGAGAAGCTCATCCATGCTTTTATCTCAAGTAGACTTGACTGTTGTAATGGCCTTCTGACTGGACTCCCTAAAAAGAGCATAAAACAGCTGCAGCTCATTCAGAATGCTGCGGCTCGGGTTCTGACCAGAACAAAGAGGAAGTCTTTACACTTGGCTTTAAATGTTTATAAGCTGTTTTCTCTTTGTTTTTAAATGCTTTTAATCATGTAAAGCACATTGAGTGACCTTGTGTATTAAATGCGCTATATAAATACATTTGCTTTGGTTTGTTCTGTACTGGATTCGTCATGAACTATTGTGTTTCAACCTGTTAAATTGGAACCTCAGGAGTCACAATGTGACGTGGCTAAACGTCAACAATGCAAAATAACACCTGCTGAGTCCGGCCAATATTACACTCGACACCCGGTTTAGGCGTGTGGCGAAAGTGATGTTTAATTACACCAAGCTCAACATTGAAACATTGAAATGGCAGCCGCTTTGGGAACAGCACCTGTAACTAATGACGTGAACACACTTCCTTGTACCTCGGGACAACACGATAACCAGCTTGGGAGGAGAGAAAACAAGTGTGCAGTGGGGAGCACTGCCACTCGGTCGGTAAAAACATGTTTGTTTTTTTTAAACCATTTTTTTAATGTCCTATCGCAACTGACTACTGCTCGAGGAGAAAGGGGGCAAGATGGCTGACGACACCCTTTGTATTAAGATCACACAAAATGGCGTTTGACAACGAGTACACCGCGTTGCTTCACCGCGACTTAATGATGTCGAACTCTTAAAATATTACATCCTTTCTTTTTTCTTTTTATATAGTGAAATAAACACAAGGGGTAGGTTTCTCGGTTTCTCATCACGCAGCAGTGACCATTTATATTCACGGTCCATTGTCGTGACGCCTCACGAAGCATCCACATGACTTGAAATCCACGTTTCGGCGCCGAGATTGTGTCTTAACTTTTGTCGTTCGCATTACGTTATTCCATGGGGGAGGCTTTTGTTTGTTTGTTTGTTTTTTTGTACATCAGCCCCGTCACTCCGTGCGGAATCGACAGTGACGGCCTCGCGCTCCCGTTCCCGTCATATAATCCAAGTCAGAGAATCACTTTGTTTTGCAAATTGTACTCCCACGGGTTTATTGTCTTTTGTTTTTTCTTTCTTTTTTTCAACTGGATACAGTTCCACCACAGGACGGATTCGACAGAGCCATGGAGGACATTCCACGCGTGGCCGCGCACAGTCAGTGAGAAATGTGGAGAAAATGTCCGACGTCTACTTGTTTTGTACGTCGTGTCCCTCTGGAGGCTCGCGGCTCGTTTGTGCCCTTCTCTGATTGGCTGACTGTGCGCACGCGCAGACTGCATTCACTGTCTGCCTCGTTCCATCTTGTGCTGTCCTGCCTTGATACTGAAGCTTAAAATAGTAACACGGCAGTTGGACGAACACAGGTGTTTACTTTTTTTTTTTTTTGTGTGTCGTTTTAAATAGTCCTATTCCTCTATTTGATTTTAATACAAACGTTTTGACACACGAATATTGACATGTATGCAATGCGGACAATACAGGTCAGCTTTAATTAAGCAACAGCGACACGGTTTAAGAAAAAAAAAACAAGTTACACCGTTCATAAATAGGCTATGAGCGACTAACAAAGATTGAGAAATCATAAATAAATCATATTGACTTCCCATTAACGTTTATCAGGATTTAGCTTGCAACCTTTGCACTATGCACACGGGTTTTGATTGCTTGTTACTTATTAGCTATAAACGGAGCTGAGGCCGGGTTAAAGTGAAACTCGAGTTATGAAGAGCAAGACAAAAGACAGAGACAGATCCCAATCACGAAAGTGCCGATGACGACGTGACCCTGCCGGTCCATTCCTTTCACTTGACATAAGCGAAGATCTGAGCTGAGGATCAAAAGTGAAGCTTGTTATCTTTTCCTTCTGATACGGCTATTGTGTTGGACCTGATCGGTAATGATCATCTCAGAATGACCGGTGGTGGTGCAGCGATCCACATTTGCAATGCTAATCGCGACGACTCTCATTTGCATATTTCCACATGCTTTCGCGCAAAGTAATTTTGTACTTTGCTGATGGGATCCTCCTGGAACTCCAATTTATCCAAGCGGCATCACGAGGAGGAGGAGGAGGAGGAGGAGGGCTGTTCTCACGCATGCGCACTTGCGTGTGATCGCAACGAGTGAAAGTGTGTGCGTGTGTGGGGCTAGTTCTCACACACACAAAGCCACGCCTGACGAGCCCAAGTTTGCGCTCTATCTTTTTAGGAAGCTCCCTGCTTCTCTCTCTCTCGCCACTCAAAGGCCGCGTTGTGCCAGGGACGCACCTCATCCTCCTCCTCCCCCCCCTCGCCCCCCCCCCCTCCACCTCGTCACGGGAACGGCCCGCAGCGCGTTCACGGGGTGCAAGGTCGCGATTTAAACAGTGCAGTGTCAAAAGAGAGCGTGCAAGGCAGGGGGGGGGGCGCCCGGCAAGTCCAATGGTTGCCATTGGGGCACAGCGAGCAGTCAGTGGCGTTGACGTTGCGCACCTCTTCTTCTCCTGTTTACTGACATAGCAAAAGTGATCTGTATGGTCGCGGAGGAGCAGCAGCGGCAGCGGCGGCGGCAGCAGCAGCAGCAGCATGGTTCGGGAAACCAGACATTTATGGGTGGGAAATTTACCCGAAAACGTGCGCGAGGAGAAAATCATCGAGCACTTTAAGCGGTGAGTAGAAAGAAAGTGTTTTGCAATCTCCCTGCTCGCATCTGTGCAGCATGTCGGCGTCCCATCTTAATCAGCATCAGCGTCATCTAAGGTGCACGCACTTGTTTCCGTGTGCATGTCGGCATTCCCACCATCCCCCCCGAGCAGCCCACCTGTCCACCTGCGCCAAAACGCCGTAAAAGCAACTTCCTTGGTTATGGGACGCCGAATCGTCACCGTCAATATTCAGTGGTTGTGAATCGGGATCCGATCGCGCGTGAGCTATGATGCGTGTTGCAGGATTTTAGACCCAATCCACACAGGTCAGTAATAGTAAGCAGACGTCGCGCAGCCGCAATTTATTTTGTGGGCTTTTTATTATTATTATTTATTTATTTATTTATTGATTGCAAATTGGATGTGATTGCACTGCAGTAGGAAGCCTCGCGACTCCCTGAAACCAGCACACGCAGGCGGTTGTCATTGTGTCTTTTGTTGCTGGGCTCGATTCTGGAGTTATTGTTGCGAAGGCATCGTGAGGGGAAATGTCAATTGTCGCGCGCCTTGCACGCTTGCAAGCTGTCAGGGGAAATCACAGCTGCGTCCGCGCGTGCCCCCAAAACGCCAAACCGCGCAAAGCATCCGCGTCTGCGTTTCTCCGCCCGTCCGAGGCGTCGCCGCATCAAATGCACAACGTCAATGCGAGCGAGCACGGAGCGTGCGTGCGAATTGCGCGACGACGTGCATCGCCGTTGCGATGGCGCAGGAGGAAGATGCCTCCCTCCGCGCCTGCACGGGTTCCACTGAGCGAGCCGAGGAAGGCGGCGTGCGTGCGTGCGTGCGTGCAAGTGTGTGTGAGAGGGGGAAAAGGAGATTGTGACGTGATGTGTAAAATGGCGTCGAGGCTTGTGCGTTGTTGTTGGGACCTGCTCGATGCCCCAAATGTTTTGGCACTACAACAGCTTCGAAAGGTGCTGGCAACCTTTGAAGTCATCTTAAAATGACCTTTTCTTGTCATGAATGCAAAGTGATACAATGCTCTTTGTATCCTATTGAATTTATGTCGTCATTCTCCCCAATATTGGGCACTTTTCATTTTTTATTTTTTGGTTAGTGTGCGCGCAGACCACGTGAGACCGTGTTCACGTTTGGTGTGTTTGCAACCTACTGGTCATCGTTGAAATTCTCCCAAAATGTAAGATCCATGTAGTCCAAGGTCTGAAAGGTGGATGACGAGGTATTTGGCCAACCTGCCCGCGAGACGCGCTAGCTAACTGTAAGGAGCGAGATTTCCCCCAAAACGAGTCATGACGGTCTGTCAAAATGCCGAGTCTGGCTGGATTGGCCACGACAAACCAAAAATTTGGAAGCCATTTTGGCCACTTCTACGAGTCCTTCCAAAACTCGCCCGAGACGGAACGTCTGAAATGACGAAATTTGAACCGAGTGTCCAAGATGGGCGGACGACGCTAGCTTGCCAAGAATTTGCATTTTCGTGATTAGCGTGTGGACAGAGCTTGGCAGCAACATTTCACGACCCCGCCATAAAATGCAACCCTTTACAACGGCGTTCCATTCCGATGGCGTAAACCAAATTTGTATTCGAGTCGGACTGGGCCAGAGTCCATCACTGACTTAGACTAACCGAGTAATAAAGTCAAAATTAGGCAATATTTGAACGTCTAGCCCAAAAATATAAAACAAGTAAATTGAGAATGTGTGCCGCTGAGGTTTGCTTAATAAACGGTAACCTTTCCCGTCCGTTCGTGTGTGTGTGTTAATCGGGGACTAATGCACAACAACAACAACAACAACAACAACATCTCAGAGAGATCGCTGACGTTTTACATGTCACCGCCGCGGTGGAGCAAGCTGTTGAGCTCCTTAGCTCGCTAGCTCACTAGCTCACGGGCTAGCGAACATATGGCACAGTTAACTTTTAATTCCGGTTTTATTCATTTGGGGGTAGGGTGCATGAGAAAATTCAGAGTAGCAGTAGCATCCACTGTACTTGTCTGTAAGCATAAGTATGTTGTTGTTGTTATTAGCACTTGTCGCGTTTGCTTCCCATTCCCTTCGTTGAAATCCCATCGTACTATGCAAGTGTTCATTCTCAAAAGAGCTCCCCAAAAAAGACAGACACATGCCACTGTGACCAGCAACGTGGAACGGTTCAGGTCAAATGGTTTCCAAGGTCAAAGGCTCCCTTGACAAATTGAAATGCCCAAGCAAAGTGTTTCAGACCAACGAAAACCTTGTGGAAGCAAGCTTTTAAGCATTGCGCATGTGAATGAATTCGGAATTCTGGCTTTTCCATTCGATTCCGTTCATTCGCACATAAATAGCGACTGTGTGAGTTCTCAATGTGTCAAATCGATTTGTGAGATCTGATCTTTGATCTTCTTTCCACTTAGCTCATCAGTTTGTTTTTTTTGGTTCCCCCCCCAACCCCCCCTCTCTCCAGATATGGACGTGTGGAGAGTGTCAAAGTCCTGCCTAAACGGGGTTCAGAGGGCGGCGTTGCGGCCTTTGTGGATTTTGTGGACATCAAAAGTGCTCAGAAAGCTCACAATGCTGTCAACAAGATGGGGGACAGAGACCTGCGCACTGATTACAATGAGCCGGGCACCATTCCGAGTGCAGCGAGGGGGCTGGACGATAGTCTGTCCTTAGGCTCTCGTGGCCGGGATGTATCAGGGTTCACACGGGTGGCGGGGGGGGGCGTGTATGGCCCCCCCACGTCGCTCCACAGCCGAGATGGACGCTATGAACGGAGACTAGACGGGTAAGTGGACACAGTTTCTATGACGGCAGGGGGAAGCGTGCTTTGTTAGAAAACGGCTCATCTTTAAGCGTCTTTCTACCGTATTCACTGACTTGTTTAGGAGGATATAATTGTACAGGGATCCCCTCCAAAGTCAGCTCTCCTGGATTTATTCGTAAAGGTAGACACTGCATTACTTGTTAACACCTTGTGACTAAGCGCGTACTCACATGAGGCAATGCGTGCCATGCTCGCGCCCACTTGACACCTAAAATCTCGTAGCCTACGTTTGCGTAGCCGAGTGCGAGTGGCCGCTTCCTCCACTTTTGTCATGCTTGCTCATACTCGTGCACATGGGCAACATGGGCTCGTCACACAATTCACGGAATCAGGCTATTCGTGGGGATCGGGACCGAGCTCTCGAAAAGGTAGTTGAAAGTTGAGAATTTCCTATATTCATAGTTTAAACTGTAAATATGCTCAAAAACTTTGATTTAAAAAATCATTTTATAACGTGACCCTTTAAAAATGGCTTACAGGTTATTTGAATTTGGAAAAAAATGCACCCTGAAAGTGCATGTGCACGCACACGCGGGGAAGACTCTCCTAAGTGCCACAACAACCCGGGCTAAACTTAGCTCCACCCCGACATACAAGCTTGTCTCTCGGTCAAACCGTATCATTTCAACATACAGTACTTGGAGCAATTTCTGAACTACTTTCCTATTTAGACAGGGCTTTGGCACCATTTTTGGGCACCTTGGGGCATTTCAAAAAGAGCACAAAAACTGTGAATAGGTGAGTTTTTGAATTTAAATTTTTGGAATTTTTATTTTTTGTAGTGAATAGCTGCGGTCCCACAGAGGAAAAAAACAACACAAATGGGCAATTTGTGAACTGACAATGCTAGCTATTCATAGTAACTACCACCTTGCACAATTGAAATAAATTATCGAATCAATCCACGCACAAGATAAAAAAAGAGAGTCCAATATACGCTCGGTCATGCAATGAACTATCATGCAATTAATGCCATCACTCCTCTCGCCGGACTACAAATGATTCAGTCAAAGAAATCAATCCATGGCACACACCGTCACGCAGGGGCTCATGCGTGCACAATGTACGTGCCCAATGCTTAATGTGATGGCTCCTCTCGTTAGTTTTTCACAATTACCACCATCTTGCGCAGTACGAACAAAAAAAAAAAAAAAAAAATACTTGGAGTAGAAAAAACCCAATTGGTCATGCATGCGTATAATTCATTTGATCTGTTTTTTTTCTCTCCAGTTATTTGGGCAGAGTTGAACAAAAGAGGACTTGAAATAATCTACAGTCAGTTAAATTGCTGTGACATGCTGCCTTGTACAATAAAGCGATGGCACACACAAATGGGCTGAAGCCCGAAAGGGTAAAGAGCGTTGTAAGGGCAGGTCTGCGGGGGCAGGAGAGGGACGGCCAATCACGGTTGTGTATCGCCTAATGTGAGTACGCGCGGTCTCGCGTATCTGGTCGCCCATGGCATCAACGGCTAGATTCTATTTGTAAGAAGAAGCAACATTGTCAGGTGGATATATCATTTGTGGAGGGTAAAGATTGGACATGGTACATTTTCCCAGGATTGTTGAAGATGGCTAAATGCAGGGGGGCTAAAGAGAGAGTGGTCCAGCGACTGGGATTCCTCTCCTAATCTGGAGTTACATGGCTGGCCTGGTGGATTATATCACTGTTTGTCCTCCATGTAGTCAAACAAAACAAACACAAACAAGCACACATACAAGACGGCATTTTTGGACGTGTCTCATCTTTCAGTTCTGCACACCGGAGTCATCGTGGATAAACTACACGGGAAATATATCCCCCGCTGCTGGATTATCTCCGAAAGGATATTCTATCCTACCAAAGGTAAAGGGTGCTTTCTTGGCGTCTTTTTATTTATTTTATTTGGAATTCTGTCTGAGAACAGGGCATTACAATTTGAGACCTCTCGGAGACCACAAAAACACGAGAGCCATAAGTGACCTTAATTAATTGGGATGTTTTTTTTATTATTATTTTTTTTTAATTATTATTATTTTTTTTTATTTTTTATTTTTTGGTCAAGGACTAATATGGACAATGTTTGCTGCCTGGAGAGTCTTCACCTCCTTACTGTTGGAGATAACATGCCTGTGGAATACCTCCTTTCTCTCTCTCACGTGGAACTATAAGCATTGGATGAAATCCAAAACTTTATAGTCACAACTTTGCTGCTGTGTGGACTGCATACAGACTCGCGCACGAACAATTTATGTCAACCTCTGACTATGCATTTTCTCCTCACTGCAAAGAAATGACTACAAGATGGATTACCACTGATCAGTAAGACTCGAATGGGCTGAACTGGACTTATGTCTCTCCTTTGTGGAATTTTTGTGGAGCTCACGGACAAAGTGGAAGTCTAGAATTGGAAATCAGTCATGGTCTAGTTAAAGATGGACTCTTGGATGTTATGTATGAATGAAAAACTCGCGCACACATCCCTGGATGGATATATGGACTCAAGTTGACTCATTCAAGCATCCGTAACTCCTGAGCTTGGATCCCATTTTTGCACTCCACCTCCTCGAAGGTCCCCTGCCCTGAAGATGAGGATTACATGGCTTTTTTTTCATATTAACAGTGTTACTACTTCTTCTTCTCTCCCACCTTCCACTCATCTTTTTTGCCCAAACAAAGTTCTATCTCCCTGTATTGTATTTGGAATTATAGCTCAAGTTACCACTTTCTCAAAAGGTTGGTATGTCCTGCCCTGCCTTTGTATTTTAGCTGTCCTCGCTAACCCCCGTAGTTTGCACCGCTGACTCTTGATCTTCACACTAACCGCGCTAGCTGCTGCACTCTACACTGTACCTTACCTTCTATTGTTTCCCCTTCTCTTCAACTTTCCTTACCTGACCAGCAGCTGTCATGACATAACAGTAATGCAGTGGTAATGATCTCACAGTGATTTCCTGTATAGATCGCCGGCATGTTTTCTGCTTTCAAATCAGTGGTATGCTCCCATAGGAAATCATTGATTTCCAGGGTCAAACCGTTGTCAACTTTGCAAGAAATATTTTAACATTGGTAGCTGTCATAAAAGTGTGTGTGTGTGTGTGTGTATATATATATATATATATATATATATATATATATATATATATATATATATATATATATATATATATATATATATATATATATATATATATATATATATATATATATATATATATATATATATATATATATATATATAAACAAGACATTAAAACAACAAAATACTCTTAACTTTAAAGATGTTTCGGGCCATTTTTGAGACATTGAATTGAATACAGTCAACAGTACTTCCAAATTGTTTTCGTGGGATCCCATCCCTCGTTGTCAGTCCTTGGTCCTCGTTGAACTGACACTACCGTAGTGTCTTGCGTGATATACTGGCGTCTGACTCTGGTTTTGTTTAGTTTTTTTGCCTCACAGTTCAAATATAACGCACCCTTGTTTCGCAGGGTGTGTGTCCCTGGGCCAATCGCGATAGTTGAAAATTTGCAATGTAGAGCGAGCATGTTTATAAAAAAAAAAAAGTTTTTGTTTGTTTTATCCCTCCCACATGCTTTAAACACATTTAATTTCACTAAAAGAGAAAATCTTAAAAAATGAAATCACAAGTAAAAGATATTGAAAATAGTCTACCTATTTTAGTCCCTATGGCTGGGTAAGATTACATAGGCCAACGAGAGATTTGACCACGGCGTGAGCCACCGACTGTTTAACTTGATAAAACTGAATGGAACGTGCATTTCACACAAAACAGTCACACTGAGAAAACACATTACTGACATTTTCATCATACAGTGGAACCCCGAATTAGCGGCAAGAGGGGCGGGGATCATCCGTCACAGCCGATTGTCCGGTATATTGAAGCCCCCCCATTTATTTATTTGTGGCGATATGCACCCATATCATTGTACAGTATAAGATTATTTTTTTGTACTTTTTCTCGTGGCCTAAAACACCCAGTACAAGTTATTGTCAATAAATCTAAAAAAAGCTTGAAAATGTTTGAAAAGTTTTTAATTTGATCCAAACTTATCATGCTGGTGTGCTTGATGGTGACATTCTTGACGTACTCGTAGGCGAGTCAAGGGGGGGGGGGGGGGGGGGGGGGGGGGGGGGGGGTCGCTTTCATGAGCCGCGACGAATTAGTGTGCTTTGTATTTCCAAATCTGCTGCCATAGACGAACGGCTTGACAAAAAAAGGAAACTGTTACCGTGCCAAAAATAGCATGTTCCAGAGACGGATGTGTCGTATTCCTCTTTAAGTTTACACTGCAGCCATGTGCGCTCTCTCTGTGCAAAGTACTATGCGACTGAATCAGCTGAAAATCAACACCCTACCTTCGCCCAATCGTTTGCATTAAAGAGAAGCTACTGTGCATATCGAACTTTTAACAAGACTCAATAAGGAAACATATGAGCGCCCAAAGCTGGAAGTGTGATGAAACAAATCGATTTTACTCATCATTAACTGCATACTACTGTAATTATCATGGTAATTTAAATGTACATATATTGGTAAATATTTTTGCTATATTTCATTTTCATTTTTTCTTGTTTAGGGGGACTAAGTTGAATGGTGGGTACGGGGGTGCACCCGAGTGCCCTCTATTGACCAGCCGCCACTGTCTAAAAGGTGGAACCTAGTTGGGTGCCGTGTTACGTCTGCGCGTGTCTGGGACTCTCGCTAACATAATTCTCCAAATGTGCTTGCTTCAAGCTGTTTGTCTTGTCTCCAAGTTGAAGTTTACAGTAAAAATGACATAGACAACAAAATAGAATTAAACGCATATTTAAACAACAAAATGTTCGACCAGCCATATAATAAGAAAAGTTTGCTAGCTTAATGTTAACACGCGAGGTGAAATGTTACAGAGTGGCTGATGGAAATTCGCATTGATGTTACAGCAAATATAAACCTTGCAACAACTGCTACTTTTAGCACACATTGAGCAACAACAAATTCAAACGGGGATACATACAACATTATGCACAGGCATTTATTCTCTCTCTTCTTTGGGAGAAAGGGGGGGGGGGAAAACTCGATTTAAATTTGGGACCTTCTCTGCCTCCTCTTCTTGCTTTTCTGCCATTATGCTGCATGTCTTCCAGTAGTTCTAAGTGCTTCCCAGCATGTTGTGGTAGTATACTGAATGCACGCAACTCTAAATTTGGATTTGTTTATATACTGCAAAAAAAACGATGGCCCAGAAATCTGTGCTATACCAAGTGCGCCAAAGGTGAACCGTAATGTAAGTGAGGGTTCATGTTAATAACAATAGTTTATTGTTCATAAAATGTATTATCAAAAAAATATAACAGTAGTTTTCTTTTTCTTCTTTTGAGCAAATTAGGACATTTTCAATGTGGTCCTTATGTCATACCTTTTTTTTTTTTTTCCTTCTTTTTTTTCAAATTCAGTATCTGAATTTGAATCTGAAAATGTGCAAATTGAATGGGTTTGTCGCGGTTTAGTCGAAGTCTGTCAAAGTGTGTTTATGTAATTCTGCTCACAAACACAAATACACAATGATGTCATCCTAATCTCCTTGACAGAGGTAAGGATGCTCGCCATATTTTTCTGTTCCTGCCACGTACTGCTTTTTCCATTTTTCGAATATAATTATAATTAATAATTATGATTCCGTTTTGTAAACTCATTTTTTACAGGGACAATGCACAAAAGAAATTCGACCAGAGTTAGCTAAAAGCAAATTTGCATCTTCTGTCCCGGAGGAGGTAGACAAAAAAACTAAAAAAGTTTCTCCTGATTCAAAGTCTTATCTTAATTCTAATTTCCAGGGAAAACGAGAAATGATAAGCGTCTCTGAATCAATATTTGTAAAATTGTCTAATCATTAGTGTAATATGTCGCTACACCATAGGTGTCAAACTCTGGGGCCGGGGGCCAGATCCGGCCCGCTATATCATTTCATGTGGCCCGCGTAAGCAAATCAGGTGCGTCTACTTCTGGACCATAATTTCAAATTGTCTTCACTTTTAATGATGCGTTTTAAAATTTTGAAGTTAGGAGTGATGCGGACAGGCGGGTGCGTTCGTTGTTTGGACCAGTTTCAACTGTACAAAAACCAAGCTGATGTACAAAAACTGGGACCGACGTTTGGCAAAAAAAAAAAAAACATACGAAAACCAAGGTTCCGCTGTATACGTAATGATACGTTGAGGCGGTTATACATTTATATGGTTCCAGAGTCACAACAGCTCTCTGGGTTAAAGCACAACTACAATGTGGCTTGCGACAAAATTGTGTTTTAGCACTTGATCAACGTTACAGAATATCATGGAATCGCATTCAGAAACGTCCTCCTTCGAGTACATGGTTTGAAATAATGACTACTTATCATCTTTGTTTCTCTATGTCAGGGCTGTCAAACTCAAATTCACGGTGGGCCAAAATTAAAAACTGGGACAACATCGCGGGCCGAGCTCAATATTTAATGGAAAATCACTGCGATGTGCATGTTTCCCTTCTCTCCAGAAATGTACCGTTAAAGTTTATCATATGACAGCAAACGTAAATTTAAACTTCAACACTGAATCTGGAAAAACAAACTTCAATATTATAAACACGAGAGTAAATTTGCCCAAGGAGACTGGTAGCGTAGTTGCTAACGACTGCAACAGAAAGGGAAGGGGCGCTCGCCGGTCTAGACTGATGGGCCAACACACTAGCAAAGCATTGTGGGATTTGTAATATTAGTGGTACATGTGCGATATACTGGCGGGCCAGCTCTAATACACATTTGATATGGTCTTGCGGGCCAAATATAATTACATCGTGGGCCAAATTTGGCCCCCGGGCCTGAGTTTGACATATATGCTCTATGTTAAGCAATTTTCATGACGACTGGTGTCAAATTGTGCTTCACAACAAATGAAAAGGTGACCTCGGAAAATCTTGCGTAACCTTTTCAGATTGAAATGATTTGGAAAAAGGTTGTTTTTGTCTCAAATGTATTACATTTGGCTTATTTCATTATCCCCCTCCTCATTTTGTCTTCTAGGACTGCTGAAAGTCGAGATCGACCATACGATCACGGTGCTTATGGTCACCACGAGCGTCAAGGAAGCAGCTTTGAACGCCAACGGCACTATGACGCAGACTATTATGCGAGGGAAAGGACTCTCGGCTCGTCTGGGAACGGCTCCGGTGCATCCGTGGGAAGCAGTACAACTCTGTCCTCCGGAGTCGGCGGCATCGTGAAAGCCGTTGCTGGCAACACCGGAACAAGTGGGGCGGCAGGGGCCACCGCGGGGGGAAGTGGAGGATCTACATCCAGCGGGGTTAGCTTCTACCGCTCCCACAGCAGGAGTCCGTGTCGTTTCGAGACACCGGAGCCTCGTTACGAATCTCGGACCAGGGAGCCATTTCCTTTGGCCAGTGTGGTTCACAGTGACATTTTCAGAGAGGACAGGGCTCGGCGCGGCGAGCGCTCATTTCGACACAGTCGCAGCCGCTCTCCGCACTCTGCGCTTTCGCGAAACCCCTCACCCCAGAGGCTGGCAAGCCAAGCTAGTCGGCCTCCGCGCTCCCACAGCGGTTCTGGCTCTCGCAGTCGCTCTTCCAGTTCAGACTCGGTCAGCAGCACCAGCAGCAGCACCAGTGGCAGGTGAGTGATGCTTTTGAGTTTCGCTTTCATGTTTGTTGTATACAGTGGTGTCTCCTTGTACGAATGAACGCGGGCAGGGTTTGTGAACGGAACCGAGAACTGTGGGAGCCCTGGTTTTCACCGTTGTGCTTTTTGAACGGGCGATGGTGGGTGTAGACATCGAGTGAGTTGATGACGGCTGGGTGATTTACCAAACATGGGTGCGCTCGGTGGAAGCTTGGGTGTGTTCTGGACGAAAGACATTTCGGTGTTCACAATATGGGAGCAGGATTGTGCATTTAGTTGGATCAACCTTAGGGTTAAATTCAGCATTCAAACAAATGAATAAAAGGAAAAATGATGGGTGAAGCGAAGGACTTGATTTGGGTACTGGAGGTTTGAGCCCGTGAATCCCGCTGCAGACCAGACAAAAATCCAAAATCGGGACCTGCCCTCAAATTTCTGCCTTGCTTGGCTTGCCTGTGTGTTAATTGGATTGAATGATGAAAGTGCAAAACGTAACCCGTGTTTGTGAGATGCGGACAAGTAGCATGTCCTTTTGTTGTCTGTCATTTTAGCCATATTGAAGAAACGTTCGCACTACTTTAGTCGCTGTGCTACTGTTACTTTGCAATAAACTCCATCGTCATCACATCTTTGCCATCACAATCTGATCCAGAACCTGGTACTCAGTGGTAGAAGCAAAAGATCATTTATTGGGTTAGTCGTTTCAATGCTTACAGAGCTAGTGGTAGGGTTTTCTCATTTGGGTTTCCATTTCAGGGATTAAGCATGGGTTAGGGTTTCAAGACCGTGTTCGGGGTTCAAATTATAATATATATTGGCAAACTTCAATGTAAAAATTATAATGGAAATATTTGTGATTTGGTTTCATAGTCCTTTAGAAAAGCTGATTGTCTACCAAAAAAAAAAAAAAGGTATAATGTAATTTTGAAAACATGGTGCAGATCTCAAAACTAAAATTCGGCACTCTGTGGTGCAAACTAACAAATCCTGGCTGACGTATGCGGTAACGTACTTGTTAATTTTGCGTTTTTGGACGTGTCTGGTGCTTACTTTGTAGCTGTTGTATTACTTATCCAGTCACTTAATAATTTACGTGCATGTTTGCTGTTCACAGTAATGTGGTTTCTGCCAGACGTTTGTGAAAAGTGTACCGTACCGTGTAAACACTTATTCAGGTATTTCAGGACTCTACATTTCACGATAGCTTAGCGGTTAGCATGGCTTCACCGACTTCTCTTTTCTTGCTTGATGCGTCACAGGCTTAGCCCCTCGTCCTCCTATAGTGATATGAATACTTGTTAGAAATGTTGCTTACTTGCAGACGTGGAAGCAAAGCTGAGCGATTGAAAAGAGCGGTTGTGCATTGAGGATGGACAGCATTTAGCCACGTTAACTCTCCAGCCGCAGCTCGTAGCTAGCTGGTGTGGTACAAGATAAGCGTAGTGCCGAGCGTTCCCACGGTAGAAAGGATAGTGACTGTTCACCGTGGAAGCACAGTTATCTTTTTGTTCTAAACCAGAAAAAAACAACGCTGGCAACGTCTCCAGTTCCGTGGTCAGACATGCTTGAAACCATTTTAACACTGAGGCAGATACAATAACGTCATTAACAAGCTTTTAGCGCTATTGATCGGAGGAGTACAAATCGATACAGTAGCCCAAATTTCTTTAACGTCTACCGCATATACTGCGTACCCCCGACTTGGTCAGCATCTCAAGACAGTGTAAGGGTTTCAAAGTAGGGCTTCAAGCTGTGGATAGGGTATCAAGCCTGGGTTAATGTTTTAAAGGTTTATGAAGTTAGGGTAAGGGTTTGAAGCCAGGGTAGAGTTTTAACTAAGGTTTCAAGTCAGTGTTCAGGTTTTCCAATTTGCGTTTCAAATAAGGGTCAGGATTTAAATTAGGTGTGTAATTTCAGTGTTTCAAGTTACCTTCCCGTCCTTACTTATTTATTCATTTATTTGCTTCGTGTTCCGCAATTTAGTGAAGATCCAGCTACGGATCTCCCGCTGCCGAGTGAAGTACAGACAGAAAAGAGAAGCCAGCATCACTGATGCACTTTCAGCTGTTTATTGATTGGGACAAATACAAATACATAATGAGCTCTTTAAAGTTGCGACAAACAGTCAAACATACAGTGGGTATGGAAAGTATTCAGGCCCCCTTAAATTTTTTCACTCTTTCTTATATTGTAGCCATTCGCACAAAAACTTAAGTCAATTTATTTCCCTCGTTAATGTACACACAGCACCCCATATTGACAGAAACAAAACGGAATTGTTGAAATTTTTCCAGAATTCAAAAAAAAAAGAAAAACTGACAATCACACAACCATAAGTAACTCGGGTCCTGTCCATTTCTTCTGATCATCCTTGAAGGTTCTACACCTTCATTGGAGTCCAGCTGTGTTTGATGATACTGATTGGACTTTATGAGGAAAGCCACACCCCTCTCTATATAAGACCTTGCCGCTCACAGTGCATGTCAGAGCAAATGAGAATCATGAGGTCAAAGGAACTGCCTGAAGAGCACAGAGACAGAATTGTGGCGAGGCACAGATCTGGCCATGGTTACAAAAAACAAATTCAGCTGCACGTAAGGTTCCTAAGAGCACAGTGGCCTCCATAATCCTGAAATGGAAGCCGTTTGGGACGACCAGAACCCTTCCTAGAGCTCGCCGTCCGGCCAAACTGAGCAATCGGGGGAGAAGAGCCTCGGTGAGAGAGGTAAAGAACAACCCAAAGATCACTGTGGCTGAGCTCCAGAGATGCAGTCGCGAGATGGGAGAAAGTTCTAAACAGTCAACCATCACTGCAGCCCTCCACCAGTCGGTCCTTCATGGCAGAGAGGCCCGACGGAAGCCTCTCCTCAGTGCAAGACACACGAAAGCCCGCATGGAGTTTGCTTGAAAAAAAACAAAACCCTGAAGGACCCCAAGATTTTGAGAAATAAGATTCTCTGGTCTGATGAGACCAACATTGAACTTTTTGGCCTTAATTCTAAGCGGCATGTGTGGAGAAAACCAGGCACTGCTCATCACCTGTCCCAATACAGTCCCAACAGTAAAGCGTGGCGGTGGCAGCATCATGCCGTGGGGGTGTTTTTCAGCTGCAGGGGTCCTCTCCCTGACTGGTTGCAATCGAACAAAAGATGAATGCGGCCAAATGCGGAACTCTGTGGTCAGATGAAGTAGTGCTGTTGGGGTATTTTCAGGAGACGGGCTGTTCTATCTTTTTCTCACTGCGTACCTCTGTGGTAATGTCCCCCCCCCCTCCACCTCCCTTCCGTGAGATCCAGTTGAAACTGGAAATTTCTAGCCAGCGCTGGCTGCCTGCCCACTCCACAGGCCAGGCTACGTCAGTCAGTAGCACTTCCGGGACTGTCTGAGCACAGAAGGAAAAAGAGAAGAGAAGGGGGAGAGAAAAAAAAGAGCAGGGGGAGAGGCCGCCAGGGGGGTGGTTTGAGGAAAATGAGGCAGACATACATTTTTAACACGCACTCTTCCATCTATCCTTTCCTGATAGGACGCAGAGGCTGACAAATGAGCATCAGAGAAATGCGAGATGTTTCAGATTTCTCTTTTCACACACCACTGTTTAGATAAGAGAGCTGAATTCCATTCAGCGTTTTCAATAGATTATAATCCAATGCCTTCTTTGCGTGTGCGTTTATTTTGGCTAGACCAGCCATATTAAATAGTACATGCACTGTGGATTGACAAAATCTACATCTATTGTCCTATGAAGGCAGTGTAAGTAGAGGGAAATCATTTTGAAATTGAAATACACGTCAAATGTCTATAGAAAGCAATGTTACCTAATGTAATTGCAATATTTTATATTTTTCACTGTCTTCATTGATTGGCTGCGAGAAATCACGCAATTTCACTGCCTCATCTTGCAGCATGCTGTCCTTTTCTGACACCCGCTTGCGTATATTGTACAAATCACCATACAGTACTTGGGGCAAGAACAGCCCTACACTGCAGATTGCACATTTATCTTATATAAAAAGAAACCTTTGAGGTTGGAAGCTCAGTGGCTATGAAGTATGAAGAAAATGATGTTAAACTGAAATAAATTGCATTTGTGGAATGCATCTGACATTGTTTGCTGTAAAACAATGGATTAAAAATGTCATGTTTTGTGTTTTCCTCAAAGGATAAAACTACAACACATTAATTACAGAAAACATTTTAAAAAAGAGGAATTTAATGGCACCTTTCTATTTCTGTTCTCTTTTGTCAGTGCCGTAATTTATGGCACAGCGATTAATCTGATGTACAGGATTCAGCAAATGCAAAAAGTGCCTGATGGAAGCTAATTGGCTTGATCAGAAAAGCACTTGAACCCTACGCTACATGCAAAGCATGTTGTAGCAAGAACGGACACTAGGGCTGAGCGATCATTCGATATCATTATACAGTATATCGCGATAGACGTGATCGATATCAATAGAAAATACGTTCAATAAAATGTTCGATAGAAAAATATCTTTGACGAAAACTGGTGACGGCGCAAGGCATTTTCTGGGAGGCTTCAACAGAGGCTTTAGGGCTCATCTCATTTCTTTTTGCCAAGTCGCTGTCTGCGGGAGACGCTAGAAAGAGACTTGAGATCTACCCTCAGCCTCTCGACCTATCACGGCCCAGCTAAGCAAATTTGGTTACGTCCATGTTTTGGCACACCATTATGGATAGCCTCTAATGAGTTACTCTGCACTTAACCATGTGACATGAGTAGAACCATGGCGAGTTAGGTTGACACACACACAGCACGTTAGCAGCGAGACGTAAAAGTGGCTAATGTTTGTAGCCTACTGCTCCAGCCGTGGGAGAGCGCTGGGGGGAAAAGACGTGTTCCCTCGGAAGAAACGACGGAAGACACAGGCCAAGCCTCAACGGATGACACTGCTGACAAGAAAGGCCCGAAACGTTTGGCAGTGTGGACCTATTTTGGCTTTGTAAATTCTGGAGAAAAAAAAACAAAACAGTACACTGTAAATTATGTTGAGTGCATGTTTACACAAAGACAGAATGCCACCAATCTTTTTTTTTTTTTACCACCTAAAGCAGTGATTTGTTTTATATTGTGATATATATTGATAGACTGATATGAAAAAAAAAATGATTGCGATAGGATTTTTATCTCCCCCTTTGCCACACACACACACACACACTCATTTCACCCAGCCCTACCAGACACTAGAGCTAAAGTTGGCATCACGCGTTTTAGGACGAACAGT
Organism: Phycodurus eques; assembly: GCF_024500275.1. Classification (NCBI taxonomy): domain Eukaryota; kingdom Metazoa; phylum Chordata; class Actinopteri; order Syngnathiformes; family Syngnathidae; genus Phycodurus; species Phycodurus eques. The sequence continues at coordinate 48,134,881 of NC_084525.1, forward strand.
GCTAGTTTTTCTCGATACCTGGCTGAAAGACGAGGAGATAATTGGTTGTGCAGTTTGTGAACAGCTGGCTTAACTCATGTTACGTAGGTAATTGTATGGCTGTACTGTATATGCATTTCTGTCTTTGTATTTTGGTTGTTTAGACAGATTGTTAATCAGTTTATTTGAAAGGGGACAATGCAATTTCATAAAACACATGAAATACACATGGTTAAAAAAGCCAGAATTAGCCAGAAGGCTAGTTTTCAGATGGCATAATGCCTTCTTTTTGATTTGTTTCGACAGTTTGGCAACAGTTTGAAAGTGCTATTCGAGACTAACGGGACTTGCGTGGAAGAGCAACGGCAGTTGTTCATGTGTTGGTCTAGTTGTCTCCCCAAAATATATTTGAATTGAAATACTTGCTTTTGCCCCAGTAATTCCAGCAGTAGCACAAGTGATGAGTCGCCGGCTCGCTCCGTGCAGTCAGCCGCTGTTCCAGCACCATCAGCACTTCCTTTATCATCCATTGACAAGGAGGAACCACGCAAAAGCTTTGGCATCAAGGTCCAAAATCTTCCTGTGCGCTCTACGGGTGAGTTGTTGCTACCCGTCAGCCCAACTAAAATGCTGTTGTTTTTTTCAGTGCACATGCTTAAAGATGCACGTTGTGTTCACTGCAGATACAAGTCTCAAAGATGGTTTGTTTCATGAGTTTAAAAAACACGGGAAAGTCACATCTGTACAAATTCATGGAGCTTCAGAGGAGCGCTATGGGCTTGTCTTTTTTCGGCAGCAAGAAGACCAAGAAAAAGCTCTCGGAGCGTCAAAGGGGAAGCTTTTTTTTGGAATGCAAATTGATGTCACTGCCTGGAACGGTCCTGGTATGTTCAGATTTTATTTATTTATTTTTTTTCCTTGTGTACAATTCATTGATGAAATGTATGCATTAACAAGGAGTAAACCTTTCCAGAGACTGAAAGTGAGAATGAGTTTCGGCCCTTGGATGAAAGGATAGATGAGTTCCATCCAAAGGCCACAAGGACATTGTTTATTGGGAACCTGGAGAAGACCACCACATATCATGATCTGCTCAGCATTTTTCAATGCTTTGGAGAAATTGTGGTACGTATATTAAACGATTTTGCACCATGTCTGATTACATATTGCCTACTAACAGGATCTTTTTTTTTTTTTTTTAATTTTATAATGCCCATGAAGGATATCGACATTAAGAAATTGAACGGAGCGCCACAATATGCCTTTCTACAGTACTGTGACATCGCAAGTGTCTGCAAAGCCATAAAGAAGATGGATGGGGAGTACCTTGGAAACAATAGACTTAAAGTAAGAATCAAATGCCATCCAAAAAATCATTCTACAGGCCTGGGATATTGATACTTTAAAAAGCTTTTGATTTTCAGCTGGGCTTTGGAAAGAGTATGCCTACAACTTGTGTTTGGCTTGATGGATTAGCATCAAACACAACTGAGCAGTTTCTTACTCGACACTTCTGTCACTACGGACATGTTGTCAAGGTGGGTCGAGCGACTTTTGTACTTTGCGCTTTGGGCACGTGACAAGTTTGTCTTCCTTGTCAAGTTTGTCTTATTTGTCTTCTGCAGGTTGTATTTGACAGGATGAAAGGAATGGCCCTTATCTTGTACAACAACATTGAATATGCTCAAGCCGCTGTCAAAGACACAAAGGGATGGAAGATAGGGGGCACTAAAATAAAGGTAAGCCTCGTCTAAAATGTCTGTTTACCTGTAAATCAGTAATTGAAACTACCTATTATCTACTTTTTTTCCTAATAGGTGGACTTTGCCAATCAGGAGAGTCAGATGGCTTTCTATCGTTCAATGCAAGCCTCTGGCCAGGATATTAGAGAATTTTATGACATTCTCTCTGAAAGAAGGTTTGTTTGCTTCATAGTGTCATTATCTGGTTGTCATTGGTACCTTTCAACTTAAATGAAGGTAATCTTTGGGTATCCATCTTCTGTTTTCATCGGCAGGGATGATCGACGTTCGCAGTATGAGTTTCAAGTGGAAAGACAGTATTATGAAAATGTACGCACACCAGGAACATATACTGAAGATCATCGTCGTAAATACACAAGCAGAAGTCGTGAGTTCTACACTGAATGGGATCCATATCAAGGAGATTACTACGAAACGCAGTACTATGAAGACACCCGGGATTATCGAGAATACCGAGCTGATCCTTATGAGCAGGATATTCGTAAATACAGTTATTTGCAACGAGAACGTGAGAGGGAGAGGGAGCGCTTCGAGACCGATCGCGGACGTGACCACGGGAGGAGAACCATTGAGCGGAGCCAAAGTCCAACTCTCGTTGCCTCTCGTCGCCCTGCGACCCCCACGGCATCCCCTTCAGTCTCTGAAAGGATAGCAAGTGACCCCGACCGCAGGATATGTTGCCCGTCTTCTGAAAGAAGTGGTAGCTGCAGTTCAGTCTCCCCTCCCAGATTTGAAAAACTTGAAAAGACGCGCACAGAACGGTATAATAAAATAGAAAAAATTGAAAAGGGTTTTTGTGACATTGAAAAGGTCCATTTGGTTGACAAAGAGAAGCGGGCTGGACGTAAAGACCGCGGAGATAAGGACAAAAGTGAGAGACAGCGGCTTAAGAAGCTCAAAGTATCTTCACCAATCAACCAAACGTGTGATGCTGAGCCTCATCCTGATAGAGACATAAGCCCAGAGTCTTCCCTTCAAAGTAAAAATGGTAAAATCCAAAAAGATAGCTCAAGTAGAGGCAAGTTGGATCTTCTGCCCTGTGTGGTGCAATTAACACGTGTGAAAGAAAAAGAAGGAAAACTGATTGCACATGAAAAACAAATAGTAAGAGGTGGGAGTGACAGTCCTAGACTTGTATTATCACCTTCTGCTGACCAAAGAAGTCCTCTGTTCTGCACAGAGTCATCAAAAGGAAACGGAAATGGGCCCAGAGATAAAAACATGCACAGTTTAGTGGAACATATTGATATAGATGTCAAACTGAAGTCCAAAAAACATGGAAAATCTGAAATTGGTTTTGACAGTGGTGTTTCAATTGATTTGGATCGCTTGGCTGCAAGAAAAAGGCGTTTTGAAGATGATCAACAGAAGAGAATTAGTGAAGAGGACCTTGGTAGATCTGTTCTTCATAAGCCTTGGAATAAGGACTCTAATTTCCATAAGAATGTTTTCAGTAAAAAGATGCAAAAAAAGGAACATAACAGGGATAAATCTATGCGGATATTTTCACATAATAGTCCAAACGAGGGACAAGACTCTGAAAACAACTCCATAAGACTTCCCCTTCAGCTGCCATCCCAGCAAGCACTGCCTGATGAATCTTTAGAGCAACTGGACTCTCCCTTCCTGCAGATTCAATTAGTGGGCTCTAAAAGTGAAAATGGCTCCAGTCTCACAAAGACATCAAGTGACGGCAGCCTTGAGTTGGATGAAATAAACGATCAGAGAGAGATTTTGTGTGGGGAGAACCAAAGTGGAAAGAATTGCAGAGACTCTGAAGATGAGGAACACTTTGGCCAGACCAATACCTTCACAAAACACAAAACTGAACCGAGTCGATGGTCGCAAGCCAAGCATTGTGATCTTGAGAAGAGTGACGAGTGTGATGACACACTTTGTGATGAAACTCAAGACTTTGGAATGGATTATTCCTCGCATGAAATCGGAAACCCAAACGAGGACATAAACACTGATGACTTTTCTTTGTGTAAAAGAAATACAATTGAGAATTTTAACTCTGAAAGAGGGCAAAACGTGGTAATTTGCCAAAAGTTGAATGAGACTATTTTTCAGCACGTAACACCGTCAACAGTTCCCATTTCTTTAAGCGGGGATGAGGAAAGCACTGAGATTTCCATCGCAGTTGTAAACACAGAAAGAAAATCATCTCTGACAAAAGAACATTTTCCACATACACAGTCATTGAAAAATAATATGGTCCTAAAACCTAGGCCTTTTCAAACACCTGAAGTTGACCAGGAAAAGCTAAAGACATCGTTTCTTGGAGACAATGAGGACTTTATGTACAATTGGCTAGGAAGGGTTTCCTCTGAGTCTCAAAAAATGGAACAAGCTTTCCAAGGTGATGGTGTTGGTAAATGCCTAGGGCAGGATTTGGAACCAGGAGAAGTACAGTCTGATTCAGATGATGATGGAGAAAAAAAACACAAGTCTCACAAGTCCAGTAGTTCCTTGTCTTATATCCTCAGGGAACGTGGTGAGAGGATGACAGATCTGAAACTTTGTGGCTCATTGGAAAAGAATAAATTTTACTCATTCGCATTAGATAAAACTATAACCCCTGACACGAAAGCACTTCTAGAAAGAGCCAAAACACTTTACTCTTCCCGGGAAGAAAACTGGTCCTTTCTTCCTTCTCGCTTTCCAACCACACACAGCTGCACAGATAAAAACAAGGTAGAACTACCACCCCGACCAATTCCTTCTTGGTATATGAAGAAGAAGAAGATTCGTACGATCTCTGCTGAAAATCTGCACGGCAAAAAAGAGGAACTTAAGCCTGAGGACCAAGAACGCCAGGAACTCTTTGCCTCTCGCTTCCTTCATAGCTCAATCTTTGAACAGGATTCTCGCCGTTTGCAGCACCTTGAACGCAAAGACCAACATTCTGAAACAGGATTTGATAGGAACTTTGCTCAGCCAGGCGATCCTGAAGTACAGACAGAATCAGAAGCTTGCGATGTTCCATCAGAGCCCATTGTGCTATTCCACAGTCGTTTTTTGGAGCTACAACAACAAAAAGACAAGGACTTTTGTCAACTTGATCCCGAGATAGATTCAGTTGTGGTGGAGATTAAACATAATTATGTGTCAGGTTGTGATCACGTGCTCTCTGATAAAATGGCAAACACACTATTAAAGGTTGATGAAAAATCAGTCAGCCCCCATTCGACCATATCTCTTTCCCCATCTATGCCATGCCTAAAAGAAATGTCTCCCCCCGAAAAGAAAGATGTTTTAACACCGCCCATAGATAAACATGTGTCGTCTAAACAAGAAGACAGTGTAGAAACAGTTGTTGCGCTCTCCCCTTCTCTTTTGAAAAACCTGAAACCTATCACCGCTGAGCAAAATATGAGCCCTCCACCTATACTTTCAGAGAGAGAAAATGAAGTAGAAGCAAAAGTAGAAGAAATTGAACCTAAAGCAGAAATTGCTGATGATTTACCAAGAGTGCGCAAGCGTCCTGTGGAAGATAAGCCTCCAACTCCAGGGAGTTCTGGGATTAGTTTTGAACAAGAGAATCTAGAGTTCACATCCTCGGAGGATAAAAAGGTAAAACATGAATGTGACCAGAAGACACATAATTTTGAGGAATCTAAGAGACCAGAGATACTTCGTGAAGTATGTATGACAGAGCCAGAGGTTGAAAAACCAGTTCCTAACCGAAGACAACCCAAAAATAAAAGAGCAAAACCGCACACCATATTACGTGCATCGCAGGCCACTAAAAATGCTGAAGATAAACCTGTAACACGAAAGAGTGAGCGTATTGATAGAGAGAAACTCAAAAGGGGCTCATCTTCTCCATTAGAAGCACCAAAAGAATCGCTGGAGTGCAAAATTGCATCAAAGTCCCCAATTCATCCATCAGATACTGAACAAAATCTCGAGTCTGGTTTGGTTCATGGCAGAACACGTCGAAGAAATGTACGTTCGGTCTACGCCACTATACATGAAGGAGAGCAGTCTGGCAAAGAGGCAGTGGAGCCATCACGAACAATGCGCAAACGAGCTACAGATAAAGAACCCATACGGCAAGATGTTCAAATTCCATCTACCAATCCTAGACGGGGCCGCCCACCAAAAAGAAGCGTCAAACGAGTTTACCATATATTGCCAGTAAAAGTAGATACCGGTACGCAGAAAACAGCAGAGGGCAGCACAGAGGTTGGAGATACCTCACCCACACAGGAAGTTGCAAAATCATCTGAGGGATGGCGCTCTCCTAGAAAAGTGCAGCAAACACCACTGACTGTATCAGCTCCAGTTAACAAAAAAGGAAGCAGGCTCAACAAAGAGTCTGGAGGCACTGCAGCTCTAGTTGAACTAACTGATATGGCAGGTTGCGATGAATCAGAGCTGAAGCCCAAAACTGAGTCGGGCCTAACTGCAAATTTATCAGACACAAACTTACAAATGCACAAAAATGTGCGAGACGCTGCACTTACATTGACTGATGGAGATATTGAAAACCCAGGTGTAATTCTCCCAAAGAGCCAAGTGCCTGAAAAGCGTGTCCAAATGAAAACACAAAGGTTCAACCGGAATACCAAGCAGATCACTGAAGATAAATCCCACACCTTAAGAAATCTTGAAATCCGTGTCAGTGTTGATGATGTAAAAGATTTGCTTTGTTCTGAAAACAATGATCCTGAGTCATTTCAAGTCAGTATTAAGAAAGCCAAGGCTCTAGTTGATTCTGAAGAGTCAAAATCAATATGCTTTCCCAAAGAATCAAAGAATCTTGATGTGAAAAACAATGATGGTGATGTATCCGAGTCTCTAGTGCACCCAGCTGCTGGTCTTCTCACACAGCAAATGGAACTCGAGCAGGCAGTTGAAAATATAGCCAAACTCACTGTGGAGCAACCTTCTCGACCGTATAAGGAGCCAGCTTCTGGACAAGTGCCCACATTACCTCCTGTAGTCTCTCGGTCTCAAACTGAGGTTGAAGAGGAGAAGCGACCTAACCCATCTAGTGAAACAGAACTTGCAGCTGCAATTGATTCCATCACAGCTGAAGAATCGTGTGCAGATGCAAGATTCACAGCTTCTCCCACGTTCAGTGCTGTTATTCCTACCCCTGATTCATTGCTGCCCGTTACTCCCAGTGCGAACATGGAACCTGAAACACACACTGTGATCAATAATGGTCTTGCCGCAAACTCAGATGACCGTCTTTTGATATCGAGTCCAAAGAGTCTAATAGCAGATTCTAAGATGACTGGGGATTCTCCCATACTCAATACACGCAAGAAAATATGTAAAATTAGACCGAAAACCCTGAAAAAGTCAAGAAGCCGTAAATGTACTGTAAATAAGAAGACTGTAGCGGTAGTGCGTCCAGAGCCCTCCCCTTTGAAGCTACCCGAGTCTATCCCAGAGGATCCAGAAATGATAAATTCCAAAGCAGCAGTTATTACAACAGGGACCACCATAGCTGGATCAGTGGTAACTGCTGTTGCTACATGTAAGCACGACGTTACAAACTCTACAACTTTGGACACACCCAAAGAGGCCGAACAACCTGAAGTTGAACAGCCTGTACCTAAAGAATCAGCATTTCATTCAGACTCAAGAGTCCTCTCCAATTTAAAAAAGCATTCACAAGCAGTAGAGTCAGCTACCTTTAGTCTTACTCCTTCACATGCCCGTCCACCACTTCTATCCCAGTCAGGTGTACCCTTGCTACGACCTGCCAAACTTTTGCCGCACTGGCCTCAGAGAACTGAAGAAAGTAGAATCTTTGCTCGCCCTCCATGTCATGTAACAGTGGTGACTTCTACTGTTTCGGCATCAACTTCGCTTGGACCGTCTTCAAACAATCCCCCAATGCCTCCTGATACAAAGGCTGCTGATCTCCATCCTAGTTCCAGTACATTAAGAAAAATCCTAATGGAGCCCAAATATGTCTCTGCATCAAACAGCAATTCTATTCCCACCACTATGGTAACGACGACAACGTCATATCCTTTGCAGATGTCAGAAAATGGAAATACCTCTGTTTCTATGCGTCCAAGGCATGTGGAAGAGAGATTGTCTTTCCCCCCCCAGTCTATACATCACAAATGTAAATCGCTGGTGGAGTCCCCCAGAAATTGTGGTGAGAACACCCAACGTACTGTAATTTCCCCTGCTACTACCTCAGTGATAAGTCGCGTTCCAATACCTTACGATCCAGACGAGACACCGCGGATTTCCCTTAGCAGCCGCAGCATGTGCCCTTCTTTGGCTAAACCAAAATTCAAAGCAAATTCTAATGAGAATCATCGATATTATGGCCTTGATATCGTTGAAGATGAAACTAGAGGAAACTCTGTTGTCGAGAGCACTCCACGCTCCACTCCTGGTCTTAGAGTAAATACGTCAGAGGGTGTTGTTGTTCTGAGTTATTCAGGTCAAAAAACAGAAGGGCCCCACAGAATGAGAGCCAAAATCAGTCAAATTCCGCAAGCCAGTGCTGGGGACATAGAGTATCAACAAGCTGTGCCTAAATGTCAGACCAATCAAGACTCGATCATTCCCTTGTCCCAGTTACCCGGCACTAAAGTAACCCCAACACCATCTGCTTATGGGCGCACAGGGGTTCTTTTGTCCGGCCAATCATATAACACTCAACCTGTAATTTCTAGCACCAAGCAGGATAGCCGCGGATGTGACAAGCCTGAAGTTTTATATCGTACAGCGTCACAGGGCAGTGTGGTTAAAATGTTCCAACAGCCAGTCTCTGCTCCGCAAGTCTTAATGTACAACCAAGCTGTGATACAACAGCAGCATGGTAAGAGACTGGCAACAGAGGTGCTACCCCAAAAACCAGTCCAACAGTCTATCATCAGTCCTATCAAGAGTCCTCCCCACCACTCTCTGTCTGGATCATGCATGACCTCCAGTTCTAGCATGCTGACCGATCGCTCAGCTCTGCAGTCAAAACAAGACCCACAGTCCTCACAAACGGCTGTTCACTCCCCTTCCCTCCTTGTCAAAGCCTGTGCTCCTAGCAGTTCGCCAGTAGGAACCTCTGTTGTCATGCCTCATGGCATGTCATCCATCTCAACTTACAATGCCACTATGCATCACCCACACTCAGAGCAGTCTTCTGTCATCATCCAACCTCACAGTGTCACCCAGTCAGTGACACACGACGCAAGGATGAATGCTTCACCCATGCCTGCGATCAGCTATGGAAGGCGAAGTAACTCTCTGTCCTCTCCTCTGCCAGGGCCAGTACAACACTCAGGCATATCGCAGTCGAATGTCATCAGGCAGTCGCAATCAACTCACCAGGGGTGTTTGTCTACTGGTGGTGGTGTCAGCAGTGTGACAGACGAGGAACACAGACCTTTTAACCAAGCCCTTAGCAGAGCCTCATTGCCACAGCTACAATCAGATGTCGTGTTGCTTCACAGTGATCGCAGAGGGCTCCATGCAAGCTTAAGTCTGGACCAGTACAGAGGCATGCACCAGAACATGCTCGCACATCAACAACTGGGAGAGCAGGCCACTGTTGAAACAAGATTTTCCCACACCTCTGAGAACGGAGCAAGTAACATTTCTTCAAGGAAGAATGCAGAACTTTCAGGAAAAGAATCCTTCAAAGTATTTGAAGGACAGCAGATCCATTCACCGAGCAGTGAAAGTAGAATCAGGGCAGTCGGCACATCTAGCCCTGTCATGGTGTCTCCTCACCCTCATGCTATCCAGCTGTCTCATACCGGAGGTGTGGCTTCCTTTCCAGTCTATCGCGACCCAAGGGGTTTCCCTCCCCAGTTAACGGGTCATCCTTCATCAGGACGCAGCACATCTTCACAGGTAAATCCAATTGTTTTCATGGTGACAGCATTCTGAATGACGTTGCATCCTCTACCAACACCTAATTCCATTAACCCTATACATACTAATGTGTTGATTCATGTCCTACTCTTCAGATTCCCCCAGAACCTGAACTGGGTCAACGGTGTAAAATGCCTCAGTCTTGTGTGGCACTAAGTGATCCCAAGCCTGAGAGTCCCCACCTTCGCCATTCTACCTCTTCCAACATGTCTCGAGTACCGGTGGATGGAGTCTCACCCTCATACCAGTCTCTCGTGACCCCCGCAATGGGCCTGAATCACAAGCCGGATCAGTCACTACAGAAAGGCCCTCCAGCCTTCTTCCCACCATCACTGCCAGGGTCACCCTCATCAACTTCATTTCAGCCACGGCCTGATGCCAAGTCAGATCATTCAGGACACCGCTCGATTGACATGGTGCAGCTTTTGACGGTGGGAATACACAATAGTGTTTGACCTCTGATTTGTTCACAGTTCAAATAAAAGGCATGAAGAAAGAGACGCAGGCACATATAGACACAGCTCCATAACTTGACTTTGGACCTTGCGTGGTGGTTATACATTTGTATTTCAGCCGGTGTCTGTGGGTCTGCGGGAAATCTGTTGACCAAGTCTGAAATGGGATGAATAGACTCACCTTCATAGATATTTGACTCGCGGAAAGGGTTGGTGCTTGAATGTTATAACAATTTTCCCAAGGTCAGAAACAAAGTGTACGCAAGTGGATCAGAACATCCTGTATGTGATATAAATGTGTTGAGAATTTGTTCTGATACGTCGTCTGCAAAAAAAAAAAAAAAAAAAAAATCGGTCTGGGCCAAGGAGTCACGAGTCTGATATAAATTCTTCTGTGTATGATACAAGGGTTCAGAGAGACAAGTGTATATAGAAACCGCTCCTTTCATAAGGTCACTTCAAAACATCAATGGATGCACAGGCGCATGTAGACCCAACTCTTGTTGTTGATCTTAACCTAAAATGTAAGTATGAAAAATCTGAATTTTTTTTTTTTTTTGTTCGATTAAAGAACCAATCACTGTCAATATTTTTTCGTTTTCGATTGCCAAATTGGTGGATTTGCAATTGCTTTGTTGTACCGTTTGCGTCCAAAAGCGACGACTCCAGCACTTTCCCCTTCAAAGGGGCCACACGACACTGGAATTAAACTGAAATGTAGTTTCTGTAATTAAATCATTGAAATGTGCATGGTACATTCCTGACCTTGTAAGAATATCAAATCCAATGTTTTTGTACAGAAGTATCCCATCATGTGGCAAGGTCTTTTGGCCCTGAAAAACGAGCAGGCCGCCGTCCAGCTGCACTTGGTTTCTGGCAACACTTTTCTGGCGCAGTGCTCACTTCCGCCGCTAGAGGGAGGCCCTCTTCTTCGCATTGTTCAGCGGATGAGGCTGGAAGCGTCTCAGCTGGACAGTGTGGCACGACGAATGACCGTAAGTACGTTTGAGCTCAACACATGCGGGAGAATGACAAAATAATAATCACGCAGCCACTGTGATCAACGGCAGGTGGAAAACGATTACTGCTTGCTCTTGGCGCTGCCGTGTGGCCGAGACCAAGACGACGTCCTCAGTCAAACGCAAGCTTTGAAAAGTGGCTTCATCACCTACCTGCAGGCCAAGCAGGCAGCTGGCATCATCAATGTGCCCAACCCTGGCTCCAATCAGGTATTATTAGTCGAGTACAGTGATTCCCAAGTGATGTTTAGTGACAGGCTTGAACAATTATACGCTATTACACTCGATGGCGAACGCTACAATGAACGTGTTCCCATTCATACAACGCAATAGCTTTGTGCTCAACTAAAGTCAGTAAATTGAGACAAGAATATTATTATTTCACACATTTAGAAACGATGTTCCCTTTGATAGCGCTACAAAGTGTGTCCAAACATTTGATTGGGAGTGTACTTTTAGTGACATTTTTTTGTCCGGCAAGATTTCTCTAATATTAAATCTGCGCCTTGGCGGGAAGGTTGGCAAACGCTGGTTTTCGATTTCGTCCCTCTTAATCTGTTGAATTTTGTGTTTGCAGCCGGCCTATGTGGTGCAGATTTTCCCTCCGTGTGACTTCTCCGAGAGCCACCTTTTGCGCCTGGCTCCGGACCTTCTAAACAGCATCTCCACTATTTCACCTCACCTCATGATTGTCATCGCCTCGGTTTGATTTTATTTCTATTATTATTATTTTTTTTTTTTTTTTTTTCTAAAGCAAAGCCAACACCAGCTGTTTTTTTCTTTTTTTGTAAACTGGAATTGCCTCATGCTTTTTATGAAAATCTAAATTAAGCATTTAAGAGAGTTTGTTTTTCACTGTTTTGGTTCACTTCACCAAGTCCTTAATTCACCTCAATGGCGTTGAAGTCCAAAAATGTTACTTTTGAAGTACAGAATGTTTCTAAGAGCATTTCTGCTTGAATATTTCAATGTTGCCGTGTTTCGGAGCTGTTGGTAAGGCTGTGAACTCAGACTTTCCTTTTAGAGATTCTTGACTTTTTTTTTTTTTTTTTTTTTTTTTCTTCCTCTCATCAGAGTGATTGTGATTTTTATTTTAAAGGAGAGATTTGAGGAGTCATTGCACTATGTATATATATAAAAAAAAAAAAAGAAAAAAAAAGTGGTCTGTATAGATTTGAGTGTAAAATGATCTGTTATGGTATAACCCAGAGATCAAGAATCATTTTAGTCTACTGCTTTTGCTCCATGGCCAAGTTGAGAGTTGTACAGTTTACAGTCAAAAGTTAGTTTGCAGCATCTTTTGTGAGCCACCGTGCAACTGTAAATATGATACATAGTTCAAGATTGATGCAATGCGGAGAGACCAAGTGAATTTACTACTTTACGGCCAGATCCACAAATGTTTGCAGTGTTCTTCTCAACGGTTGACAAAAGGGTGTCATCCGCAATTTTTTTTTTTTTTTTTTTTTTTTTTTTTAAAAAAAGAATTCTGTGCCAAAATGTTTGTGCTTGACATAAAAGCAAAGAAAAAAAACCCGGATCATCATCTATTTTATTATATGACTTTGTATTTTCATTCCTTTTTTGTGGAGGAATGCTGGGAATATTCTATCCACCTTTGTGTTTGTGCGCCGCTGATTTGTTCGGCCACTGTCCCAAGCTGTCGAATGACAGATGTGCAACGAATGTGACTTGAACTTGGCATCATGCCGCTATTGGATGTGTTTGTTTTTGTCTGTCCCCTGTGGATGTGTCCTCCTGAAGCGAAGCTGTAAATACTTCCACGTGTCTGCTCATATTTCTCCGTGTAGTTATTGTCTGAGGAAAAGAGACTCTTGTATGAAACCGATGCTGAAAGTAAATCACGCTTGTCAGTTTTATGACTGCAAGCTCAATACTATCATTATGTTGAAGGCACTTATGTTTTGATAAACAAATTAGAAGAAGAAGGAAAAAAAACAGTGATATGAAAACTGTCTTAATTTGGGTGTATTTTGCTGCTCCTCCATGAGGACATTTTTAACTGTAAAATAATTTTGTTGTTTAACTTCTGAAGATCATTAAATGGTCCCTGACTGAATGTTTTTTTGTTGTTGTTGGTTTTTTTTTTAATGCATTTGATTTGATTTGATTGGAATCATAAGGCAGCATGCTGCAGGAGCGGTTGGCACATCTACCTCACAGTCGAGAGAGGTTTAGCCTCAGGCAATGCGGAGTTGGCTTTCGCTCCCATTAAAGAAAAGCGTGCACGTTGGTGTCATTGAAGACTTCTTGTCCATAGATGTGAGCGCGATTGGCTGGTGCCCAGTCCAGGGCGATCCCTGGCAGGCTCTGGCTTCAGCTCGCCCGGGAGCCCGAAGAAGACAAGCTCAATGGGAAATGCAAGATTGGTTCAACAAGTGCCTGCGGTGCATTCGGTGGTCAAAAGATGTCAGTGGCTCCCCATATGACACTGCTGCAGTTACAGGAGGGGGGGGGGAACATGTACATTTAGATTAGATGATGCTATATCTATATATGACAAAGATTAGTTCCCAAAATGACCATTTTAATGCGGGGAGAGGCTGGCTGTTTCATCTAAGTTCCTCTGGCAGACACAGATAGGCAACAGGACCCTTTGAGTTCCACCGACGAGCTTCCGTGGCTTGCCTCGTGTGTTTTCTCCCGGCGGTGTGGCGTCTTGAGTAAGAAGAGAGGAGGAGTGTGACTGCTCGTGTGATTTAGTGCCCTCACAGGCCACCGCTGGGAATGTTAATTGGTGGCCTATTTTTGCAGGCTGACGAGAAGCAGAGCAGGCCGGGACAAGACAGAGACAGAGTGAGAGCTCAGGTCATGAAAGGCCCTTGTGATACTTTTATTTTACTCCCCCCCCCCCCCGCCACAGAGGGAGTATATTCCATTTGAAAAACATCTCCTTTCAGCAGGGAATGGAAAAGAATGTTGTTGTTGTTTCAGACACTGATAAGTGCTTGTTTTCTTGTTTGTGTCCTCCTGGCAACTGAGATCCCAACATTCCATGCAGCTCCATACATAGGAGCACAAAAAAGCAAACAAATGCAGCAGGGTTATTTCGGCCGGGTGCTTAACTGTAACGCTTCTCTGGAGACCGGAGGCAGGGTCATAGGTTAGGGACCCATTGAAGACAAAAATATGGAAGTTGGGACTGCCACCTCGCGTTGCGGCGCTTACAATTAAAAAAAAAAAAAAAAGCACACACACACACACATTTGGATCGCAGGACTTTGCGCGAGTGGTCATAATGCTGCGGCCGCTCTGCGTTTAAACTAGAAGCGAGCAAATCAAACGCCTCGGTGGAGCCGTTTGACAAGCTGTCTCCATGAAGAACCCTTCAGTCGGCGTGCAGGTGTTGCCAAAGATTTCTTGGTTCAATTTGGTATGATTGAAACAGTCCTCCTCATCATCACGCTGCTCACATTTTGACAAACAGGATGTTCTCCGAGGAAAGCGGCCATCGGACGACACGTTTTGTCCTTCGTTTCCCTGTGAGAAAACCGCAAGTTGTACAAAAAAACTATTGCAACATTCAACAGTTGGCTGTAGGACAGGAACATTTTAGGGAAGGTCAAATCAGCAGCTTCGCCCGCTCTGCTGATTGACTCGCAACGAAACCACTGGTCTCATATTGCCATGTTAATACTTGGAAAGTTAAAGAAGCTCTTGCCGCTGCCCGCACCACGAGTACAACCAGCTGCCGCACTTTTTGTTTGTCTTTTCACGGCAATTAGAAAGAGTGCCGATTATCCGTGGGTTTTCGCTATTCCGCTGTATATCAAACTCGCAGTGCATTTCCACTCCACAACGGGCAAACTGTTTCGGGAATTGAAAATGTCACTAAATTACAACAATAATAACCCCCCCAAAAATTTTTTTTTAACTCCCATTACAGCAACATAAGGAAATGTAATACTGTGTGATGTCCACATGAACACCTTTGGACAATGGAACCACGAAAACAGTGCAGGGCTCCAAAGTTCACATCAAGGCACTGGAGCTTCCGTGGCGTGCGCCTTTTTTTCCCCCCCCACTCTTTACTAAATGTAAGATATAATAACATAGATAGCATGCACACGCACGTAGTGTAAATATACACATAAGTACACAGTTGAAGAAGCTTCTGCGAGAACAACAATAGCTGAAGAGGTTTCACGGTCAACCACAGCTTAGTGGAAGGTTCACACTAACTCAGCCTATTTCATCTCCTTTTTCTTCTTCTTCTTCTTCTTCTTCTTCTTCTTCTTCTTCTTCTTCTTCTTCTACCCTCCCCCCAAAGTTGTGAGCGTGAATGTCCAAGCCTCATTTGTGGTTCAAGCTGAAGACTTGTAGATGATCATGCAAACGTGCCTTAAGGGCAATGTTGTGGTTTGATTCTGTGCTTTTTCGCTCCCTGAATTGCACTGCAGAGCTCTTTGGATTGTGCGCATTGTCATTAATGAATATCCAGCGACGAAAACGGTTCGAAAACCAAATGCGGCTCAGTCTAAACATGGTAAGCAAAGGATTGTTGTTACTGTATTTTGCAAACAAAGGAAGACTGAACGAGGGGGAAGCAGCAGTTTCTATCTGACGGTTCCCCAGCTTGGTTACCACTCCGTCAAAACTCAATATGCAACGAACCACGTCAAGTCTGTTTTGCACAAAAAAAAAAATCCCACACAATTTCAATGCCATCCACATTCAAAGTCCATGAAATGACAGCCAATCGGAACCTTGGAGAAAGGCATTTCCAGAAAAGGCACAAAAATAAATGACCTTAAAGTAGACATACCATTGCAAATTCCCTTTTTTGAATCGCTTGCATCCAAATAGTTGGGGCCTCTGGAATGCATGTGCACCTGTCAAGTGGGAAATTACACAACCAATTAGCTGTTCTGCTCGCTGCCCAAAAAGTCCGAAAATGTGTCCGTAACCAAGTTGTTCGGAATTTTGCACAATTGTGTCGACGACAGTGTGTTTAATACCACCCCGCACACTGAGATTCTCCATGTACGCAACACAGACGCACGATAGTATAATGTCAAAGTCAAAAGGTAAGCAAAGCTGCATCGTTAGCTAACAGCGTTAGCTTCTGATGAGCGCCACACACGCACATGTCCGAAGTTGTCGACGTGGGGGGGACCCTTGCGCCAATCGCGACGTGTCACCCGACACTTTTAACGCTCAAGTGCTGCCTCCATGAGTGAAAATACAATCGGTGCTTTTGCCGTCTTTCTGGGCGCGCCATCCCAGAGTTGTCATTAAATGTGATGCAAACAGTCTCAACAAAGGTTTCAACCTAGCGCTGTCGCGTCACACGAGTCAACGCAAACTGTAGGAAGTAGCGCACGTGACAGATAACATGAAGCGGTCCACTCAATCAAAGGTCACGTCGATAAATAGGCACGGTAGAACATTTGCAAAGGCCTCTCCTTTGCGACCAACGTCGCTCTGTCACTTTAATGTCATGTGGTGTAATGGTGTTGTTACAGCTGACAATAGCGATGTTTTATTTGACTAGAGCAATACTTTTAATAGCCTAATGTGACTTCCAGACAGATAACTATCATGTGCCGCATCAGTCAGCTCCCGCCTCGCCGCAACAATCAATTTTTCAATGTCATGTGTTGTTTTGATTGTGGCAGGAAGGCTCCGGGTCATGATGTGATTTTCTTTTTTTTTTCTTTTTTTTTTTCGCTTGCATGTTCACTTTTCCGGGGGAAAATAAGAGGCAAAGCTTGTGTGTTTACATCCTTCTTGCTGTCCGTCTATTTTAGATTCGGCCACTTCCCTGCCTCCGCGACACAAGCCAGCCTGCGGGCCAGCCCGAATGACTGAGACTTTGGGCGGTCGCCGTACGTTGGGAAAAGCGTCCCCATGTATGCGCCTTACTCGCTACGAGGCGGCGCTGGCGGTGGTGTACAAAGAGCCATTATGCCGCGTGCTCTGCCTGCTCAGCGCCCGGCCCTCGCTCCCACACAGGAAATGATAGGTTGGAATTTTGGGGGAGGTTGGAAAATCCAAAAGTGGAATCGAGGAAATGCTAGAAAACCAAGATGGGCACGGACAATTGGGACTGATCAGCAAAGCTGGTGGGGGGCTTAAAAAAAAAAAAAAAAAAAAAAAAAAAAAGGATACCATGTTGTCCTAACGACAAATGTGCACAATTTAGACAACATCGCTTCATGTGACAGTCCAGATAAAGTGAATTATAAAGATGAAACCATCCAAAAGTGTTCGCTTATGTACTCCAAAGTGTGTCAAACGAGTCTTAACCTTTTCAAAATGTCATCATGGAAATTTCCCAAAGAAGCAGTCATCTATTTAAACAGCTTCTCCCAGTAATGTCATGGATTCTAATTGCATACATTTTTTTTTTGCAATTTGGATGACAACCTTTTCACAAGCAAAGCAAGTACCGCAGAGTAACTCGTGGTCAGGGGCGCCGCGTTCACGAGTCGGGACGTCTGGGTCAGTGTTAAAGGTAGCGCTGCCGCTAATGACTGGCAGATGCCGGCTGCCCACTGATCTTTGCGCTCTCGCAATGTCTCCCTTGAAAAGCGAAAGTCAAGTAAAGTTTTTGCATCGATTGACGTCTCGTCAAGTGTGGAAAGCGAAATCCTGAATGATGTCGCTGATGACCTCTCACGGGTAAAAGCTGATGTTCGCCCAGCTCCACATATCCAAACACACGTCTCCATTTCCTCCTGGGCTGTCCTGTCCGATCCCATCCTGTCCCAGCGGGGGTCACGCGGAACTGAATCAACAGGTGGTCGCCTAAGAGGCTCCTAGGGGCTCGGTAGCCCCCCCGTGTTGACTTCATTCCGAGCGTCACCTCCTTTGGCTCCTGCCGTAAACGTCCACAAAGGCCTCAGGAGCGGCGGGCGGTCACTCGATACGGAAGGAGGAGAGCACAGACGCGCCTTGAGGAGAAGCTCATTCTACTTGGCCGAGCACATGGGGGACATCTGCCACACCTCTTTGACCCGCATCTCCAACACATACACACACACACACACACACGCGGAGCGGAGGCGTCGTCTGAGAATATGAGCATGTTCCAGTTCAGGGCATTGGAATGCTGAGCTAATGTTGTGAAAAGCGGGGGGGGGGGAGTGCATTTGCTTGATTTGGGATGAAGACGCACACGAGGAAGGGGCGCCTTTGAATGTCGAGCGAGTGACTTTCAACACTTTGGAGCGTCTTGGAAGACTTCGGAAAAAACAAAAATCAGCCCTTTTAAACGATGACGGGTCCGGAATTTGATGTCAAAGACCAAAAAATATCCGTGATTGAAAGATTTCGTTTTTTTTTATTTCATGAAGTAATTGGTGAATTACTGATAATTATATTCATTATTACCATGACAATATAGAAATAAGCATGACATATATTTATTACAAGTAACGATGTTACATATTTGACATATCTTTTTTTTTTTCTTTTTTTTTTTAAACCTCACCGACGAATTTCAAACATCCTTTGCAGCCTTTGAGCTCAAATGTTTGTTTTGGAGTCTTCAATAATCATTCAAATGTTTTTGGAACGTATGAGGAAGCCGCGACGAAATCCCACAAAAGCGGGGGCAAAACATGCAAACTTCCTCGCGGGAAGGCCGAAGCCAGGATTTGAAACGAGAAACTCAGACAGCGAGGCAAAGGCGCTAACCACTCGTGAACTGTGGCGCCCTGAATAACATTTTTACAGTTAATTTCTTTCAACATATCATTTATTATTTTTTTTAATGTTCACAAAACATCCGGCGAACATTGACCATTGCAACTTGTCTTAGGCGCTGTTCAGTCATTTTTTTTTTTTTCAAAGTGTCTTACTGTATTCTTAGATTGTCTTCCCAATTGCAGCGGTTAAAAAATGCGCGCAAACGTGGAGTGTCTCGCAGTCGCGTTCCGCCTCTGCAAAACGCAACAGGCTCGGGGGTTAACCGTTTTTAAGTCAAAACAGACATCTCTCTCGCCTCCTGCGGTCGCCGGTTATTTGTCGAACGTCAGGGAGCTTTTGCCTTTCGACAAACATTCCTCCGCGACGCGGGAAGTGGCCGAACGTCAATTCCTCTGCGGATTGGGCCTCCGCGTGCGGAAACGCGGAAACGGTAGCTGGAGATTTGTTTGTCCGTTGCCAAAGAAGACGAAGCGCGCAAGCGGAGCCACGCGTTCATCTCGCGCTGTTGCTCAATAGGAACGCTTTCTCTTATGACTCATGACCTCCGTAAGCGCGGCGGGGCCGCTCTTACACGCAAGACGGTGGAAAGGTTACGACTTGTGTCGAAATGCGCCAAACGTGTTGTTGTTTTGTGTGTGTGTGTGTGTGTGTGTGTGTGTGTGTGTGTGTGTGTGTGTGTGGAAGAACAATTGCCGGGCTGTTCGCAGTTGCCTTACACCTGTGCTTGAATGCCCCCCTCCCAAGACACGCACACAACCAGCAACCCCAACCCACTTTAGTTCTCACTTTACATCCTGCATTAGCACTTAGCGCTGCACTACAAAGAACAATGCATATTCAACAGGCGTCCCAGGTGGGCTCACCCCCCCCCCCCCCCAGGGTACGACATCTTATCGTTTCATTCAAATGCAGGAATATCAAACATTCCCCGCCCCCTCCCCCTCACTCTGACGTCATGCCCTCGTGAGTGCTTGTGTTTCGTTGTGTATAAAACAAAACTCGCCCCCTGAAATTCCCGCAAGATATCGGAACGTATTATCGTGCGATAATCCCGTGTGCCGTTCGGCGGAATCGCTAAGGTCGT
This sequence comes from Phycodurus eques, assembly GCF_024500275.1. Lineage (NCBI taxonomy): Eukaryota > Metazoa > Chordata > Actinopteri > Syngnathiformes > Syngnathidae > Phycodurus > Phycodurus eques. The sequence continues at coordinate 48,154,709 of NC_084525.1, forward strand.
GCGCACTCGACGAGACGCGACCTCGGATCGAATGTTCAACAACGGCGAACTCTTGAGAACCTTCATCAACTGCACAGGAAATGCTTTTTTTTTTTTTTTTTTTTTTTTAAATAAAAAATAATAATAAATAAATAATTTTAAAAAGTTTCACACGAGTGTAAAAACGGGTTAACCCCTGCGGAGATAAGAACAATAACGTAAACGGCTCCATGCGTCGCAAAAAAAGCCAAAGAAAAACGGGCAAAGTTGATCTGAGAATGCCACATGCGTACAGTACTACTGCATACTACGAGAAATACTAGACGTTAACTAGTATCTCAATAGTATTTGCCTCACTAGTGATATGTGCAGTATTTGTCCTACTAGTGTGCAGGAATGTTATCGTAAGCTCTTTGTCCTTAGGCTAGATTTCAAGAATCCCATTTTATAAGCCGTTGGAACATTTATTCACGGTATCGTAAGGTTCGCGCACTAGTATGTGCACTGGTAACAACTGTGTCGTCGTGGCTAGCAACAATTTTATTCCACTCCCGCGCGGCGTTTATGGACACTAGTAGGTCAACTACGTGTTACTACTGAGGCAAAAAGTACGAGTGGGCATTTTTTGCGTGAGACTTGGAGGGTAAGAGAGCATGAGGCGTGGGTAGCGTGGGGGTTTCTGGGGACTTTAGGGGGTTCGTCTGTGCTTCGGGGGTGAGGGGCTTTGTGTAACCGGAGCTTTAAGAGGGCCACATGGGGAGGGGGAGGAAGAGTGTGGGTGTGTATCAAAAAAAAGTGTCGCCCCTGCCTGAGGAGGTTCACCTTCTTTCCCGCAGTCAGCGTCACAGGTGTGTGTGTGTGTGTGTGTGTGTGTGTGTGCGCGCGTAATCAATGCCACACCGTATTGCCGTTATGGCGGCCAAGCTGCTCCCCCCCCCCGCAAGCGAACGCGACAGCAGAGGCTCTTATCAGCGTCACGCCTGTTGCGTCCCGTCAAAGTGGGCCGTAAACACGCACGAGTCAATCGAAATGTGACTTTACGGTTCCTTACGTTCGACGCAGCTGCGCGTTCGGCAGCTTCTCATTCTGCCTTTGGAGGTAAAAAAAACCAAAACAAAACAAAAACAAACAAACACCATCTTTGATTGAGTGGACGATGGGCAACACAGCGTGAGCTGCTTTGAGCTACGTTTTCGTTTTGATTCTTCTCAAGTGAGGGTTAAACGCGAAGAATACGACACACGGCCGAATTCAGAAAAATAAAAATAAATGGATCGCACAGGCCACCGAAGCAAGTGTATTTCCCAGGCTGCACTATTCACGGGAACGGTTTTTTTGTTGTTGTTGTTGTTGTTGTTGGCGGAGCTGAATAACCGATTGAACTTTTAAAACGTGTATAAAACCCAATGTCACATGAGAGGAAGTGATTTTGCGCTTGATACATCACGGCTGGGATTATTTTCAATATGGCTTAAATACGCCGCGGACCTCTACAAAACTGACGACAGGCTCCAAACGGCAACCCCGGGCCGTAGCTTGGATCCCGGCGGGTTTACAAGGACAGAAAAAAAAAACCCTCCCACGTTGCCTCCTGCGACCTGGTCACGAGATGAGGCCTTTTCGCTCCGCGACCTGTCTACGCGCCTTTTGGGGGATCATCCCCGTACGCTATGACAGGCTATTCGCGGGCCAGCTGCTATTTCGAGTGTCCATTATGCCCGTATGAATCCATTTCTCTGCGCCTGTCACGCCGATTGCGCCCCCGTATGCCGAGATGAGCGCGGCGAAGCTACGTCTCCCTCCGCCGGATCCTTTCACGGCGGCGAACAGTTGTGCGTGCGTCAGCGTAACCATTGTCCCTCGCTGTCCTCGCCTTTGGATTTCAGACGAATACTGTACAAAGCACACCGGCGGTTAAGTACTTCAATCTCCTCCTCTGCATTTCTGAATATGAAATAAAAGCAGCCTCATTTAAGAGTGGCCGTTCCACTTTTTATTCCCACATTGTGTCTCCTTATGACATGAACTCACCCATCTCTAATAATTCATTCCTCCTCACAGGACTGGTCTAACTGCGCCAAGTTTGTAGGCCGCTTTGCTCGCACATGCCTTTTCAGGTCGGCCCATAAACCTTCAATAGGATTGCGATCGGGACTTTGCAACGCTCACTCCAAAACATGGACTTTGTTATCCTTAAGCCACTTTGTAGCCGGTTTGGCAATATGCTTCGGGTCAATGTCCGTTCCGAAGGCCCATTTGCACCCGAGCTTTAATTTCATGGCCGATGTCTTGAGATGCTGCTTCAGTTTTTCCACATAATGCTCTTTCCCGCTACTTTGTGAAGTGCACCAGTCCCTTCCGCAGGAAAAACAACCCCGCAACAGCTGCCGGCCCCGTGTTTCAAAGTTGGGATGGTGTTCTCAGGCTTGCAAGCGTGTATATTTGCAAACTGTAATCTGTAATAAGATGCTGCCAGGGCACGTATTTTACAAAATCTCACAGCAGACCACCAAACAAAGATTTCACAAGAAGTACACATTATATCCTAAAATAATGACGATCTTGTTTCCCTTCCCTGACAAATTGCTATCGCGGCTTTCTCACTCGGAGCGCCTCGCGAATTATTCTGATGATGATGAGAGCATCAGCTCACAGCAGCAGTGAGCGGCGCTAACTTTTGTTCACGCCCAGATAAGAGATTTCATCAATTATCGCCGCCGCATGCGGGCGGCCCGGTTATGTCGTTGGCCGCGTTCTCTACTTCAGCGGCAGGAAGGAAGGGAGGCTGGAATTGAGTCATAGTACAGTGGTTATCTCTGGAATGCTGCGCTTTTCGTTCCGCTACCATTTTTCATTCATCGTCGGGGCCCGCGCGGTCATAGAACTGTGTTCATGAGCGCATAACGGTTTTTAACATCGGAGCCGATTTTCGGAACGTGGGCGACGCCGCACGTGACGAGGAGAAAAGGGCATCCGGACTGCCCGGAATTACAAAGAAGAAGAAGAAACGCGAGGCTAACGGTTCGATTATCGGGTTTTCTTGTCATTTCGACTGCGGTGAGCAAGAAGAGCAGATCGGTGAAGAAAAATCACTCTTAGCACCGTTACCTCGACAAAGTAACTTCGTCACTTTGCTGATCACTTCATTTCAAAAGTAACGAAGTTAAATGAGCAACTCGGGTGCAGACTTGACGAGCTAACGTAGCCACCTCAATATCAACGCGCACGGCATTCTCAGCAAGATAGATACATTGATTTTTTTTCAAAATGAAGTGCAGTGCAACAAAGTAGGAGCAACAATCAAAACAAAAAAACACACGTCATTGACACAAGATTGTTTTACAAGTGGGGGGGGGGGGGCAGTCAAATGAATGGAGACTGTCCTTTTGGTCATTTGATCAAGTGACAATAGCGTTTGTGTGGCTTAAAAGCCAAACAGGTTTCCCGCACAGTCGTGAGGAAGAATGACGTGCTGGCAGAAGGCGCCGTAAACCTGTCGCTCCACTTGTTGCCATTCACACGGCAAAGTCAACTAAGTCAATTATGGCTTCCTGCAACTATCGACGAAACAGTTCACACCCGATAAGTCTATTTTTTTTTTTTTTTTTTTTTTGTCACTACCTTGAGAAGAGAGCGTCATTATTCGCGTTCATTAACACTTTTATAGTAGCAAAAAAAAAAACATTCAATTGAAATAGAAAATAACATTTAAATAGCCGGCACGGTGGACGACTGGTTAGCACGTCGGCCTCACAGTTCTGGGGACCGGGGTTCAAATCCTGGCCCAGCCTGTGTGGAGTTTGCATGTTCTCCCCATGTTTGAGTGGGTTTTCCCCGGGCACTCCGGTTTCCTCCCACATCCCAAAAACATGCGTGGTAGGTTGATTGAAGACTGAATTGCCCGTAGGTGTGAATGTGAGTGCGAATGGTTGTTTGTTTCTATGTGCCCTGCGATGGGCTGGCGACCAGTTCAGGGTGTACCCCGCCTCCCGCCCGGACATAGCTGGGATGGGCTCCCAGCACGCCCGCGACCCGCGTGAGGAGAAGCAGTTTCGGAAAATGGATGGATGGATAACATTTAAATATTGGGTTAACAATAATTGTATTCATATCAGAATCATTTTTTCCATCATTAAAACAGACTATTTGATATGCTTTTTTTTTTCTTATTGTATTGAATTTTTTATTTATTTATTTATTTATTTATTTTTTGAAGTACGCTCGGGAGACACTTGTCATTTCCGACGGTTCCTGAACGCAGCGGCTTCCTCAGGAGTCTTCCCCCCCCCGCCTACCCCGCGCTTTGTGAATGAGCGCGCGCGTGCTCGATCCCTGAGCGCGCCGCTCAGTCGCAGCTGAGCGAGCGAGCGAGCGGGAGCAAAATGGGCTTTTCCGCCGGAGCCCGAGCGGCCATCATCTTCACCTGCGTGCTCCTTCACGCCATCCTCGTCACGCCGCAAAGCAAAGAAGGTGAGGGTCGCGTCCTTCGAACGGAGTCTGGAACGCGGGCGCCTTCCTTCGCGGAGAACGGACAAGAAAGTTTCAAGTGTCGGCGCGCCGCTTATATCGAGCGCGAGTTGGAATTGTCCGTATTAATAATACGCCATCGATATTGACACGTCGTTTCGTTGCTTTGTCACTTCACACTTCCGCTTTGAACGGAACAATAGCACTTTTTTTTTTTTTTTTTTTTTTATAAACAAGTTTTTCAAATCTGGTACTAAATTGAATTGATTCGGAATTGCCCGGTAACTTTTTTTTTTTTTTTTTTATAAACAAGTTTTTCAAATCTGGTACTAAATTGAATTGATTCGGAATTGCTCGGTAACACTTTATTTTTTATTTTTTTTATATAAACAAGTTTTTCAAATCTGGTACTAAATTGAATTGATTCGGAATTGCTCGGTAACACTTTATTTTTTTAAATTTGTAAAATTTTCTTTTTTCCCCAGACCAATATCACTCGCTTACTCACTGATACAGATGCCGAGTACTGATACTACTGATACTTTTGGGTACCTAAAAAAAAAAAAAGTTCGATCAAAGACGAGCAATCGTGAACGAAGACCTTGACTTTTCACGATAATTGGCCTCAATGTGTCAAACCGCCGCCGTGTAGCGCCAAATACTGCACGAGTATTGATTTTTGACTTCTGAATTCCAATCCGATTTGTTGTTATTCACAAAGTGTGATATGCGTACCACTTATCGGTACGCGTGCTCCGTCTCGCGCCGCGCAAAAAGAATCGCTGACCTGAACGCAGATCCAATTCCCAATACTGCGTTTAAACCACCAAGTCGGACATATTGGAATGAAGCTCGTAGCGTTGCGTGCATGCGTTTAAAACGTAACCGCTTAACTTCTTACAGTGCTTTTCAAATACGGTAATGTAAGTGCAGTTCAGTTGTATTTCACTTTGAAGTACAAAAACATTTGCCGTTTAACTTTGTTTTTTGCAAATGTCCAACTTAACGTCCGCGTGTCCGCCCGCAGAGGTGCTGTTGGACATGAAGGCCACGGGAGGCGAGCTGGGCTGGTTGACTTGGCCTTTGGAGCAGGGAGACAAGCCCGGGGTGAGTATCGCCCTCGCTCGTGCGCGAGGAACACGTTCGCGCGGGAAGGGCCGAGCCTCGCTCGTGTGAAACATTTGACCGTTCGACTTGGCCCGTCCGTCCGTGTCGAACGGGCCGCGCACGGGCGTGCTTGAAGCTGCCCGCTGAGCGCGTCTGCGCTCCGCCGAAGCGGAGGCAGACAGAATAGCGGCTCGCCCTCGACTGGGAATACTTGTGGCTACTTGCGGTTTGGAGCCTTTGGCTGCACAATTGTATGTTAGCGAGCGATGAACTTTTAAGCTCGGCCTCCTTTTTAGAGGGAAGGGGGCTCTCTAATGCTCACGGATACTTCATCAAAACCATCTCGGAGACAAATGAAAATGGCCTCATTGTTGCACAGAAATACTGTGCTTATTACACAAGAGGAGTGTTTGCCCAGTTCCATAGTTTCAGACTCATCGAGCGCTCCGGCTCACTGGAAATAGGCTGGGTTTTATTTTTTTGTGTGTGCGCCGATGACTCAAATGTGTGCTCCGTCCGCTTTAAATGCTACTTTTCTTTCACTTTGTATACCAGGTGTGGTGAGGCACATTTGATACGCACAGCTATTTGATGTGTATGAAAACCGCATACCTCGCCTGCCTTAAAAAGCCCCCGTGGGACCAGTTGTTCCTTGAGAGCCAAGGCTGTGTTCAAACACGTCGCGGCTTTCCCAGAAATATTTGCGGCAACTTTTAGTATGGAGTGTAAGCAGTGTCGGGAAAACTAATGTGGGAGCTTGCGCTGCTTTCTCACGCCGCGCTCGCTTCAGCGCACGACTCGCGATTGAAAAAAACTGAATGAGCACCGGACCCACTTTTTGTGTGCTGCAGTGACGTTAATTGCGGCTCCCGAAGGAAATGAAATCCAGGTTTAGACTGTCGTGATTGAAGCCTTGTATGTGGTCCACTGTCAGTCGACTACACAAAAGTATTGGAATTGAATCCATTCCTCAGATTTAGTGTTTGCATGAGGGACGAGTGGAACAATGACTGAGGTGCTGTCAAAAGAATCTTCGGGAAGTTAAACTGGGCTCATTTCCATCTGTCGTCCCCAAAAACATAAAGACATAACACGCATTGGCAATAGCCCATTACATACAAGTGTAACTAAGAGCAAGTACAACAAGTTAAGTACAAAAGTAAGAAAACAAAGTACACAATAATATAGTTGGTGTTCACATGTTTGGTTTGTTAAGAGCCTTTTTTTTTTTTTTTTTTTTTTTTTTAGTTTAAGTTTAAAGGGGACATATTTGACCAAACTCAACTTTTTCTAGTATTTGGGACGTAATATTGGCTCAATGTAAACACGTGGAATGTGAATTCAAATGGTTCCGGACGTTCCTCTGCCGAGGAACCTCGGCCACCTGGGGGCAGCATAAGACGAACACACTGTATTGTATTGTATTGGAGTCGCAGCGCCTCTCTCCGTTTCTCAGTACAGCAGGATTATTCATCGTTCTTCGCAGAGGACAAAGAATATATGCCTGGTCGTGTTGTTATATTATCTGTCAGTTGTTAGCCTGTGTGCCTTTGCCTTGTTTTTCAGTGGGAGGTGGTCCAACGGACCCTGAACGGCTCTCAGTTTTACACCTACTCTGTTTGCAACGTCGGCGAACGCGAGCAAGACAACTGGCTGCGAACCACCTTCATCCAGCGGCGGCCGACGGCCTCGCGGGTCTTCGTGGAGCTCCAGTTCGTTGTCCGCGACTGCAACTCCTTCGACGGCGCCTCGATGACCTGTAAGGAAACCTTCAACCTCTTCACTTCCGAGTCGGACGTCGACGTGGGCACCACCTTCCGCAAGGGCCAGTTCAAGAAAGTGGCCACGATCGCTCCCGACGAGATCACCAGCAAGAACGAACTGCGCATCAACACCGAGACTCGGGTGGTGGAGAACCTCTCTCGGAAAGGCTTCTACTTGGCTTTTCAAGACATCGGCGCCTGTGTGGCTCTTCTGTCGGTCAGGGTTTACTACAAAACCTGCCCCGCCACAGTCATGAGCCTGGCATCCTTCCCGGAAACTGTGGCCGGCGGCGAGAACCAGGCTCTGAGGAAAGTGAACGGGGTATGCGTGGATAACGCCGTCAGCGACGAGCCGCCTCGCGTATACTGCACCGTGGATGGAGAATGGGTGTTGCCAGTCAGGCAGTGCCAGTGCAAAGCGGGCTATGAAAAAGACCAAGACGCGTGCCAAGGTAAGCACGTGATCGGACCCTCCAAATATTGTCGTTCCCATGCGAGTGTCTCTTCGCGCTGACCATTTGGCTCGGCTGTTTGTTTGAGTTCCTTTTTCCCGTCGTTGGCTGCGTATGTTTGTCATGGGCGTTATTATCATCGCCGTGTGGAATTCTCCCCTTGGCTAACGTGGCTCCTCTGCAATGGAAGGAATGCTTACATGTCTCAGCATCATCCCTGACCGGGATTCTGGGAAGCAGAACCTAGACGATGAGGACGTGCGTGCTTTTTAACCTCCACGGTCATTTCGAGATGTTTAGCCTTAGGAAACGAATGCGGGGTCTTGTACGAAAGCTGTCTTTGAAGTTTTTGCATGAAAGTACGAACCTCCTGATACCGTTCGTTGTCTTTCTACCCTGAACTGATTTCGTCCAACTGAAACCTGTGGAAATGATTGCAAAATTCATCTGACGGAAACAAGTCATGGGAATTTTAACATTTCCCCAATTAGTTACAGCTTGAAACTCTCACCTTGTCTCGAAACCCTAACGCTTCTTTCAAACCCTAATTTTAAACCATATTAGTTTGAAAATCTGAAACTGCCTTGAAACCCGATTTGAAACGCTAACCTTTGCTTGACACTCCAATTTGAAAGTATGACTTTTATCTTCAAACCCCAATTTGAAAACCCATCATTGTCTTCCAACCATGATTTTTAAGGCCGAACCCTAGTTTGGAAAGCTGTTTTGGAACTTTAATCCTGTCCTGAAACCCTAACTCTTGCTTCAAACCCTAATTTGAAGTCATAATCTTGGCATCGCAAACGGGCTTGGGTGGGCATCGATCCGTTTCCGGTGGCGTCAAAGTCCAATTAGCAAATAAGTAAGTCAATGTACCATTGTACGAATACCCAGAATATGAGAGAGTAAAATTCTAGCGATCAGATTTGACTGTAAAAAGTATTATTATTATTTTTTTTTATTGTAATTTTTTTTCTCAGTGTGCAGTGGAACCGCAGATGAGTGTTCATCATGTTTGCGGCCCACAGCTTTTAAGGTGTGTTGCGCAACTTGCGTGCACAGACACGCCTGTTCAGATGACTAAACACCTCATGACTCCCATCAGTCCAAATTGCTCTCTGGAACACGCCACTGTAAACACGCACGTACACGCACGCGTATGCGCACATAGCCAAATGCACTGTGGATTAGGCTTGTAAATCCCGCACGCCTGTAATAGATTTCCATTTAGTTTCCCCTCCCGATGGCATAAAAGTGCTGAAGTTTACTGCCAGCGCATGGTTTTTCGCTGACCGGAAAAGTGCCAGGTGGGATGATGTGGGCGACGGGTAGGAATGAAGGCAAAAGCTCTCAAAAGCGATGGAGATCTTGTATGTAGAGGAGGCCTGTGATTTTTAAAACAAGAGACTGGAATGTAAAGGTAGGAGAACAATGAGGCGCTCTGTTTCCCGCTCACCTCCCCAGTGCATTCCTGATCCGTTTGCTGAAGAGCAGCCTCCTTCCCAGGCATGCCGGTCGTGCTCGGTGGTGGTGGTGGGGGGGAGGGAGGCGGGGGGTCAAGACCTCCCATAAAAATGACTAAACACTGCAAATCCAAGATGAAGTCAAATGGGAGCTCAGAGACGCATAAAGGAAGTTGAAGATGAAGGTGGAAACATCTGCTTTTGCTCTCCATCTGCTCCTCAAACATTTGAAGACGGCTCACGTTCGCGTTCGCTCAAAGGGAAATGACGGACTCCCCCAATTGACTGCACAGAATTTTATCGCATTCAAAAACTGTAACTCGCGTCTGCCAGACAAATTGCTTGGAATGAAAACATGCGGGTTACTTCGGCACTTACAATGCGTGACCGCCAGGTTGAAGATAAATCAAACGATGACGAAATGTTTAGTAGTGCTCTCACTCGTATTGACCCTTTCAGCAATAAAATTGTGGAGTTTGAACCGCTGTCACGTCGCATCGCACACGACGTTTTTGTTTATTTTCTTTGGCTTTTTTAGTGGCTTTTATTCCCCCAAGAAAGAGCGGCCTCAACCAGAAAGGGAGTTAAGCGAAGAATAATAGAACTTTGGTTGCAACTTCAAATTTCCACAAATTCAATTTAACCGAATTCCTTTTTAGCTTATTCCTTATCAGTAAAGGGCTGCCTTGAGTTATACTAACAATGATAGTTAGTACAACTAACGGATAGGATTCTATCTTACAGAGTCCGTTGTGAAACTCTTCTCCCGACTTCTCTGTGTATATTATACCGCCCCCAGGTGGTCAAGGTGCACATGCCACAAGGAGCAGCACAATGTTCATTGAATTGATGCAAAAATGCTTTAAATTGATTTCTATTGAATTGTGTCATGACTGTATGCTTTTATATAGAGTACAGTATTACAGAGTGCTCTTTTTCTTATTAAAAATGTTTGGGGTGTTGTTATTTTGGGGAAGGCTGGAATGGGTTGTCTTTTAGATACATTTCAATGGGGAAAGATGATTTTGAGATGCGTTCTGAATGACGACTGTGTAATTTCGGCACCTTATTTAACTTCATATCGCAAGGCACCACTGTACCGTACGTACCGTGCATCTATTTTCAAAGAAGTTCTCGGCCCCACTCCCCTTTTCTTCATTTCCCATCAGGTCCTTCGTAACCCATAATCCTTCCTGCTGCAATGTTAAACCTCACCATTTGTCGCGTGGAGCAACGACGGCCTCGGCTGCCGGACTTCGGCTCATCAGCCTCGTCGGTCACACTTAATCGCAGGTCGTGGTTTTTGTTCTGGAAAACGCAATGAGAAATATTTGGACTGCCCCGCGCAGAATTAGCATCGTGGACGAGCCGGAGCCTTTGTGGAGTTCCAGTAAAGTGATTATTGGTCTCACCAGAGAGTTCCTGTAAGCTATTTTCTGAGTCTCCTGATTTTCCACTCCGCTTCGGTCTCCACGCTCATCCTCGGATGACATAACGACCGGTCGGTGACTAAGTTTTACTTGTGTGGTGAGTGATGTGAATGGCTAGTAATTGTCTTGAAGTAACTACTGGTCTTGTGTTCCCCCCCCCCCCAACCCCTCTGGTGCAACGTTTACCTCTCCTCCCACCCTAACTGCTCCTATTTGCTCTCTGTCAGTGTATTTATTTAAAGAGTACCATTTTCCCATCCTTATGATTCAGTGTTTAACGCAAAGACCCGCGCTGTCACCGGACTAAAGTAGGTTTGTTGGTTGCGTTTGGGCCGGCGAGCAGTCGTCCTGAATATGACACCAGCGAAGTGGAAACATCCCGATGGGAGCAGTCGCAGTACGGCGGCTCGCTTCTCCTCACCACATTCAACCATAGTTGAAATTAGCGTTTGCAACGGTACATTTCCATGTCCGAACTGGGGAATTTGAGAAATATTCCAAATTGAAAACTTGAAATGCAATTGTGGGTGTTAACTGGGGATTGAGGGTCATTTCATGGTAAAGTAGCGTATTCAAGCGCACTTATAAACCTTTAGTTTTGTCGTAAGCAGGCATCCAAGCGAAATGGAAAACCTTCCCCACAAGCAGTACCTTTTTATAGCTCCATTTTTTTTTTTTTTCCCCCGCGTCCATCAAGCGACAGCGTACCTGAATCTCGCTCGTACTCCAAATATTTCAACATGAAGCAAAAAAAAAATCGACGGCTCATAACTGGAAAAACTTGAAAGTTGAGGCATTCATTAGTCAAGATGCCACTGTACCAAAAATAAATGTTCCAACTGCATTTAAGTTGCTTTTGCACAACACAAGTTGAGTTTTAATTTGGTTGACTGCCGCTTTATATTTTAGCTTCCCAGTAGCCGGTGTTGACCGACTATTTGCGAACAAAGGACTTTGATTGGATACTAGTGTGACTGTTTTGGAGCATTTGAGTCCACGCTTCTGTGATGTTTGACAAGAAGGAGCATTGAGCGAACATATGGAAGTAGCTTCCACGCTAGCGGCTCGCGCGAGCCGCTAGTTAGCTTGGTGTGTGTGTGTGTGTGTGTGTGTGTGTGTGTGTGTGTGTGTGTGTGTGTGTGTGTGTGTGGCCTCTAAAGTGCTAGTTTTATGTGTGTTGTGTTTGAACATTTTACACAGTTTAGTTTTTGTGCTTGTGTGACACTTCAAGTTAAAAAAATGAGCGCATTCGTCTTTAACGCTGCGGGACTATTTAGAGAGCGTTTGATTGTTAACATATGACTGCTGACGGACATTTAGCAAGGGTGCAACGTGAACTTCCTCTTTCGATTTTATTGGCCTAAAAGGCTCTGATAAGTGTGGAATTTGAGCAAGGAAGGCGGTCTTGAAGCGTCCCGATAAAAGCAACTGATTCACTGACGTTTTCTTCTGCTTTGAGCCAACTGTGTGTTTATAATCGCCTTAACCCTTTAAGACCAAGGCCTTAGAGCGTTTTCCTTTATCTGTTCGGTCGTGAACGCGGGCCAAATTCGTTTGGTTGACCTGTGGTGGATGACATGTCTCAAATAATTGCTGAGTGAGGTTTTTCTCCACGACGCTGATAAGTTCGATGCACACGTTGCTCTATTTTGTTCAATTTAAATACGGTTTCTTCAGATGCGCTGCCAAGTTAGGATGTGCCCGGCGGGCGAGGGAGTCGTTTCTTAAATAATGGGAGGATGATAAAGGCGCTTTCAAGTCATGTCATGTTTCAACAGTTGAAACCAGGCTGCCAATCTCTGCTGACAAGCCAACAGGAAATGCGCCAGTGAAGTGAAGGTTGTTACTTTACTGCTTTATCTTTCTGTAGCGTAGTAAATTGCACCCTTGTGTGAGAGAATTTGTATTAACTTGCGTGACGTAGGAGAGGCAAACGTGTATTTAACGATACGGTATGAAAGCAACTACAGTGGAATGTTGAGCACCATTTCAAAACTGTATTTTCCCCAAAGGGAAATCCTCAATCTGTTACCGGGTCCGACCGTCGCCGTCATAAAAGCTTCATATTTATGTGTGCAGATCGCTAAAGATGTGTTTTGCTAGTCGAAGTTGGCTGTAACGATTGTTCGCCGACCAACCAATCGGGGGACGGAAAAAAAATACCGACCTCATCGAAGCTGAGCACGCAGTCTGATTGGTTCGAGAAACCGCCCTAACGATTGTTCGCCGACCAACCAATCGGGGGACGGAAAAAAAATACCCACCTCATCGAAGCTGAGCACGCAGTCTGATTGGTTCGAGAAACCGCCCTAACGATTGTTCGCCGACCAACCAATCGGGGGACGGAAAAAAAATACCGACCTCATCGAAGCTGAGCACGCAGTCTGATTGGTTCGAGAAACCGCCCTATTGCTAATTTAGTTAAAGTTACATCGACAAGCATTACGGATTCTGAAGTCCTGAGCAGATTAATACTGACATGGCAGCACACGCTGAAATCGGATTGGACAAAGAAAAAAAAAAAAAAAAAAAAAAAAATCAAACATACACTTACTGGAAGCAGTGCAGACAAGAGACAATTGGAGTAAAAATTGACAAAATTACAAAGACAAATCCCCCAAAATGCTTTTGATGTTCTCTGAGCTGTGGTTTCACAAGCTTTGCTGGCTATGTGCGTTTTCTTGTTTTTGTTTTTTTTTTGTATAGAATAATGCTGAATATTTGAGATGTATTGATGTGGTTGCTCCAGTACAAATTGTTATTGACTGTGTTTTTCTGCTAGAAGGGAAGTTGGGAATGTTGTGTGTATGGAAGGGAAGTTGGGAATGTTGTGTGTATGGATGTGTGTTTGTGGTGGCGGTGTGGAGGGAGCGAGTGGGTGAGGGGTGGGGAGTGGGCGTAGGGTCACTGCAGTGCGAAGCGAAGCGCATTGTGTTGTTCTGCTGTGTGAGGTGAGCTCAGCAACTTTCCTTCCCAGCGTGTCATTCATCTCCTCGTCTGACAACAGCCAGCCACCCGTCACTGCCAACAGGATGAGCGGAAGCCGGAGGCCACCTAATCCCTGGTTGACTCTCTGGCCCGTTTGGCTCAGGGCTTTCTGTTGTGGCCGGCCACTTTCATATATTTTTATTGGTGCGTTTCATCAGGAAGTAGACGGCACCGGGGAGAGAGAGCTGCTGCTGTGTTTGCCACCTGGCTGGCCGCTTGTCCACTTGACAAACACACAATACACACACACACGAATGCGCGCATGCACACAGTCACACACACACAAAACGCTATTCATTGAAACACAATATGCGTGCTTCATTCCGCACTATTTCCGCGCGATTTCACTCTTTTCCATGTACAAGTTATAACTTGCCAACAAGCGTGTCTGCTTGGTGACGAGCCATGATAGCTGTTGATAATATATTGATTCGCACACATTATTCCACATGCAAATAAAGTGCTTTGAACATGATCCATGACGAAGATATAGATATATATATAGATATATAGATATTTGCATACTTACTGTTGGACATTATTCCAGCTGCCCGTTCTGGACAGATCCGCGATGTCAACCGCTACACTAGCAAGGTTCTCTCATGCCTTCGTACGGAGCAAGCACCGACGGCTTTTGCCGCGTCTGGTCCGATTTAGGGTCGACATGCTGCGATTGCTCGACTTATCACTTCATTATTATCTATGGCTGTTAGCTCTACAATGACAATTTATTTTGGGGACCATTTTAGACCAATTTCCACGGGTCTCACAAAGTCAGCTTTCAGTTGGACCGAGCCAGCAGTGCTTTCTTTTATCCTTTAGTCCCCTTCAAAGAGGCGGCTTTACTTCTGAACTTGTCTTTTCATTGGGCGCATCCCGCCCCCCCCACACTGTTGCCGGTGGTCCGAGGGGAGAAAGGGGCCAAGAGAATGGCTTGTGTTTGTTAACGGCCACATGAAAGCCTGAGAGCAATTGTCAAACAGATGTAATGCCCTTACATCTGCTAATCCTTTTGGCTAATGAGCGTCCACGCGCACGCTTCCACCGTCCTCTACCTACCACCTTCCTCTACCTCACGTTACCTCCCCCAACAGAGACCCCCATTGTTAGCCGCAGCAGCAGCCAAAATGCTAATGACGTGTTGTCACCCTGCATTCGAGCAGAATGACATGCATGACATATTGCCGTGATAGATTCAAGTAGTTCATGAAAGGGGCAGTCGGGGATAATGATTTACACATTTATTTGTATTCATCCAGTCAATGTGTTTTTGTGTTCCTTGGCCATACTTTGGCCTGTTTCCCACCTCCTCACTGCGAACACGAGTTTGTTTTACTTGGCCAGGCCAGCGACTCCCTTTAACTCACCGCTGCCCTCAGGCACACATGACCTTACTGCCAAACGCCATCGAGGGGCCCCCCCTAGCACTTACGCTCCGGGTCTCGGGGGCAATTTCCCTTGTCGAGCCTCCATGTTAGCCATTCATCCGTCCATCCGAGCACACATTCATCACTGTCACCGTCTCATCCGTCTTAAGTTGTGCAGACGCGCCGGGAGGGGCATTTTGTGGCTCCGGCACCCGGACCGGGGGGCTCCCAGAATGGAACGGGCCCCTTGCACTCAGCCTCCATAAACAAACAGAGCCGCTGGAGGCTGGCGAGGACTCTCAAATGACAAACAGCACTTCACTTTGGAGCAGTCGGGAGGGTTAAAATGGGGGCCTTGAGTTCATCAGATGTTTGGACTTTAAAAGGCTTTTGTTCATGGTCATATCAGGAGTCTTCCTTCAGGTTTTGGCTCAATGCTGCTGCTTCTCTTGGTCACGCTTGCTGTGTTTTGTTACTTTCATTGAACGCTTGAGGAAGGAAGGAAGCGCTGCGTCAGCCTCACGCTTCCTGTCGTGCCGCGAAACAATCCACCTTCTGCGTGGACTCGGAACGCTTCCTTGCACTGTTATCTTGGTAAAAACCTCAACAGCCACTGACTGATGGTCCTACTAAAGGTCAAGGCTTGGCTTACGGCCTTGAGGTTCAAAACCTACAAGAAGAGCCAAGAAGTACTAAGGACAAAAAAAAAATATTAACATCAAAAACTGATTGCGGGGAAGTGGTTACATTTGGGGTACCCCTGAGCAATTCCTTTTTAAATGGACAGTTTAGACGAGCTAGTGCTGAAGCTCCAAGACGCTCCGAGCTCCGAAACCAAGATGACAGACACCTTGCAATCAGTGCTGGGCGGTATGACCCACAATTAAATGTAAAACACATTTCAAAAGTTCCGCGGTATTTTCTTTTGCATGTATGAGCTAGGTTTTCACATTTTCTACTGGTTGAGAAAGTAATCACTGAAGTAGAATCAGGATGTCCTTTTCTACTCTCACGATGAGTGATTAATGCCACACGAGTAGTAACACGGGTTAGCATGGCCCCGGAAACTGAAACCGTTTTCAAAGACAAGCTACTCTCGATTGTAAAACCGTGAGGAATCGGCATTCAAAGGCAAATACAGTCAAAATACAGACGTTTTATCGTGTACGCAGTGTTCAAGTAGACCTAAAAAGGAAATCTAAAACAAGTGACTTCCTGAAGTCTCGCAAGACTCGCAGAAAGGCGAAGAAGTGGACGTCGTTGGAAATGTATCGGTCAATCCACGGATCAAACGCCTGTTGTAAATTTGCCCGTTGAACTTTTTGTGACAGAACAAAAGTTGTGCAAAAAGCACTGAAACATTGAACAGATGGAAATGAGCATGCTAAAGTTTACCAAAGTTCAAAGTTTACATTTAAAGATGCCAGTGCATTTTGGTTTCCTCCTGGAATTTCACACCAAAGCCCAACATCTGTAAGTTTTTGCCAGTAATATGCAGTACGATGTCGGCGTATGGATTGGGACTAAGTTGCATGTTTGAAATCTGGTTTCAGGGGCACTTAGCCCAACATTTCTTGCATCCATCCATCCATCCATCCATCCGTCCATCCATTTTCTTGACCGCTTCTCCTCACACGGGTCGCGGGGCTCCTGCGGCTTAACCCAACTGTCTTCGGGCGGGAGGCGGGGTACGCCCTGAACCGGCGCCGGCCACATTTCTTGCAGACCTAGAAAAAGTGTTTACTTTCTACTCTTTTTTCTGTGGTTTTTGTATATGCATGTCAGTAGTAAAAGAGTAATCCCAGTGCTTGGTTTTATTCCTCCAGTTTATTTCCAGAGAATCATACATGAATAAACACTTTGAATTCATAAAGTCACAAAATGGAAAGTCAATGGCTTTTTTGTTTGTGTTTTTTTTAAATTTATTTTATTTTATTTTTTTTACCTCATCGAGAATGGAATGGGAAAAGTAGCAGCGCGGCTTGTTTTGGTCGGGCCCTCCTCCTGCGTGGCGTTCACTGGAATGCGTCTCGATGTGACTATAAGGTCGCGCAAGATGCGTTCGAGACATTGGCCAGCCTGCCTCTTTTTTTCCACTTGCCATGTGGCATTTGGGCAACTCCCATCTGCAAGGCTTTTTTTTTTTTTTTTTTTTTTCTCTCTCTCTCCTCTCTCTTAGCACTTGAATGGCGTGGCATTCCCCTCGCCTGCTGCTCGCCGGTGAATAGCAATGTTAATGGCTTCGTTGGGGAGAGGGGAGGCAGGAATTTGGGGATTACGAGCGAGGAGAGGTTGAACTATGAATGTGAGTTAGAGGCAGCAGCTGCTTCCCCTTCTCAACGCTGGAGTCGGGTCTGCCGTCTGTCTTTGCGCCCTTTCCGTCAGCCCTCAGCAGGATCCTCATCTCCTCTCCACGGCACCTCACTTGGCCGGTTTAATAAATAGCGAAGCAGCTGACGCGGTAGAGAGGAGCTTCTGTCCTAATGGGACGCTTGAGTGACATGCGAGTGCATTCTTTTCATGTAAACTAGTTGTCTTTGGTGTTCCGTCCGCCCTTCAAGTTAATGTACACCTCTTCACAGGAGCCCCTCCGCTGTGTGTCCAGGATGCAAAGCCAAAGCCATTTATCAACAACACCCAGAAACGCCGCCGGCTTCTCTGGGCCCGAGCTCATCTAAGGTGGACCGACGCAAAGTGGCAAAAGTGTTCTGTGGTCCGACGAGTCCACATTTCAAATTGTTTTGGGAAATGGTGGACGTCGTGTCCTCCGGGCCAAAGAGGAAAAGAACCGTCCGGACTGTTATGGACGCAAAGGTCAAAAGCCAGCATCGGTGACGGTATGGGGCTGTGTTAGTGCTAATGGCATGGGGAACTTACACATCTGTGAAGGCCCCATTCATGCTGAAAGGTACATGTATGCTAATTGCAGTTGTTGTAATTAGCGGCATATGGCCTCAAAAAAAGTGCTTCAACGTAACGGACAATCGTCTCTCTCGGACGACCCTCCGTCCCTACTAGTCCGCTCTATCGAGGTTCCGCTGTATGTCAACGCGAATAAAGCCGAAGCATCGGCTATACGTTCATCTTTGGTAGCTCTTGAAGACATCTTGTGTAAAACAAAAGACATTGCAGATGTTTAATACTTGTACAGGTGCTTTGTCCCGGTCTCCTGCCATAGGACTCCGCCGCCAGTGACCTGAACCTGAAGGAAGTGCTTTGTCCTGTTTTGCTAAATGTTGGTTGTGCATAAACCCTACTGGTCAATTGGAAGATGAAATGCCCAAAACAAGTCATTGGCGATTAGTCGACGTCAAGCGTTAAACATTCATGCGGAGTAGGAACGTCGACTTGGGTTCACCCTCTAGCATGCGCGTGCATTTGGAGTCTTATGCCATCTGTCGGGGAAAACTTCAATGCTGCAGCGTTACGAGTGGAGGGGGCAACGTGTTTTAAGCGTGACATGCGTGTATATAGAAATGCAGCCTAATTGACTTGAACAGGTGAACGGGGAGCAGGCATAATCCCAGCTCCGATTTCAGATATTACTCACGCGTACGCGCTTGCTCGCATGGTGCGTTTATGCGAATGTGCCACGGTGTGAGGGCACGAGCGGCAGCCGCCGCCGGCGGAATGCTCTCGGCCAAAGGAGGGCCCTCTCATTTTCACTCTCTTTTATGAAGCGCTCTCCGGGACATTTCACGCCGTATTAAGTTCAAATGTCAACGCGGCGACGCACGGCAGGGCACGGCGCTACCTGCAGTTCTGTCCACTAACACTGGACGTGTGAAATCAAGCGTCACCTTATCTGGGCCTTATGCTTTCAAAAGTATGCATGTGGCGTGAAGGGGGGGGATAGAATGTGCTAGAATGTTGAGTGCCCTTCATTCACCACTGCTACATTTCTGTTGCATTTTCAGATTTTAGAAAACATTTATGAATGATTTTTCAATGTATTTTTCGGTTCTTTTGTTTAACTTGTTGTTTTCATGTTTTTCATGGCAGGTAAGTATTCTTTCAAGGATGTTACCATTTAAAGAATAGTGTGAATCTACACATTTATATTATTGGTGTAGGTGTTTTCCACCTGAATCGGTAATCCATGCCTTCGTCACAGCTCATCTATATTACTGTAATGCACTTTACTTTGGAGTCAGCCAGTCCTCACTTGAACCTCTCCAGTTAGTTCAAAATGCTCCTGCTAACCACTTAACTGGAACACGTAAGAGGGAGCACAGAACTCCTATTCTAGCCTCAGTCCACTGGCTCCCTGTGCACTTTAGAGTTCTTTACCTTCACTCCCTGAGTGGCTCCATCGCTCAGGTCAGCTGACCCGGTGCTCCTGGAGGTACTGTAGCAGAAGCTCAGAGGGAAAAGAGCTTTTTCCGTTGCTGCTCCCAAACAATGGAATGCACGTTAATCAACCCCCTGTCCATTCTTAAGACCCGCATCGTTGACTGTGGCAATGCTTTCCCACATGCGAGGAGGACATAATGATAGTACAATCACGACAAACGGGGGGGGGGGGGGACGACTGCATTACAAGTGTCACAGCTCAATAATAATTTGGTACTGCTACCATCATTAGTTTATTTACAATATGTTCTCCACCAAGGTTACGCTTTCATTTGTGTGTGTGTGCGCGTGCGTATGCGTGTTTTCAGGCTACACGGAGGATGTCTTCCACGCGAATGTGTTCTCAAACTAATAAAATCATAAAAAATTTAATGAGGGGCAAACGTTTTTTCACGTCACGTATAATTTTCTGTGCGTATGCGGGGTCGACCTTTCGCCCAGACGCAATCTCGATTGCGGCATCTTGATGTGGCGCAGATGTCTTTTGTCCCTGTCAACCGGGATCGAATTGAACATTCGTATGGCCCGAATGTGTGCGTTTCACGGGGATCTCGGTGTTTGAAGTTAAGCGTGACTGGAACTTGCTGCCTCACACGTTACTCGTCTTTCTGCTGGGGAATGCGGGACGACTGGTTGTGTTTTTTTTTTTTTTTCTCTCTTCGGAGAGAGGCAAGAGTTTCCTGTGTGAGAGAAGCGAAGAGGCAGCGTATCGGTGGCATGTTGCAAGGATGGACGCAGTTGTAATGACTTGAGTCAACACTGTGCACAGCCTCTGTTTTCCTTCTCATATCTCTTCGACACCTTTGACCTTTGCCTAATAACGCATCCACCGAAGCTTGCCGTCTTGCATTATATGAGGTGAAAAGTTCACGGCACTCGCGAAATCTTCCAAGGAGGCCAGACTGGCTGGTTTTGTGTCACATGTGATCTTTGCCTCAAGTCACACTTGCAAATGCCTTTCTGTGTTCCGATGCAGAATGTCAGCCCGGCTTCTTCAAAGCGGAAGCTTCCGGTGAGAAGTGTCAACCGTGTCCTGCCAACACCCAGGGGCCGGGCGCCGGGACTTTGTTCTGTTCCTGCGTTGACGGGTCCTATCGGGCCCCCGGGGACCCGCCCACTGGACCCTGCTCAGGTGATGACACGCCCCGCATCTTCTTTTTTTTTCTTTTTTTTTTTTTTTTTTTTCTCCACACCAACTTTTCTAGTGGGACTTTGGATCATAAAGTAATGTGACACCAACAGGAAATGAAATTGGAAACGCGAGGTTGTGGTTGGATCTCTGGGCTTCTCCCTCACCAAACTCATCCAAACATGCCCCGATGGACCTGACTTTTATCACTGCTCGTAGCTTTAATTTGGATCAGTTTTGTTCGTTTTTTTTCCATCACAGTTCTTCTTAGGTTTTATCTTGACGTGTCATGAGTAGACTTATAAAAAAAATATATCCCACACACCAAAAAAAAAAAAAAAACTGCTGAAAAGACACAGCAAGTCTGCCATTTCAACTCGAGGAAGTCACGCCGGCCGCCTGCAGGGGTCATTCAAAAGCAAACCTGCCCTCGAGATTTTCCTCCCAGATGGGTGACGAGCTTGCGTTTTTGTCATTGCGTCCAATAAAGTTTTGGAACATTCAGCCGCTTTAGACTAGATCCACGCCTGTATCACATCTCCACATTCAGAACCAAAACGAGCGCAATCGGAACAGCAAAGCGTTTGTAAGTTTGTGTTTTTTTTTAACAAATAAAACAGCACTCTATAATATTAGACATTATAAAAATATATAGCAATCATATAATTTGTGCATCACGAGTAATTCATTGCAATTGCGCGGCTCCTCCTGGCGTGTGTAGCTTTGTCACCTCGGAGCAGTGTAATACAGATATGGATTTACACGGCGACGGAAAATACAATCACAGCTCCTCAGTAAGCTGCAGTAATAGCGGTTTTTCGAATATATGCCTTGCGCGTACTGTAATATTGTATGTTTAAAGGGTTATCACACCATGACACAGATGCTAGTCGTTGGCCACCCTAATTGCTGTTGTTAACTTGCTGCCTGATAGGCTTTTCTTTTTACCGGAGGCCATTACCGTGTTGGTCCATCCAGATGTTCTATTAGCGGGAAAGGCTGTCATCTGGGTTTACCGGGTTAAAAAAATTGGAAAATAAGGAAGAAAGAAAAAGAAAGAGAAGGACTTTGTCCTAATTGATTTTGAAGTCGGTTCTGTATTTTTCACGTATGTTTGTATGATTGTACTGTAAAGCAGTATGTCAGTCCATTGTGGGAAAAGTGCTATTGCCAATTAAATTTACGTCCTTACTGAACCGATTTCTGTTTTTAAACTGTGTTTTTTTTTTGGGGGGGGGGGGGGGGGGGGGTTTGTTTTTTTGAAGTATCATTCATCTTGAGTCGTGCATTCCAAAGCAGCAAACATGGACCCCGGGCCATAGTTTAGACAGCCCGTGTCTAATATCCATATTTGTATTCATCCCATGCTCAGGTCTCCCCTCTGCCCCCAAAGACCTCATGGCGACGACCACGCAACTCTCCGCCGGAAAACTCCTCCTCTCCTGGGGTCCGCCAGATGACAGCGGAGGCCGGTCGGACCTGACGTACGGCGTGGAATGCCAGCGCTGCGAGGGCTCCTCCTGCCAGCCCTGCGGGGACCGGATTCACTACGATCCGTCCAGCTCCGGCCTGACCGACACCAGGGTCTCGGTGAGCGAGCTGGACGCTCACTTCAACTACACCTTCACCGTGGAGGTTCGTAGCGGCGTGTCCGTGTTCGCCAGTCAGGCCGCGCCGTCCACCAGCGCTTTGACGACATCTCTGCACTACACGGGTGACGAGTGATGCCGTCTTTCTGTAGAGCATATTGGTCCTCGAGATGAAAAAACTGAACGAAGGCGCTCTGTCTTTAGATCCCCCAAAGATCACCTCCATGCGAATGGTGGAGAGAACGGCCACCAAGTTGTCCATCTCCTGGGACGTCTCCTCCCGACCGCGTTTCCAACCTCGGCCGTTCCGCTACGAACTGACCTATCGCAAGAAGGTGCTCGTCTTTTCTTCCATTCTTCTGCATTTTCGATCAATCAAACTCCCAGATATGCATTTTCATTTGTTAAAATGTGTTATTGAGCACCGCTGTGGTAAACTAGATTAGTAATGTTAGATATTTTGAATCGAGGGCTTGATTTATGTTGCACCGATTTTGAAGGAAAATGTTTCCTTAATTGTGCCTCGGTTTGGAAAGTGGCGGGAACAATTCCAGAAACTTTCCATGGGAAGTTGAGCTGAGGAATTTTGGGAAATACACTGCGTGTACATTGGACACTTTCCATAGGAATTGATGAGAGTGAATATAAAGTACCTGAAACTTTAAAATCATTGATATCGTCGGTATCATGTACAATATGGCAATTCTATGCTAATTATTATATGGTTTAAAAGATTTTACTTATGAATGTATTGGTGAATAGTACAAATGTACTGTATGTTCCCGCATCGAAGAGGGGGAAAAAAAAAAAAAAAACCCGAAATCAAGAGATGGTTTATCAATGTTTTCAGATTGCGTGCCATTACTTTCTAAATTTTGTACATTTCTCACGGTGTCAATTCTTCAGAATTTCCGTAATTCCTGATCACTCTCTTGGAAAGCATCCAGTTTTTGAGACTCACAAGATCTGTGCAATAGGTCTCCCCTGCCAGATGAAGGGACTTGTGGATTACTATTTTGTTAACACATTTGGGACCCACATTGGAGCAAAATAAGCATTTAGTTTTTTGTTTTTTTTAAATAACTTAAGCGCGCAGTTGATGTTGATGTCCAAACTTAAGCTTGTAGAAAATACACAGTGACCTGACTTGAAACCCCACTTGGCTCTCGCAGGATGACAATCTGGACGTGACCACGTACACGGTGCTGATCCTGGAGAAGAACTCGGTGCAGATCAGCGATCTGGCCCCGGGCACGGCCTACCTGTTCAGGGTGCAGGCCCTCAGCAGTGACGGCAGTCCCGGAGGCTCCAGCGTGGAGGAACAGTTTGAAACCTCGTCGGCGGGTAAAGACGACTCTGGCAACATCCTTCACACATTTTGGAACGGCGCGGTTTTAATTCAGGCTTTTATGTGCCTTTTTCCAGAACCTCTGACTCAAACCAACCCCACGCTTATTTTCGGCCTGCCGGTCGCTGGCGCAGCCGTATTGTTCATACTGGTCGTGGTCGTCTTCCTCCGCAGACGGTCAGTAAGCACTCCTCCTCCTCCTCCTTTTTCTTTGTTCCTCCATAAGGCCTCAAAATGGCCTTTGCATTCAATCTGTCTTCACCGCTTCTTTTCTTTTCTTCCTTTTGTCAACCTCCCCGCACCTCAATGTGTCCCAACCCTCAAGGAACAAAACGAAAGTGTTGCACGTTCATCGGTTCAATACTCGGGAGTGCGGCGGGGGCCTTTGAAAGGAAATGCGCGGAGAGCGCGACAAGAGGGATACGCCTCTCGGCACAAAGTGCTCCTGTGTCTTGCGAGGTTGCGCCGAAGCGCTCCTGGAGCAGCCGGAAGCTCGTCCTCGTCCGCCTTCCTCCTGTCGGCTCGTCGCTCCTTTAAAACGCCTTCGCAAACACAGCCCGTCGTTAGCGAATATCAAAGAGATCCTTAGCGGAAGCCGTGACAAAGGTTGCTATGTGCCATTGATATTAAAGCGGGGCCTGTCGCATTAGGAAGGAGAATATGCAGCTACAACCCCCCCCCCCCCCCCCCCCCCCCTCCAAATCAGCCTGCATGTCGTAATTTATTTTAATTAAGCGTAATCAGATTAGTTGTGACTAGAAATAAGACGAATAGTCTTGGTTCGATTTGGAGTATTTGCACATGTAGGCTGTGATGATGTTGGTCTTAACTGTGCATAATCTCATTGGTGGGAAATAAAAGTGATCTTTTGTTTGTTTTTATTCAGGAAAAGAAACTCTCACACCAGACAAGGACCGGAAGATGCCTACTTCTCCAGCTCAGGTACCGGGGGGGAGGGGGGGAATGCCCATCTCATTTCATTTCTCTTTCCCCTCACCTGATTCATCAGTTGAGCGAGTGAACATGCATCCATTGTTGTCGTCTGATTTCCCCCCCCCCCCGTAGAACAACTGAAGCCCCTGAAGACCTACGTGGACCCGCACACCTACGAGGACCCCAACACGGCTGTCCTGAAGTTTGCCACCGAAATCCACCCCAGCCACATCAGCAAACAAAAAGTCATCGGAGCTGGTGAGTGACTGGCTGCCCGCGTGCTGAGAGATGTCGCAATCCCCGACCGGGTCTGTTTACTCGGCACATTTCCCACAGCTTAACGCGTCGATTGACGGCGGCTTATTTCCGTAAGACGAACATCTACCTGGCTTGTTGTGGCAACTCTTGCCCGAGTTGCGATACATCAGCGCCTCTCAAATCTCCCACGCACGAGATGTTTATTCAAGCCGGACCACCTTTTTGTTGTTGTTTTTTTTCCCCCTCCGGTATACACCTCCACCCCGGTTCCCACAACCATACCCCCTCCCTGTCTTCCTCCTCACGTGACCGCCGATTCCCATACCCCCGCACCACAGGCCGTCCGCCGCTTCAACAACACCCAACCTTGAACACGCCTCAGGGCAAACAGCCACACACACACTTTATTTTTTCCCCTCCGTTTCACACAAAGAACCCCCCCCCCCCCCACCACCACCCCACCCCCCCCCTCCCGCTATCTTGTTGCTGTTGTGTCTTGCAGGAGAGTTTGGTGAGGTGTACCGCGGTATTCTGAAGGTCCCAGGCAGGAAAGAGGTGGCCGTGGCTGTCAAGACGCTGAAGCCGGGCTACTCTGAGAAGCAGAGGCAGGACTTTCTGGGCGAGGCTTCCATCATGGGCCAATTCTCCCACCAGAACATCATCCGCCTGGAGGGGGTGGTCACCAAATGTAAGAACTCTTTGTCTTTGTCTCTCCACTGTTTCTTAACATTTTTGTTGTTGTTGTTATTTTAATGTGTGTGTTTGTGTGCAGTCAAACACGCCATGATTGTGACAGAATACATGGAGAACGGCGCACTGGATAGGTACCTCAGGGTGAGTTCATACAAATTCAAGTCCTGCAAATGTACAAATATGGATTTTTGGGCCGGTTACTTATTGTCCTTCATGGAGATCTCGAGCGTGCTTATTGGCACCAGCAGGCCGTACGGTGGCCTGAAAGTGTCCAAATGGCTCGATGCTGCTCTGGTGGAAGAGGGTTCCTTGTTCATTTTTGACTGCCTTTATAGTCGAGCGCAACCCACGCGCGCAGTTTTGAAAATGTACTGCAGTTCACCTCCAAGTCGGGGGTGTCGCTACGGCTGGTATTGGCTAGCACGCCTCTTCTGCATTTTTTTTGACCATTTCCGGTCGCCGTTTTTAACTTTCCTTTCCGTAACAAGGAACAAAGCAACAACGATGGCGATCGTGGAGCAGAGTCTGCTAGAACAAACGGACCTAGATGACACGTTTAATTATGCTCCGAAATCGAACGAGAAGGCGGCGGCGTAGGTCCTACGTGGAACCGAGAGGAACGCACTTTTTTTTAAGGCCAAATGTATCCATATTACCGTACAGTACAAAATTATTGTTTTGTACTTGTTTTTCATGGCCTAAAATGCACAGTACACTACAAAGTTATTGTCAATAAATATAAAAAAAAAAAAAAAAAGCTTGAAAATTTTTGAAAGTTCCACACTTTATCCGGACTTGGCCATGGTGGCATTGTTGGAGTACAGTAGTCATCGTAGGCGAGTCGCTTTAATGAGCCACGAGGAATTAGTGTGCTTCCTAGTTCCAAATCTGTTGTCGAAGGGGAATGGCGTGACCAAAAAACAAAAAAACCTGTTACTGTATCAAAAATGTAATAAATATACCAGACCGACTTGTTTTGTATTCCTCAGAGTTAACGCCGCAGCCATGCCACTCTCTCTCTCTCTCTGCCAGTGCTCTATGTACAATAAACGATAGATAGATCCATTACACCATGGCTGCCACGTCAGTGCCCCACATTCAACATGGTCGCCCCGTAGGCGCACGTCTTTTGGAATTGAATCCAGTCATATTGTATATCTGTTCTCTGCCTGCATTTGCACCACAGCGCCAGTAAACGAAAGTGGGCAACTTTGTGGGCAACTTTGCCGACAGGATTTGAAGTGAGAAATGGAAACTGCTTCAGGTTCAGTTGTGCTATTGTATTTGGAGCTTATACCATTTTCTTTTCTTGCCGTCAGGACCGCGACGGCGAGATTTCCTCCTTCCAGCTGGTGGGCATGCTGCGGGGCATCGCTGCGGGCATGAAGTACCTCTCTGATATGAGCTACGTCCACCGTGACCTGGCCGCTCGCAACATCCTGATCAACAACACTCTGGAGTGTAAAGTGTCCGACTTTGGCTTATCGCGAGTGCTGGAAGACGATCCTGAGGGGACCTACACCACAAGTGTGAGTTGGATGTATGACGGATGGCATCAACCGTTTACTTCACAGGCATGTTCGAGATGAGTTTGGTCCCTTTTTCTGCAACAGGGAGGAAAGATCCCCATTCGCTGGACAGCTCCAGAGGCAATCGCGTACAGGAAGTTCACGTCGGCGAGCGACGTCTGGAGTTTCGGCATCGTTATGTGGGAGGTGATGGCGTTTGGCGAAAGGCCCTACTGGGACATGAGTAATCACGAGGTGAGATTTTGGTTTTGGGCCGCACTTCGCGCCGACGTGTACCGCCCGCCCGCTCGGAGTCATCAGCGGCGCGCCTGGTAAATTGTCTGCAGGTGATGAAGGCTATCAATGAGGCTTTCAGGCTGCCGGCGCCCATGGACTGTCCCTCGGCTGTTTACCAGCTCATGCTTCAGTGCTGGCTCCAGGACCGCTCGAAGAGGCCGCGTTTCGGGGACATTGTCAGCCTGCTGGACAAACTGCTGCGGAGTCCGGACTCCCTCAAGGCCATTGCAGACTTTGACCCACGGTAACCTTTATTCAAACAGAGCATTTATTCAAACAGAGCATTGACCCGTCGTCGTCCCGCAGAGTTTCCATCCGCCTGCCCAGCGTCAGCGGCTCGGACGGCTCGCCCTTCCGGTCGGTGCCCGAGTGGCTGGAGTCCATCAAGATGAGCCAGTACAGCGACAACTTCAGCTGCGCCGGCATCGTCGGCATGGAGCAGGTCCTGCAGATGAAGAACGAGTAAGTGGGACGTTTGCGGACGCCACGTATCGGTTTGAGAATCTTCTTTTATTTATTGTTATTTTTGGTTTTGCTCCATACATTATATTGCACAAGCGTGTTTTTCCTGTTCCTGACTTTGTCCAAGTACTTTCTAGAATGGCGTCATTATCATCTTCAACCTCAGTCAAAACTAGTGATGGAAAAAGTAAGAATAAAATACGTGGCTTTTTTTTTTTTTTTTTTTTTTGTGGAGGTCACGCCATTTTTTTCTCTCTCTCATCCCTTCATCCCTCCCTCTGCCCACACACTTTGCCAACCCTCAAAAAGTCACTTTTGGCTGTTGAGGGCAAAATGCTTCTTGTGGCTTTTTTTTTTTTTTTTTTTTTTTTTTTTTTTTTTTTTAAATGACGAGAACATTCTTGAAGAAATTGAAGGTGGACGAGGGTTTAAGTCTTATCTTCTCACATGTATGGGAACACTTAGGAGGAGGCAATTGAATGAAATTGCCCAAACGTTTGGAGAAAAGGCTTAGTCAAGCACATCATATCTGCTTGTTTGGGACAATAATGAGGGCCAGAGCTTTTTCCAAGCGGGCGAGCAGCCAAAAGGAAGCCACAAGAGGAATCTTCCCTGCTGCCTGCTGTACGCCGTTCACATCTTAACTGGCTGTGATTTGGGAAGATTGCGAAGCAGATGACAAAGTCGTTTGAAGCGGCGGGGGAACGGTGCGATTGCGCTGCCCCCATCTGCAAGCACTCTCGAGGCGACCGGCGGCCGAGCCTATCATTGTTAAATCATTAAAGCCGCTAATGACGGCTTTGACTAAAGTGTTGTCCTTTCATGATGTTACGGTGAACCCGGGTGTGTAATGACTTTAAGGCACAGGAGCGTGAAAAGTTTTGAAAGGTGGCCAGAGTGTAAATGCTGACATACTGTCATGTCTCTCCCTCTATCTCGCTGTCGCAGGGACATCAAGAACATCGGGGTGAGGCTGCCTGGCCATTTGAAAAGAATTGCCTACAGCATTTTGGGCCTAAAGGACCAGACCAGCACTTTGAGCGTGTTCGCAGTGTGATCGCCACCACAAAAAAGGGACTTGAAATCGAGCACTGAAGCGAAAAAGCCCTTTGGACTCCCAGTTGAGCTGGAGCGATACTGCACGGACAGCACGAGCAAAAATCCATTCCCCCCCCCCCCCCAAGAATAATCAATTCCTGTCTGCTCTTTCACGCTTATATCAACAAGAGAGCGGAGCGAACATCGGCAAGCCGCGGCGGACATACACAAGTCGACTCAAGTACGCATTCCTCTCGAAACAAAGCAACGCGACTCGTGGGAATGGCTTCGCGTGTGCGACCAGTGTGGAGCGAAAGGCAGAAGGTGTGGCAGCGAGGGAGCGACGAGTCCAGCTTCCACTTCCCGTTCGACCGGTGAGGACGCTTGACGCGAGCTCGAGCCGGCCCAAACCGAACTAAGCTATCGTCTTGGGAGCAAAAAAAAAAAAAAAAAGTCAGGCTTCTGCATGAGGTACCCTGTAAATAATTGATTTTTTCTTTTGTTTTTGGCCGGTCCCCCAAACCACTGGGGATTCAAGAATTTCTAATGTAGCACTTCCTTTGAAAATATTGCGGTTTTGGTTTGTGTAGAAAGGACAGGGAAAATGTCCTATTTATGCTTTTGAAAACAAAAAACATGAAAAGTGATGGTGCGAATAAGAAGGCACTCTATCTGATCTGCCGGTAATGAAGATGGAGTGGGCGAGCTTTGCCAGAATGCAACAACAACAAAACAAAAAACAAAAAAAAAAGAAAAGAAAGATGTCATGAGGAGGAGTCTTGTCGTGGTGGAGATGATTTCATACTCAATGATGGTTTCAACGTCTCGTCTATTTTTGTAAATGACACGCACGCTCTCATGCTATTCCGGAGGGGATGGCGAACAAATGCTTTTGACAATGAAGTGCGACATTAAAAAGTGCCTGCTTTGTTTTTCCTTTTTTTTTTTTTTTTTTAAATTGATGACTGCAAATTGTTGTTAGTGATGTACACCTTTCTTGACTTGAATCGTTCAAATGATCCTTTTTTGTAGATAAATCTAGCTTTGGAAAAGGGATTCTTTCTGTGTTACATTTTATATGATGTCGCTCGACAGATAATTTTGTACATTTTCCACTATTTCTATCCAAAGTCATTTTAGCGGTCTCTCCAAAAATGATCCTTCATCAAAGACTTATTGCCTTGATTTTTTTTTTTTTGCCTTAAAAATGTATTTAACAGTTTATTTATTTTGTACTTTTATTTATTCATCCTGATAAAACACTGAGCTTGGATTAGAATTGAAGGTGGCTCTGTCATTCAAAAAAAACCAAACTGCATTTTTTTTTTTTTTTTTTTTTAATTGCTGAAATATTCAAAGTTGCGTCTGCTTTCATGCATATGTCGAGCAATAAAGTCTTAAATCCTGATTTATTGGCACAATATGCTGTTGTGCTTTCTGTACGTGAACTTTGTGTTTGGAATATATATATATATATATATATATATATACACACACGTACACACAATGGGCACGGAAAGTTTTCAGACCCTCTTAAAATGTTCATTTCTTAAAATCATTTAAGTTCCTTGTTTTCCTCAATGTACACACAGCACCCCATATTGACAGGGTGGGGGGGGGGGGGGGACATAATTGTTGACATTTTTGCAGCTAGATTAAAATAAGTATTCCGATCCTATGCTGCGACACTACTTTTTTAATTTAACTCGGGCGTTGATCATCCTTGAGATGTTTCCACACCTTCATTGGGGTCCAGCTGTGTTTGATTCTACTGATTGGACTCGATTAGGAAAGCCACACCCCCCCCCCCCCCCGCCGTCTACGTAAGACCTTCCTGTTACGGCGGCGTCAAACGCAATATGTTTGGACCCCAAAAGCAAAAACAACAGAAGATGCACGTTTACAGACTTTATTCGAAAAAGGGAGCACGCCGACGTGAAAAGAGGACTATAAACAGAAAGTGACGTGACAGAAGGGCAACGTGGGAAAAAAAAAACCATCTAGCGGACCGGTACTTAAATGTGGACGCAGAGCCACAGGAGGAAAACACTAAAGGAAGCTAGGAGAACAAACTCTAACCTACGCAAGGAAGAGAAACAAGAACAGGAAAAACACAGGAGTACTTACTAGAAAAACAGCGGACGAAAAGAGCTACTGGCAGGACGGCACCATTTTTCAGCATTTTCCTCCTGCGTCTTCCACGCTTAAATACACTGCTGATGACAAATCACCAGCAGCTGCATCGCGAGAGACTCCGCCCACCGACCTGCAACGCAACAGAAAATTCCACACAGGAAACAAGCAAACAAAACAGGATATGGCACCTACAGCTCACAGTGTATGTCAAAGGAACTGCCCGAAGAGCTCAGAGACAGACTTGTGGCTGGGCACAGATCTTGGCCAAGCTTACCAAAAAAAATTCTGCTGCACTTAAGGTTCCTAAGAGCACAGCGGCCTCCGTAATCCTGAAATGGAAGACGTTTGGGACGACCAGAACCCTCCCTCGAGCCGGCCGTCCGGCCAAACTGAGCAATCGGGGGAGAAGAGCCTCGGTGAGAGAGGTCAAGAAGAACCCAAAGGTCACCGTGGCTGAGCTCCAGAGATGCAGTCGGGAGATGGGAGAAAGTTCTAGAAAGTCGACCATCACTGCAGCCCTCCGCCAGTCGGGGCTTTATGGCAGAGTGGCCCGACGGAACGCGGCCAAGTACAGGGATCTCCTGGACGAAAACCTTCTCCAGCGTGCTCAGGACCTCAGATTGGGCCGAAGGTTCACCTTCAAAAAAGACGACCCCAAGCACACAGCTAAAATAATGAACGAGTGGCTTCAGAACAACTCCGCCACTGTTCTTGAATGGCCCGGCCAAAGTCCTGACTTCAACCCAATTGAGCATCTCTGGAAAGAGCTGAAAACGGCTTCCCACCACTTTGAATGTCAGTATTATGAGATAGCATTCCATTTTTATGACCCTTTTGTGTTATTATTATTATTTTTGTTTTGTATTTATGATGTTTCCTTTTTTTTTTTTAAACATTCGTCGACAAAATGCGAGCCCGCCGCCCAACTTTTCACAAGGTCGCGTCCGCCGTCACCTTCAGAAAAACGATCGATGCGCGTGGGCGAAGCCTTCGAATGCATTCTTCGGATAAGGAAAAGGGGAACGTCAATGTCGGAAGTGTTGAATTCATCTGCAAGAAAGGAGCCTGGGAACAGGGATTTGTCACTAAGTCTCGAGCGAGTCTTTGTCCTTGACTTCCAGCTGGCTGCGTGTTCTCGCCCCCCCTCCCCCTCCGACCAATAGAAGGCCTCAAAATAGTCGCGGCTTTGTGTGGCAGCTCTAAACTGAGAAAGACATTTTCCTTCCATTCTCTCCCCCCCCCCGCCAACGCTGAATGTGTGCAACTTTGTATCACGGCATTACTTTGACGACTGTACACGAGCGGGGCGGGGGGCCGGTGTCGGTGACGCTGGAGCCTCGCGAAAAGGTTTCCACCGGGGGTCGCGTGAGCGTGTTTTGGCCTCGCACCTCCCCGACCTTCTCCCACGTCTTTCCTCCGTCTGCAGGCCACGTGAGAAACAAGGGAAGCTATCGTCGACGACATCTTTTCTCCTGTTTTTTTTCTTTTTCTTTTTCTTGAAGTCGTCCTGCTTCCTCTTTGTCATGCGTTGAAAAAGGGAGAGGGGGTTGGGAAAAAAAAGAAATGGCAGCGCTGTGGAATTTACATCCTGGCTAACTTTAGCTTTGGGTTCTTGACCAGAACACACATCCTCCAATTTCTGTCTATATTGGTCTCCCTGCGTCTTCCCTTATGGCGATTTTGCGCATAATTCCCCTTCCGAGTTCCGCAGTGGCCCAGCTTGACAATTGAACGCCCTGAACCGAGATCGTATGAATTTCAAAAGCTCCTTTTTGAGACTCACTCGTGCCAATCTCACTGACCGAAATGAATAATGACCTCGTCTCTCTCGCGCTATTATTATTATTTTGTTTTTGTTTTTTTGCACTCACTTTCGAGCACAATCGAAGCTACGTGATGAGTGACGAATCTGTGATGACGTAAATGCATATTGGCTTGTGATTAGCCAGCCAATCACAGGGCACACATGCATAAGCAACTCGTATTTACACGTGTGGGGCAATTTAGATTGAGGGGATAATTGCGACGAAACGCGTATACATGCAGTGGATATGCTTTATGGACTTTCCGTGAAGTGCAAAGAAGCAAAGGTTCGCCAAACATTTTGTTTTTTCTATTCTCGGGGGGGGAAAAAAAAAAAAAAAGAAGAAGATTAGAAGTACGACATTGCGATTGTTTTTATTTTAGCCAGCAGGATACGCGTCTCGCTCCTAACTCCTAAGCTCCTTTTCTTTCTTTCTTTACTTTTCAGTGGCCCCTCTTCATTTCCGCCTGTCTGCAAATGTCGTGGAGGCCATTAATCGTCCCGTGTGCAACACGCACCCCAGAAGGTAATTACGGTCATTAAAGCAATTAGGGAGCACACGGAGGGGAGGTTTTAGTCAGACCCCGAGGCCGCGCGCTCCTCCATCAGGAGGGTGCCGAGGTGGTCCGCACGCAAACAAAATAAGAGAAGGGAAGAATTGGAGGACGACCTCGCCGGCTTCGTGACCAGAAGCATTAGCCAGCAGAAGTTCCTTCCCGCTCTCACATCCTCTGAAGATTATTTTGGTGCTTCAGCAAACGGGAGGCGGCAGAGGGAGGAAAGCAGACTGCGGTTTTGCGGCATTTATACACAAATACACTCACGCACGCGCCCCCACGCCCGGCATGTCATGTGAGCCTTAGCCTAATATTATGCTCTCATTGTGTCTGCCGCTGTGGGAGTGTCCCCCCCCCCCTCCCGCGAGCTCGCTTTTCCTCGCCATGTTGGGTGGCAAAAGTGTCGTCCGTTCGCTCGGCCTTTTCGGGACTTTTCCCAGCAATTCCCACTGTTGCCCTTGGCGCACGTGCGCAAAGAAAATAAAGAAGGGAACAAGGAGCCGCTGTTACAGGTTGTCTTGCGAATGAAGTTCAAAATGAAAGCGGCGGTTTGAAGGCGAGATCACGTTCACGTTGAGATCCGAGATAAAGTGTTTGGTCAAATGTTAAGCTTTGTTGTCAGGGCAGAAAGGTCAGTCAATGTCAAACCATAAAAGACAACTGAAGAACAGACAAAGTGTGGGTTTTTTTTGGTTTGCTTTTTGTTTTTTGTTTTTAAACGGCGACAATGTTTAGTGAAATCCAATGCGAGAGCTGCATGAAAGCGTTTACTGTTATTATTATTATTATTATATTATTATATATCCGAAAATGCGTCTTCCCTTCGGATAATCCGACGGCTCGTTG
Source organism: Phycodurus eques (assembly GCF_024500275.1). Classification (NCBI taxonomy): domain Eukaryota; kingdom Metazoa; phylum Chordata; class Actinopteri; order Syngnathiformes; family Syngnathidae; genus Phycodurus; species Phycodurus eques. Next base: position 48,188,676 of record NC_084525.1, read on the forward strand.
GCAGCCGTGAGAGAAGGCGGAAGCGTGAGGTCAATTTAGTTTGGGAAAAAGTCCACCGTGACAGCGTGCGGACAGGAGGTTCGTGGTGACGTGGCTACTTTAGAGCGCCTTGTTGTTCCCCCCGAAACGGAAAGGGTGGGACACATTCCGCAACCAGAGGCTTTCACTTTTTTGGGCGGCGCAAACATTTAGGATTTAGGGCCTTTGAGGGTTGGACAAAAAAAAAATAATAATAATAATTTGGAAGCCTTATTTTATAATTATATATCTATAATATATTGATATATCGATTTTTTTTTATAAATCAGTCAAATTTAGCAGGGTTGTTAACAACACTCTTCTCTGTGGTGTGTCAAATTGAGATGGTATTTTCACTTTACAGAGAATAAAAACAATTTTAATTCATTCCAAAATATTTGTAATGGATTACAAACTGAATATTATATATATATATATATATATATATATATATATATATATATTGAGTGTGTGTGTGTGTGTGTTAGCCAGAGAAGCAACATATGCGCAACGAAGAAGGTCGCAGCTGCGTCGAACTGTGAACTTTAAAACTCTTTCTGAGGCAAACGTGCTAACCACTAATCCAGCTGCCGGGCAGGGAGACCACAAAGCATTTTTAAAAAGAATATATAGATATTTATTTATTTGATTTTTTTTTTTTTTTTTAATGGGATGACTCAACCAGAACAGGAAGAAAATGAAACAATGGTTAAAATGTTAACGTTCCAAATAAAAATCTTGCGGTTAACCGTGCCAATGTAACTTTTTGTCAACAGGGCATAATGGTTAAGAAATAACTACTACAGCATAACGATTTATTTTTCTTTTCTTTTTTTTAATTTTTTTTTTTTAAAGGAGAAAGAAAAAAAAAAGAAAGAAAAAAAACAATTTTTCCAAACAGTGATGCCTCCCTCTGCTGGCCATGACAATTCTGTTTGTCGACACTCCACAAGAAGTATTCAAGAGTTGTTTTTATTATTGGTTTTGTTCATTTTGTTTTTGCATTGTAAAGATGACTGTCAACAAAATAAGTGTACACAGAATGCTGTACAATGAAAGTGGCTGGACGGTACAACTGCAATTCTGCCATCTTACCACAAGAGGTCAGACTGGCTCCAAAAGGTGTCGCTCATGAGTGTTGTCGATTTATTTCGAAATGACAAAAACACAAGAACAGGAGAATTTTCTTCACACAACTGATAATGTAGTATTATAATACATGAAAAGCATTAATGAATGAATGGCGAGAATGGTGTGTGTGTGTCAATGTGGATAATTGTTTAAATCTTAATTTCAGTGCGAAAGGTCTGTGCGTGCTCATGTTTGGCCGGGTGTCGCCGCGCCCGAACCGTGAGCGTCCCCTCGGCGCCCAGAGATGACGTCACCGAGGTGGGGTCCACGTCCTCGGGCAGCTGACACTTGTGGGTGAATGTGTTCATCACCGAACCGTCCTGGGCCAACTGTCAATCAGACGAAAAGAACAGCAAAACGTGCAATGCATTTGTGTCAGTGGCCAGGCAGAGTATTTGATTTGATGTTCATATTTTGTATTTATTGTGCATTTTCCTCACTGTTTGTTTGTCGAATAGTATCAATAATTGTATTGGGAAGATGCATGCGAAATTCATGCAGTGCAGTCGAGCGTAGCGAGGAGTACGATGAGCGCGACATTGGAGAGACCACGCGAGCCTTTACATAAACACACGATGGCGCAACATTGGAGACCAGAAAGATGATTGGAGTGTTTTGAGTTACGAGCCCGAAATTCAACTTGTATCTTGAGGCCTCACTGCACTGAGGCAAGCGCGACCGGGGAGGACATTCGGGTATTTACGACCAACCAAAACTGGCCCCCGCTCAGTGGAACCCGAACTCGGAGTCACGTACGAGATTCCGTACCTTTTCCGCACGGACTTCGATTTGGTTGTTGGACGTGGTGACGATGACGTCTTCCGGGGAGAAGTCTCGAACGTCCACCGTGAACTGGTACGAATCCCCGAGTGCTTTGATCTTCCCACTTCCACCTGCAAATGTCTGACGTTGTTAAGGGGAACAGCACAACAAGGATTTTCGCTCCTGCTCCACAATTTTCTCACAACTTCAGCAGCGCTTCACGTTGTTTTCATGAGTTGGATGTTCTGGCACCTTTGCCACCTCTTATTATAATACATTATCGTTTTAAATGTCATTGTGAGTCCGATTTGAGTGTGGCGAAAATGCCATAAGTCAACGATTCAGGTTAAAATTGGTTAACTTTTCATATTAGCAGACAAAGAACCAACAGTTTCCCTTTCCTACTGACACATTTTATCTGCCGCGATTAGCTGGCGACCAGTTCAGGGTGAACCCCGCCTCTCGCCCGAAGATAGCTGGGGTAGTCTCCAGCGCACCTGCGACCCGAGTGAGGACAAGCGCTACAGAAAATGGATGGATGGACATTTCATCTGCTGTATTATACAAGAGTGTTATAATGCATAGGCGAGTCGAGCGGGCGGATGTCAGTGGTGACAGTGACAGCTGTTTGTCCTGGTGTGTGATTGTGACCTCAGTCGAGAACTATACACACACACACACACACACACACACACACGGCAACGATTGGCAGTCTGAGTGATATCAGATTGGATTTAACATATGCGGGTTAGGTATATTACACCTACTATGTCCGTGCGTGTGTGTGTGTGTGTGTGTGTGTGTATACCAGTAACCGAGCAACCATTTGTTCATGCCTCTTGTGCAGACATCATCCAGATAGTCTGGGTCTGAAGTCACACTGGCAGGCAGTCCAGCATTCTCCAGCTTGTGTGCGTGCGTGCGTGCGTGTGTGCGTGCGTGCGTGTCTGTTGTAGTGCACCCCGACCGCTCCTGTGCAGCTTGCGCAGGATACCATTCATGGTTACCAAAACAACTGTGCCACGTCGAGCACACGGATTCCTGTGGACGAATTCCTGTGGAATTCCTTTAAACGTCATGTGTTTGTCCAAGCAGATTTAATGGCATGCTAATTTTGCCCGCCTGGGGAAGCTCACTCCATTGTCTTTCCCTCAGTCGGTGATGTACAGTAAGTCTTCTACACAAACTGTACCAACCCTCACCGGAACGAAATCCGTCTTACTGCCGGCAGTGCGGACCAAAGTGTTTCACAAAAAAAAAAAAAAAAAAAAAAAAAAAAAAAACATCACAGCAATAGAACAGAAGTGAAACGTTCCGCAATGCAATGCCAAAGCATTGATTTTGAAACTAATGTAATGTGCGGCCAACCGTCTGGTCCTCGTCAGCACGTGTGCAGCAGAGTTTTGCAGTAACTGCGAATTAGCAGTAGACTTTTTTCGGATGACCAGGGAGCAGGGCATTACGATCAAGAAAATCCCCTCTGACAGCTACTTCTGTTTGACCCATTTTGGATCCGATTTGTCCGGATTTGGCTAAGACCGCCCCCTTTCCTCTGATTGGTTGCCTCTGTGCAGAAGACCCACTTGTGTGAGCACACATGTTCGTTATGCTGACAGCGTTGGCTTGGGAGCGTAGAGGTAAGCAGAGATCTTCTTCGCTCGTGACGTAGATGAGCTCAAGAAATTTGAATGACCTGATTGCAGAAAACGTTTGGAACTGAGGAATCCGTGGACGGTTTTATTTCATATTTCACATGTTTACAGAGGCACCGTAGAGCCAATATTACATCCCAAATACTGGGAAAAGTTGGTTTGGTAAAATATGACACCTTTAAAATGATAAAAACCTATCTTCATAAGGTTTTTAATAAGTGAAATAAAATCAAGCTCAGAGTCAAAAATCACACCTAGGTTCTTTACATATTACATGAAAAAGTAGTGGACCTAAAATTGACCCTTGGGCACCCCACACTTAATTTCATGTGTTCCGGAGGAACACGTATCCATACTTATGAAGAAAAATGGATCTGTGAGATAAGAACTGAACCAGTTAGAAACAGCACCAGCGAGATCGACCAGATTTCTGAGTCTATTTTATTAAATGTGGTAAACTACTCTATCAAATGCCGAGCTAAGGCCCAGTAACATCAAGACTGTGAGTTTTTGAGAGTGTGTATTACACATGATGTTATTGAAAACATTGAAAAGGGCTGCCTCGGTACTGTGGTTCATCCGAAGAACTCGGGGCTTAAACCACTCCTGTTTGGAAGGCAGTGGGGAACACACCCATCTGAAGACAGCAATTAGCAATGTCTAAAAAGGGGCTCCTCGAAGAATACATCAAATGTTTTTTTAAAAGCACTGCGGGAATCGGCTCGGAACCTTCGCCGTGCTCCTGAAATCAACAATTTTTGGAGATCTCTCATGAGATCTCCAAAAAGTACGGCTTTAGCTTACCATGACAATCAGGGGCAGCGTTAGCGATCGGCCTTGGTTTTCGAGAGACGAGCCCTCATTCAGCCGAATGTTTGCTTTGCCTTGCGAGTGCAAACTTGAGATACGAGCGCTTTATGGTGGCAGTAACTCAGTTCATCTCACTTCACAATAAGCCTTTCAACATGTCATCAGAAAAGCGATGTTTCCAACTGTTTATGGTCAAACCAAGCATAACTTAAAGAGAATCACGAGTTGTGTATGTAAAACAACCACAGCGTTGCCGTGGGAACGACCGCTAGCTCAATGCTAACAAACGACAACCAAATGAATGGAAAATGCCATTGACATGCAAACTGTTAGCGTCGACAGTGGCAGTATTAGAACCCTTTAAGAAACGGATATGTTGGCGCATAGAGTGGAGCAGCACATAGAGACAGATAATATAAGATAAGGAAAATATTCCTCTTCTATAAGATGAGGAAAATATTCTTCATCCTTCAGAGAAAAAACAACTGATGTTACAGCAACTTACTCAGTAGTAGAACAGCAGAAGACGTAGGCAAGAGTATTCTTCATTTGTCGGCATGACTGTGCTATATAATAGTGCCTTTCGATGGCCAAGGCGGGCACACCAGCTTGCGCAGCCCACCATTAGATCATGAGGCACAAACTGTTTCATGCTTTACGTTCCGTTTATTTTATCAGCCTGTTTTTATAAAGTAAAATATTATAGAGTGCGATTTTTCCTTATGAGAAAAAACTAAACAAAAACAAAACATTTTCTGGGGATTCTGGAACGGATTACTGGCATCTCCATTCATTTCAATGGGAAAGACGAATTGAGATAAGGCTGTTTTCAGTTAAGAGCATGGACATGTGAGGAATTACGCTCGTATCTCAAGACACCACTGTACTTGGGCTTTTTGAACCCCGAATCAGAATTTTACTTTGGAAGAAAAGAAGCGACTGCAAATTTGAGCGACGGTAAGCGCACGGATTGTATTTTCATCCATGGAGGCAGCACTTCGCAAAGTCGCCCAATTACACTTTTCAATTTCGTTGTGCGCATCGGAAAAAAACGAAGCCCGTATCTCAGGCCAGCGTTATCAGTGACTATCAGATAGCTCTGTTGGTCTCTGGTATTGTCTCGATCTCCTGCCTGCAATATTTTCCTCTCTCGGACATCATTTCAGACATCAATACAAGCGCTTTGAGTTGTCTCTCACTTACTGGAAAAGCCCAAGGTGTTGCCGCCGGGCCTCACGAAGGGCCCAAAGTCCTCGGAAAACATCCCGTGACTCTTCTCCACGTACGGATTACTGGAGGAAGACGAGGACGACGTCTGATGGAAACTCCGCTCCGATCGGTAGGCAGAAGAGTTGCTGGCGCTCATGGATGGCGGAGGTTGCCCGAGGCTGAGGCACGGTGAAAGGAGAAGTCAGGGAAAACTTGCCGCTTCTTCCTTCCGGAGGACGGCTCTTTCCAACTAAAATGTAACAAAACAGAAATTTATTTCTTTTCCTCGCTTCTCTTTACAGTTAATGGCCATTTGTGTCGGCCGAGGTCACGGCCTCCATCCCCTTATAGTGTCACTCTTTAGCAGCCACTCCCCCTTATAAGCGGCGCTGGGCCTTGTGTGGACAGGAGGTGCGCGCGTGTGTGATAATGGTCTATTTTTAGCAGCACGCACCGAGCGACGGCAAGGCTCTGCGCGTGCAAAATCGAGACCGCCGGTAAGCGAGGTCGCGTGTGTGCGTGTGAACAGTTGCCATTCCTGCCTCGCCATCCCTGAAATAGATGATCTCTCCGCAGAGCTCACTCGCGCGCCATCGCCCGACGACAGCGCTTCCCAACACTTGGTTCCCGAGCCGCGTGCGGTTCCGTGGCGGGTGCTGCTCGCGGTTCGTCGGTTTTCAACTTCAGCTTAACATCGTAACAAATCTACTAGCCAACCTAACATAGGGAGCTTTTTTTGTTGTATTTGTTTCACCAACGACCCGCACATGCGGTTAGAGCTATGTTTCTCAGACAAGCTATATCACTACTTTCACGATGTGTAAAACCTTTCGGACATCTTCCGCGACTGGAAGGAACTAATAATAGGGACTATGGCCTGCTGATAATCGAAGGGAAAAAAAACCTTGTCGTTAAAGTCAATTCACCAGAAGTGTATGTGTACATGCGGCTAAGGCTCTAGTTAACCTCTAACGAACAACCCAGGCTAAACTTAGCTCCTCCCAGACTAACAAAGATCTAAGTCTCTCATTCAAGATGGATCACTTCAGCAGCACTTCCTTGACACCAATTGCTACTTTCCTATTAGCCATTGGGAAGAGGGAACCGCTAATAGGTGGCGGTCACAGTTTTTTAAATGACTTGATTGGATAAGAGGAACTCATTCCAAGCTACTGTTGCTATGGTAGCGTGGACGTTGCAATGTTCTGCTGATGCGTTCCACTTGTCCAGTTCGCCACCCCTGCCTTACTGTAGCCTCGTTTTTATACAAGAACAATGAATCCAATCCTTAAGTAGGCTACATTCCTGTTAAACTACAGCACTCCCGTTAATCTCCCGAAAGCGATGAAATTCTAGTTCTGCATTTAATGGAATCAATGACGTAGGCCGAGAGAATTTAAAAAAATACTTGTACCCGTTCATCTCACTTGTGCCTCGGCAGAATTTGTGCAGCATACCGTACGTCCCGTAGGGCGATGGAACGATGCCACAGCAAGCGAGGAGCTGACACCACCGAGCAAAGTTAAGAGCCAAACAAAGATGGAAAGAATGCACTGGAAAACAAAGCTGTCCGGGTGTCCGGGACTTAGCGGTGTCATGCTTTGTGTTTATTAATATCTGCGACTCATGACATCCAGCTGAAGGCATCCTAAACATTCAAATTCAATTGCACGATGTCTTTGTTGATATACAGTGTAACGTTCTGGTCACTGGGCGTCGATGAAGCGCCGTTCGCATTGTTGCTACGTTTATCACAAGGCAAATGACATCACGGGGGAATGTCTTAAGAGCAGAACCTTCATCACACACGTGACACTCTGAAGGTCTGACCTTGAGGAATTTCCTGTTTTCGACCGCGATGTAGTTGGGGAACACTGTTTGATTTTAGGTATGGGAAAGTCCTCAAAGTGGCGATTTCTTTGATTGGAGAGAATACTCGCCACGCAACACTTTGACGTCATTGTGCTCGTATCCCTAATGTAGTGCCCAATGACCGTAGGCCATTGCACAATGCGGACAAGAAAATAAGATAGGAGCAAGCAACAACAGAAACAACTGCAGTCGTCGGATGGAAGGAAAGCTGAAATGGACGATGCATCATTGCCGGTAATAGACGAGGGACACGGGCGAGATGCGTGCGTTGAAAGGATGAAAAGTAATAAACAGAAGAGGGCGAATGTGATCCAGTAATCCAGCCTGTCTCAGCAGTGGCATTGAATCGGGACTGTTCGTTTGCTTGTGTACATTCCAAACAGACGCGGCGTCGGTTTCAGCTGCCGTGTGTTACGTAAGGCTGCAGACAGACAAACATCCCGTCACCGTAGATGGTGAACGCGTGGAGGGTCGATTTTTTTTCTTCTTTTTTCACTATTCTAATTATAATTGATTACGCAATTATTTGATCGTATAAAAAAGTTCGATGTATTTGTAAAATTGTAAAGGTTATAACTAATAATGCAATTAATGGTCTTTTTTTTTTTTTTTTACATTATTTGTAATCAATGCAATTAGTATTATTGTATATTGAATAACTGCTTAAGAAAATAAATCATATTAAATGCATATGTACAATTGTTCAAAATAAATTGACCAACATTCGGAAAAAAACTTGAAAAAAAAATTATAATAGGTATTACATGAGTCTTCGTTATGTGATTATGTGATTATGTGGTTCCGGATTAAAGAGCGGAGCGGGCAGCACGTGGTCCACGGGCCGTAGTTTGCTCACCCCCGGATCCAAACAAGTGATCAACATTTTCAATGTCCTCCAAAATTCCAAGCTTTCATCTGGGCGGGAGCATGCGGCGCAAAAGCCCTCTTGAAATTGCTTCGTCATCGTCAGACCGGGAGAAAGTCACCGGCGACATAACGACGCCACGGCATTCATTACGTGCGAAGACCCCGGAAGAGGTGGACTAAGTCGAGTGTTTCCATGGAAACCAGTTTTTGCACGTTTCTACCAGTGTGTGTGAGACTGATGCTCACATAGCTCAAATTTCTAAAATAGCGCAAGTGCTAATTGAAAGTGTGAAGGAGAGGTGGAATTGAGAAAAGTAAAACAGTAACTATATTCTACGTATTCTATATATATATATTTTTTTTAGTAAATCATTGTCTGGTAAGGTCATTTGAATGGCAGGCAGCAAAGCTTGAATCTGAGCCGCTCTCCCAAGTGTGACCGCTTAATCATCTTAAAGCCCACCTGCACAATTCCGACCTCGAGCAACGGATCTTTGATCACATCCATTGCGTCGCTCAGGTAAGTCTGCTCGGCTCGGGTTCGAGCGTCGGTGAGCCTTCATTTATCGTCGAACTGCATTGTGTTTTTTTTATGTTTTATTTTTATTTTTTATTTTGCTCGTTAAATGAATGAAGACAAAGACGTTTGAAGGCAGCATGAAGACCCCGGCGGCGTCTCCCGAGAGCGGAAATGACGGAGGCAGTCGCAAGGCCGAAAGACGAGCCTGCCGCCAGACGCTCCGTCGTGGGACGCTGCTCCCTGAAAAACCACGCGTACGCTCCCGTGCGTTCGTCAAAGGTCTGACATTTCGCTGTGCGAAAGTGATCGTTTAACATACTATATGTGGTGTTTTTGTTTTTGCGATGGCCCATAAATTGTGGAACACAAAAATAAGAGAATATTAATCCAATCAAATGGGGGGTATAAATCCCACTAAATAATGTTCAAAGCTCCAAAGGAGGTACTATCACAGAAGCCTTTGGCGTGTTATTTAAAAAGGCCAAAAACCTTCATATGCAATCGTCTCACAAGAAGTAACAATACAACAGTGGTCCAAGAATCATTCATCAATCTTAAAGGGCACATCATATTTTTGCTGGAGTGCATTTCCACCTATCAAGTGCTAAATTAAACAAGCAAGTGATGTTTTAGTTGTCTGCGTGGTTCCCAACAGATGTGGAGGTACAAGGGCCCATTGATTGCTGCTTGCAACTTTGATATTCTCTCTCAAGCTGCTGAACCTTCCCTTGGCGCCCCCCCCCCCAGGGGAAGCGTGCCGCACAGTATCGTTGAATAGCGTTTGGGATGAATCGGTTCATTGTGCAATACTTCTATTGCAATAGTCAATAAAGGCGCTGCTCTCTGCTCCCCTAAATGCACCGCTGGGCTAAATCAGCTTGTCTGAATCATGAATCGGAATCGGAATCAAGAGGCTGACCTTTGCCAAGGTCAGCAATGTTTGGTACTTTCAAATAAGGCTACACTGTGATTAGCATGTTAACCAAAATGCAAACACTATGCTACTAACTGGAGGGCGTTATTAGTAGTAGTTTCTAGGCAGGACACGCCCCGCTGCAACATGATTGGCTCCTGCCTTCGCGGGAAGGGCAGTCTACGCAGATGCAAAGGCCTCTTTATACTCGGTTGCCATTGTTGTTGCTTTGTTCCTTGTTACGGAAAGGAAAGGAAAAACGGCGACGGGAAACTCCACCCCGTGGCGTCCTAGCCAATACCCCCGACTTGGAGGTGAACTGCAGAACACTTTCAAAACAGCGTCACATCAGTGCGCTCGCCGTCCGCGCGAGTATAAAGAAGCCTTAACGAGATGACCACTACTTCCCGTCCTTCTTCTCTGCGGCCTGCGGCACGTTGACCTTCCACTTGTTGTCTGTGTGGAGTGGAGACGAAGGTAAAGCCGGGTCAATGCACGGGTACTGTTGAAAAGCATAGAAGAGAAAAGTACAAACAAACTAAATAATACACTTCGGGCTCTATTTTTGTGTGAGCGAACACAGCCACCAATCGGAGCGGCTCCTCTCATTCCCTTTAAATGCGGCACTATGTTTTCTCGCACGGAGACGTCTGAGTGCGGCATCGAGGCCAGATAAACTTCAGCTTGTACAGTCGTTGATTGTTCCGCTCAACTTTAAGCTGCCTTAGTTTCACTTTCAATGAAGCCCAATTCTCTGCGACCCCGAAGCGCGCTGTTTCCGCCGTCTATCGTCTTTTTTTTGTTTTGTTTTTTTTTGCACGATTTTCTCAAGACGCTTTTCGCAGCCAGGACCAACAGCACTCGCTGTGTGTCTTATCGCTCAGCATCGGCGGCAGAACCTTTTTAATGCTTTTCCAGCTTAGTGGGCACAAATCAATGCGGTCCCAGAAGCTTTCAGAGAAAGCAATTTAAGGGAAAACGTTGGTGGGGTGTCGACGTTCTGTCCATTTTCCAGTTTGAAGTCATCGTGTATGGGAAAACAGGTACAAACGCACACTTAAGCAAGGATTTTTTTTTTTTTTGCACAGGTCCCATAATTGTTTGCATTAGTTTTTAAATGGCTGGCAAAACAAAAAGGTGAAAGTCAAATATGCCTTTTGATGCAATTTATTTCAGGAAAACTTTGTTTCAGATTTTAGTAGGAGCTCAATGAAGTTAAATGAGGGAAGATTTGATATGTCTTCTCCCTCCAGAGACTCTTCAAGTGTTGTTTCAAGCCAATTTCCCCACGCGTTTCCCTTTCCTCCCGCTGGAGATTCTGCTCTTTGCTCTACTGGGTTAAGAGGACTCTTCACATCCAATTCGATTCCATTCCCCCGAAGACGTCTGACTGATTCACATTCACATTAGGCCATGTGGAAACTCGGAGCCGTTGTGTTTTTCTCCCAATTAGTCTCATCGTGACTGTAATGATTCGGATGCTCTCGTGCGTGCTGGAACCAGGCTGCCGTGCGGCGCCGTGAGCTGCTCGTACCTCTCCCTGGGCCGCATCGTAGTTACTGTGGCCCTCGGGTGAAACCGCATCAATGGGAATAACCGGGAGCATAATTGGGCACGACGTTGTGTAAACAGGAACTGATTCAAATGACATCTATACTTTTTTGTGACATTTCTGGGTGGGAAACATTGGCCTAGTGCGAATTACACCCTTAGATGTTACTGCAGCTTTTATCCTCAATGAGAATGTTCTTTTTTTGAAAGAATTGTGACACCGGCTTATTTCGTTGTGCGAAATTCAGTCCACTTATGATGCAGCTGTTGACCTCCTTACTGGACAACACACCGTGGATGTCTCGAGCCCACGATGCCAATTCAAGCTTGGAACGCTACGACGTTATTCTCTGGATAGACCGGATTTGGACTGTGTTGTTGCTTCTCAGCAGTTGGAATCCGTTCAAATGTTGTGTTTAGGCGCACGACCTGAGAACTCAACCTGAACCATAAATGCTTCAGTTATTTTTCATTTTCATGTCATTTTTAGCCCAGTGCTTCTCACCCTGGAACGCCACTTTCCTATTGTTGCTCAGTCACGATCCACTTTTGGAGGAGTTCAGGACGATGAAGAAAAATGTAGTTTTCCAAAATAGCCGTCGGAAGCGTAGGTGCCGTATATCGTATTTGTAAACGACTCATGAAACGTAAATGTCACAATTGAACAACATCCCACCAATATCTTGGCGCTACTGTTTTCTTTTTAGGACATTAATGGTGGAAAAAGTTTTGAAATAATTTATCTTGCTCTCATTTTGCAAAATATTGTTTTTATATATGGAGAGAAATTGCCTTTGAACAGCGGTGTGTAGACTTTTTATATTAACTGTATATTTAACATTGGACGTCAAAAATGAGAGGGTGCTTTATTTCCCTACGTTAGCCATTTGGATCATTTTGTGCCTTTAGTTTATTAGTTAATACTGATTTTTGCTTCTTTTCTCTTTTTTTCCAGGGGCAGCTTTGGGTCGTTTACTTGTAGAGGGAATTGTTTGCGTGTCTTCCAGCACACACGATTGGTCTTCCATCAATCCTAGGGGGGGGGGGGAGGTTGGGGTACGGACTTGCTGGCACGAAAAAGAAAAAGAGAAAAATGACAGTGTTTGGCATGTTAAAGTACATCCAAAATGGCCTTTGGTTGTTTGGGGTTTTACGACAGCCAGTGGACTAATGCACCAAATTATTGCAGTATACACAACGTATACTGTACAGCGATTCTGCGTCGTCGTCGTTGTTGTTGTGTTGAGGAGAATGCGTCTCTCCTTTGACAGGCTTCTCTCCACGCAGGTGGGACACGTTTTGGGAGCCACACCGGCGCCGCTGCACAAAGCGGCTGGCTCGGAGGAGGTAAAAGATGGTGTCCAAAAAGATAGGGACTGAACTGATATGGACAGTGCTGCTTAGTACATCTCACCAAACGACAGCAATAAACACTGACTGTTTGGTAACTGTGAACGGTAACGTAATACAGTAAACCCCGAGGCCGGGCGCGCAAATACCGGGAAACTGGTTCTCGTTTTGGTCCTTGTGCAGAGAGTGGAGCGACATCTGGACGAGGTGTGCAGCATTCAGCCGCCCTCTGCCCTATTGTAGACTAGACTTGAATGAATATGAATGAATAATGAATACGCGATTAGAGTCGTCGCTGTCTGAGCGCAAACACGTGGTTTGGCTTCTCTGCAGTTTCACATTGCAACTCTGGCAGGCGATTACATGTCACCATGTGAGGACGAATAGTCCCCCACTCATGGGTCGGGATGTTGCAAATAAGGCAAATGCGGGTCCCGGTTGAGAAGCAACGCAATAAAAAAAAAATGTTCACTGAGTATAAAAGTCCAATTTAGCCAAGCCACGACAGGATACATTCGCAAATGTTTCACGTGAAGTTATTTTCAGTGAGTGCTGGTGTTAAACCTTTTTTTTTTGCTTTTTGCTTTCAAATCCAGATACAGTGGTGGGTGCCTTGAGATACGCGTTTCCTTTGTTCCCGCGCTTGTATCTCAAATCGTCTTTCCCAATGGAAAGAATGGAAATGCCATTCATTCGTTCCTCCGTCCCAATAAAACCCAGAAGAATATTTGTAATGTTGTTTTTTTTTTTTTAATATGCAAAATAGCACTCTACAATATTGTACTTTGTAAAAAAAATACGCAGTCAATGACAATCAAATAGAATGTAAAGAAATGGAATGCCTTTTACCACTTTTGCTTCAATTCACTGGACGCTGCGCTGCTCCTTCTGGTGTTAGCAGCGCGGCCACCTGGGAGCAGGATAATACAGATCTAGGGTTCTGCACGTGACGCTGGTGTCGGCTTCCGAGTAAGCCGCAGTAGGACAGGTAACGCTCAATACAGTAGACTGGTAGAAAAGTCCATTTATTTCAGTACTCAAACATTATATAGCTTCATTAACATTATATAATTCATTCATGAAACACTTTTAAGAGAGACAATTCCTGCCTAGTTTCCACATGGAAAATGCTCATCATTGTTTCTTGATTGTTTGTACTTTGCTGTAAGCTGTAATCATCAATTCAAATTTACCAAGATGTACCTGTATTAGTCATTCTTTGAGGAGGATAAAGAGTAGATGCCTGTGAGTATCAAATTGTCTGTCTCCATTGTGTTGCTACACCGTTTGTGTTCAAATATCCTCGGCTGAACGGGTCAAACACTGATGTGATTCATTAGCCTGTCAATGGCATTTTGCATTGTTTGTTAGCATTAAGCTAAGTGGACTTTCCAAAGGCAAAGCTACAGATTGTGGTTGTTTTCAACGCACAACGTGTAATTCTCTTCTGTTTAGTTTGACGGTAAACTCCGACTGGGGATTGGCATTTAACAGATTGAATTTTTTTTTTTTTTTTTTTTTTTTTTTTTATAAAAGGATTTTTCACCACCCTGCCAAACTGCTGCTTGTTGTGAAGTGATGATCTCGTATCGCAAGGCACCGCCGCAGTCGCAATGCGAAGGTGTTTAATTATAAAACACATCGTCCTCGGACGGCGAGCTGCTGTCTATGTGTCTCACGGCCGCCTCTGCGCTGACCGCGCTGCGTTTGTCCTCGCTGGGAGAATTGCTCTCCCGCTGTCTAATGGAGGCCACCGGCGGAGGTCGGGGGGCGACCAGGCCGCCGTGTGTCTGAGCGCGGAGGCCGTGCAGGTACTGGGGCACGCTGACGCTTCCGTCGTCCAGCAGGAAACAAGACAACAGGTGGCTCCTCGGTGCTCCTGAGACGGGATCGGTACAAGTACTAAAACACGTGAAAACAACAACAACTGCAGTCCAACACTTCTGCTTTATACTGACGCAAGTCATAATGTGACCTCATATGAAAACAGTCACATGATAGTCAAGTCGGAAAACCTCAGTTCAAATGAACTCTTGGTGTGTACTTTGTTTTTTCAAAGCCATTTCAATCTAATCTGCCCAGACTGGTTCTTCAACCAATCATTTTCCATTTTTCTGTCTTACATCTGTAGCAAGCATTATTATATTACATTTAATAAATCAGCATCTCCTTTGAGTTTTGAGATAAATATTGATTTAGAACTGTACCAGATAATGTACGAGGCTGTTATATTGTGTTTTTGTACTCAGACTGACATCTTTCCTTATGTCAGTGTACCAACTGTTAGCATGTTAGCATTTGAGTTCATCTCCTTTGAAATGCTTCCTTACAACGGCAAAATGTAAAGTCCTCTTGCTTTCTATACTCAGACTGACATCTTGCTATTTTCTTGGCATACCAACTGTTAGCATTTCAGCTAACAGTTGCGATTTCCCCCCCCCCCTCCAATTTTCAAAATAAAATCCCCAAATAAAGAATGTTTTCAAATTGACCTCCACTTTCCTGGCTGATTTAAAACATTTTAGCTTCAGACAGATCAACTCATCGAAGCAATCTTAACCGTTTCCAAAATGTCGCCTTGAAGCGTTCGCAAATGCGGCTTTCGAACGAGCAAGACTCAGCAGGCCCGTTCCAAAAGTTTGGCCTGCCACTGTATTTCAAGTACCGGTTGCTCATTGGCTGAGCAGATTCATTGTTGTGTCGAAAAATGACAAGAAATGATCATTAATGTCTACGTTTATGTGACCCTGTCGCTGCATAATCTCCGCAGCTTCAAGCGACCTCTGTGGGGGCAGTGGAGCGCAATCCGATCGCCGATTGGCTCGCCATCACAGACAGAAGAGAGACTTTGGAAGTGGGTCGTGCCGCCGACAACCAACCTTGCGAGCTGGTCGAAGGTTGCTCGAAGCAGTCGTTCACGGGCCAAACACTCATGGCCGCCTCAGCCAAGGCAAACTGCTCTGCTACTCCTGCACACAAACACGTTGTTTTTCCATGTGAGTCATTGTCCCCGAGAGCCATATTGATCGTGCTTGCCTGAGAAGAAAAACAAGGGCCGCAAGGTTTGTTTTGCTCAATTGAATTCCTTCTTCTGACTCACCGGCGGCAAAGCGAGCTTCCTTGATCTCATCTGTCATTTGGGAGTAAAATTGTTCATCTTCCTGGGGCCCCCAGCTTCCGCCTCCTCGAGCCCAGCCTCCGCTCCAGCCCCCGCCGCCTGGCCCGCCTCCCCAGCCCTTCCACTCGATCAGGTGAGCTACTCGCCCTTGAGCCATGGCCGTGGGCTTGGTGATGTGCTCCTTTATCGTAGCCACCAGACCTAAAGCGGGAGGGACGCATCTTGAGCAAGTGGATGACATAAAGATGTGTACAGGGAGGCTGGGGATAGATAATATATGGAAGCGAAAGCCAGGAAAGATGAGGTCATGAAAAAGAATATGGCCAAAAAATTGTTTTTGCGGCCTTTCTAATTCTGCTGTCAGAGTAAGAACGGCGCAAAAGAACATGTTGATGAAAAGAGGAACGCAGCTGAGCTGAGACAAATCGATGACGACGCCGTACTTGAATGTTTATTCGTCCTCTTCGGTTTGGATATGGGGTTATGAGGTTAGTGTGCATATGCCCGCGTGCATATAAAACAGCACAGAGGCGGCAAATAAAACCACTAGCGCCCATGGGCTACTAATTTAATTTCCCACGTCGGCCGGTTGACTCATGGCGAGGCGCAGCTTGTTGTCGTGGCTGTAAACGTCGCGCGTACAATCTCACCTAACAGAGAGGACGTGGCCAGCTCGCCAATGTTGTAGTGGTCGCTTTTATCTGCTGCTCTGCCGTTTGACGGAGCCTGCTCATCCTGACGGACACAGACAGAGCATCGTCATTACCGCGTTTGGAAACAAACATACAAACAAACAAACACGTTTCAGCTTGTTACATTTCTACATTTGCATGTCTGCGCGTCGAGCCGCTTTCACATCGCATTGCCTACAAATTGGAGCGTCCGGAACGTAACGGTAGAGTCCACATTTAGTCGTCTGTCCCTTTCAGATAGGGACAGACGACTAAATGTGGATTTTTTTTACATAAATACATACAGATTTTTAGAAAATCTAAATAAATACAGATTTTTACAATATTCCTTGAATATTGTAAGAAAATAATAATAATAATAATACCCCCCCCCCAAAAATGAACTCAATTGCTCAATAATGACGTGTACGTGTGTTTGATATTTCATCCGAAAGTGTCATATAACGTTACAACGCACTCAGTTCCCAGCTCCTCGGTGTGCCAAATTGAGAGTAACGGGCCGCACCGATGACGTCTGTGCAGCATTCGCACCTCCGTGCTGACCAAAAGGGTGGATATTTCAAACGCTTGCGCTTTTCGCACCAAAGTGGCTGGAGTCAATATGGAGAAGGACACGGGATTGATTCCTCTGGCTTCTTTTCCATTCCCTTCAACATGTTTACAACATGGTGTGAGTCAAATCGATGTCAAGTTTTTTTTTTCTTTTTCAACACGAAGGGCAACATTTGAGTTGTAGAAGGATAGATACAGGGGATAGGAAATGTCTACACACCCCTTTTTAAAAAAATGGGATCAAGATAAGCCATTTTGTAACTCTTTCACCCAAAAATAAACACTTTCGAGAGGTGAAATAGAAATAAACAACAGATAATTTGGTTGCACAAGTGTGCACACCCTCATAACTGGGGATGTGGCACATTTGAAGTGCCACTGATCAACCCCAAATAAATTCTGTATGTTCTAGTAGGCTTTTCCTGACCATTTTTCAGTCTGAAGGTTTTTGTGCCAACATTGAACGGTATTTGTTCACGATTCCCTCCATTTTGACAGCCCCAAAGCGTGATGCTGCTGCCACCATGCTCGACGTAGCTTTGGTGTTCCTTCGGTGATGAGCCACATGCCTTTTGGAATTATGGCCTATGGCCCGAAAATTAAAACCTTGGTTTCTTCGGACCATAACACCCCCCCCCCCATGCATTAAGAAGATTTCAAGTGTTTTTTGTTTTTGTTTGTTTGTTTCAAAATATTGAAACCAAGGTTGAATTTTGGGATGGAATTGGGGCTTTAGTCAAGGTGGAGAGAATTACGAACAGTTCCAAAGACCATTCAGTGTAAGCACAAAATCTTTAGGCTTAGAGAGAAAAAAGAAAGTCAGGAAAAAGCCTACTAGAACATCTGAACTTTGGTGAGGCACAGCCACACCTCAGTTAAAAGACAATGTGCACACTTCTGCAACCAAATTATCCTCTTTTGTGTTACTTCCCCTCTAGAAAGGAAATGAGTTGTATAGGATAAATATACAATGAGTTGTATAGGATAGAAATGAAATGAGCTGTATAGGATAAAGATCACATTAATGGTGTGAAAACTTTTGAAATGGTCTCCTTTTTTTAACATGACAAAAAACCCGGGGTGTGCGGACTTTTTATATCCACTGTAAATGCGAGGCGAAATTTAACAGAATTAATTTGGCCTTTTCTGGCTTGAGAGCATCATACCTTGTGGAGGAAGCGGACATTTCGGACACGTAATAAAGAAGACTAACCTCCGGGGAAGGAGATTTGACTCACCTTGGCGGAGAGTGCAGGATGACTCTCGTGGAGCGCCGTCACGGGACAGCGGACATCTGTGGGTCAAGCACACACGCAGATGTCACACGTGTGCCGGCCGTGCGCTCGTGTTTCGTTTCTAGACACAGCTCATGGGGTTCGGAACTATTTGCTTCTTCTGATCAGGGCCACGGATCGAGCGTTCCCTTCGACTGGAGCCTCGTGCCAACTTCATTAAGGGAGAGAGGCTCATGAATGACGAAGGGAAATTACAATTAACATCCTTGAAAAGGTTACTGGAAACACACACACACACACACACACACTTGGGGTTTCCCCTGAGAGGTGGCGCAAGACAATTGGCTGTTGCTATGGCAACGCTACAGCAACAGGAGGGGAGTGAGACCCTTTCATTGACTTAAGTCACCAGAGCAGGAACAAACTCTCAAACACACACACACACACACACACAACTGTTTTATCTGTGTGTCTGCCATCGTCCCTTTCGGAATATGTTCAGCGCGCATCACAGATTCAGACGTCCAATGTCATCCTTCATGACGATGCCGCTTGATGACTTCAGCATCTCATTCCTCGCGAAGTTCTCCCAAGCAGGAAGGGCCCGAGTGAGCATTTGCACGCCAGCATCGCCGCACAGAATGCGAATGACGAGACGCGCTTTCGACGGGATTTGGTCTGGTTGTCCTTACCTTCACAAAGCACAACTACCCGCAGACTCACAAGGGAATAGTGGGGGGGGGGGTTGTTTTTGAAATATAGAATAATTGTGTCTCACACTCATCATTTGGAGGACAGATTCAGGTCATGATTGCATTTTTATGCATTTGTGGTATTTTTAGGTTCTGACGCTGGATGTCTGCCATTGACATGTCAGCGGTGTCACTCACTCTTGCGAGGATAAAATAATCAATGAGCAACTTTCAGACTGGCTTTGACACGCGCGCGCGCGCAAGCACGAGGATATGCACACGCATGCATCTGGACACTGACCTTTGTGACTTTTACAGAGGCAGCAACCCATGATGCGTGGAAAGCCTGCAGGCGCTTATGTTGTGCCCATGATGCCTTGACGATGACGAGGGAGGGCAGCTTGCTCACCGGGAGGAAGAAAGAGACAGGGAGAGGGAGTGGGAGTGAGAGAGCAGAAAATGGGGAGAAAGTAGCAATGCATATTTGGTGACGTCTCCAGCAAATCCCCTCCCCTCTACATTTCTATTCTTCTCACAAGCCTGGGGGTGGGGGTGGGGGGGTCCAATCAGGGAATATAACGAAATGATTGCAAGCGACAAAGGATGTTTTATTTCTATGGTAATTATTTAAATTGGGTTCAAAGGGAATTATTATGTATATTAGGCCTGTAGGCATGTGGTGAGTGCGTCTGCCTCATGGTCAGAGGTTGCGAGTTGGAATCAAGGTACTTCGGTTTCCACCCACGTTCCCTAAAAAAAAAAAAAAAACACGCATGTTAATTTCGCTGGCGCTTGTAAATTGTCCGTACATGCGGTCCAGGGCGCAGCTCGCCAATCGCCCAAAGTCCGGTGTTAGCCAAAATGTTAGCGCTTGCTAACTTCATTTCGTTTGCTTTAAATATTTCAGTCGGGTGCCAAGCTGTACATGTTACAGTAAATTCCCCCCAAAAAAAGTATATATTTAAGTCGCAAAGTAAACATTTTCAACAATTTGCATTAAAAAAAAAAAAAAATGAACCAGTGACAGCTTTGTTATCCTTTTTTCCCCCCCAAGTGTAGGCTACATCTTAGCAGCAGGATCTTGCGTCGTACTCAGAGAGGTCATTTTAGAGGTCAAAGATTACGCGACACAACACGACATTTCCCGTCGGCCCTTGTCATCTGCGACGTTGCGATGCTGTTCACCTGCAATTCCAATTTTAAATTGCAGCAAAACTAGCCACTCGTGAAAAGTCGCGTCGCATTCGGCCGTGCCACACGGTTCAGCGGCCTTACGAAAAGTGCATTGTTTTCTTGTTGCCGTTGTTTTGAGCGTTAGCGTTCACAGTCCACAGATGTCTGAAATTTCTTCTTCCGGCGAGAATTTGAAAGCACACCATTGACACCTACAGGACTTGAATGGAACAGCAACTACTATTATTTTTTTTTTTTGACCTAATAAAGCATTTTCAAGATGGCCTTTGCACAGTGCAGAACAGTGCTTCTCTTTGAACACAGGCACATACAAATTTTACATTAGACTAAAATTACAAAACGTATATCCACTGAACTAAGGATGATATCTTCTCAATTTACTTCAATTAAATGTACCCACTCAGAATGAAATCTGGGCCAATTATGTATCTGCTGAGTGATTTCTTCGCCTTTTTACGTGACAGATAATTATCAAAATAATTGGAAAATTGCAGTCATGCTAGATCCTAATTGACCTAATACAGGGAAATGTTTAGTCTGATTAGATGTCAGGCAAAGAGGAAAAAGAAGTGCATGTGTCTTTTTAAAGTGTATGTAAACATCTGGTATCTCCAAAAATGAAAAAAACATGTTACGGATCACGAAACTTCATTTCTGACACCTAACGGTAAAGACAGCTTGGTATTACGAGTTTGAAAAGTATTATTTTAGATTTTTTTTCTTTTCTTCCTTGAGAAGCAACTGTGACCTTTTGGTCACGGATTACAACCGCCAATAATTCAAAATGCTCACATCAATAAAATGTATTGATTTTCAAAAGGAAATTGAGTGGGCCACGTCTTTACCGCAATTGATCAAATTATATGAAAATGACCCGTTCTGTATATAAAAATATATTCTACTTTCTAAATAGACCTCTAACTTTTATTTGATATTTTATTTTCATTCATTCATTTTCATGTTCTGTACATGTTGTTTTGAATCTTACATGTTATTTTGAATCTTGCTATTTCCTTGTGGAATGTTACTTAAATTGCATTGCCAGGTTTGGATTATTAAAAATTTAAAGTTTAGTTTGAGCACAGCCACGCGGTCAAAGAGCGCCATTGCAAGTTTTCTTCCACTGCGCATGCTCATGGGAGAAAAAACAAAACAAAAAAACATCCGACCGGTCCCTCTCAATCGATCAGCGAGAGGAAGATGGCGCTCAACCAAGTCAACAGCACACGATCGATCACCGAAAATCTCGATCGGCTCTTTCACTAAGATACACTTTTGCTCGCAGCAGCCGGGCTCGAGGACGTGTCGAGGAGCGAGCAAAAGAGCGATTCCGTGGGTAGGTCTTCATGAATAGCGCGCGGCTTGAAGGCGTTTAAGGGAACAGCCAGCTTTAGAAACAACGAGCGTCGGCGACGGCGTCCGCCATCTTGTCATCCTGGCTAGGCATGCTAAGTTCATCCCCGATAACACGACCGCGACGATCATAGAGGAATTGTAATCGATTTATTGCAGCGGGTCAAAAGTGGCCGGAAGCGTTCATATTAGCCTGTCGCTATCACGGATGAAGTTGTTTTTATTTTTAATTTTTTTATTTTTTAATGCCAGAATGGCGTCTCTAAATCCTCAAGCTGCAAACGAATATTTCATTTATGTCTCGGATCATCAAGTGATGATCGTATTATAAAAGCGGTCGTTTCATTTTAACCCAGTAGAGTGACACTATTGTTAGTAAACGTGCAAAACACGTGTTTCACAGACATGGTCGGAATTAAAGTGGAAGTCCCGAATACTCATTAAGCCAGTTAACTACTGACTTTTAAGTACAGTATATCTATAGCCTAACACTATTTACCAAAATAAGCCTTCTTTACTCTTGGGACTGTTTCCTTTTGACCAGCCTGATTGGTGCAAAGTACAATCAAATTTGTTTTTAAAATGATTTCTGATGTAAATAGTTTTTTCCTCTTCGCGAATAGAAAAAGAAAATTCCCAAAAAGAGCGAGATTTGCTTTATTTTCTCCTGATACCATAGAAAATGTGAAAAAAAATTTCCAGCACGAACTTGCATAAAACCCCACTGATTAGTTTTTCTTTTCATTACAGATAATGTGAAAAGAAGTACCTCCTGCTATTGAAAAGACATATACTCACCAACATGTATGTGGAGTTTCCATTTTATTTATGACTCCGTGGGCATCTTATTGTTGAGGCATAAGTAGGGACCGTCCACACCCAAAAATTCTGAACTGAAGGATCCT
The DNA here is from genome assembly GCF_024500275.1 of Phycodurus eques. Lineage (NCBI taxonomy): Eukaryota > Metazoa > Chordata > Actinopteri > Syngnathiformes > Syngnathidae > Phycodurus > Phycodurus eques. Next base: position 48,211,072 of record NC_084525.1, read on the forward strand.
TTTGTATCAAACCCTGCGATTGGCTGGCGACCAGTTCAGGGTGTGCCCCGCCTCTCGCCCGAGGTTGGCCGGGATCGGCTCCGGCGCGCCCGCGACCCTTGTGAGGATAGAGCGCTACGGAAAATGGATGGTCAGTTTCTTAGCGAGAATTAAAATCTTGTGTCGCTACTTCGAAAAATAGTCACTTAAGTGGTCAGAAAAGTCGCTAACTATAGTGACCAAGTTGCCTCGGCTTCTTTAAACAAGCTCCTCGCAGCCATGTTGTTAGTGTAAGCAGTGTGCATGAGCGGGGCAGGCTTTGAAATAAGGAAGGTTTTAAAAAGTGTCCTGACAAAGAAACTCGAATGGATCGAGGAAATGGATGCATCGCCCACCGATGCATTTGTACGTTTTCCATCCATCCGTTTTCGATACGACATGTCCTCGTTCGAGGCGACAGGTGGGGTAGACCCTACTGGCTGCCAGCCAATTGCAGTTTGTGCGTTTTGCATTTTATGACAACAACAAAAAAAAACAATAAATAAATGACATGACCTTCTACTCATCAACTGTAACAGAGTCTTCGTCAGCCTCCCGGTCCTCCAAAAAGCCTCGAAGGGCAATGGAGTTCCCTTGGCACAGCGGGAAGGTCTTGGAGCAGCTCAACAACCAGCGCAAGCAGGGCTTGTTGTGTGACTGCACATTTGTTGTGGATGGAGTGGACTTCAAGGCCCACAAATCTCTGCTGGCAGCCTGCAGCGTCTACTTCCGCACCCTCTTCCTGGACCAGAAGGACGTGGTGCATCTGGACATCAGCAATGCCGCAGGTTGTGACGAGCGCTGCGTTCCGCTTTTCTGTGAATGCAGCCATTTGTGATGCTTTCCATCGCTGTAGGTTTGGCCCAGGTCCTGGAATTCATGTACACAGCCAAGTTGAGTTTGACTCCTGACAACGTGGAGGAGGTGATGGCTGTCGCCAGTTTCCTGCAAATGCAAGAGATTCTAAACGCTTGCGCCATCTACCAGTCGGGGGCTGATCCAGCTCCGTGCCTCGGAGTCGTCGCGCTGGATGTTGCTGAAGGTGAGTGCAGTGTAGGAATGATGGCCGACAATTGATTAAACAAATGGTGTACTGTGGTACCTTGACTTAAGGAGCCTCAACTTTTCTGGTTTCAATTTTTTTTTTTTTTTTAAATTGTCTTGGGTTGTGAGCACAAATTTGACCTACAGGTGAGCATCAGGACATCCGGCCACCATCAGTTCACGTTGTTACCGTGCAGTGAAAATATACAGTGGCTACGGAAAGTATTCAGACCCCCTTATATTTTTCACTCTTTCACTTTATGCTAAAATTATTTCAGTTCATTTTTTTTACACAATGTACACAGCACCGCATATTGACAGAAAAAAAAACGGAATTGTTGAAATATTTGCTGATTTATTATAAACGAAAAACCTAAATATCACACAGCCATAAGTATTCAGACCCTTTGCTCAGTATTTAGTAGAAGCACCTTTTTGAGCTAATACAGCCATGAGTCTTTTGGGGAATGATGCAATAAGTCTTTCGCACCTGGATTTGGGGATCCTCCTTGCAGATATTCTCCAGTTCTGTCAGGTTGGATGGTGAATGTTGGTGGGCAGCCATTTTCAGGTCTTTCCAGAGATGCTCGGGATGCTCAATTGGGTTTAAGTCAGGGCTCCGGCTGGGCCATTCAAGAGCAGTCACGGAGTTGTTCTGAAGCCACTCCTACGGTATGTGTGCTAAGGGGCCTTGTCTTGTTGCAAGGTGAACCTTCAGCCCGGTCTGAGGTTCTGAGCACGCTGCAGAAGGTTTTCGTTCAGGAGATCCCTGTTCTTGGCCGCATTCATCTTTCCTTCCATTGCAACCGGTCACCCTGTGCCTGCAGCTGAAAAACACCCCCACGGCATGATGCTGCCACCACCAGCGCTTTACTGTTGGGACTGTATTGGACAGGTGATGAGCAGTGCCTGGTTTTCTCCACACATTCCACTTAGAATTAAGGCTAACAATTTCTATCTTGGTCTCATCAGACCAGAGAATCTTATTTCTCACCATCTTGGAGTCTTTCAGGTGTTTTTTAGCAAACTCCGTGCAAGCTTTCGTGTGTCTTGCACTGAGGAGAGGCTTCTGTCGGGCCACTCTGCCATGAAGCACCGACTGGTGGAGGGCTGCAGTGATGGTCGACTTTCTAGAACTTTCTCCCATCTTCTGACTGCATCTCTGGACCTTTGGGTTCTTCTTTCAGAATCAGAATCAGAATTATCTTTATTTGCCAAGTATTTCCAAAACACACAAGGAATTTGTCTCCGGTAGTTGGAGCCGCTCTAGTACAACAGACAACAGTCAATTTACAGAACACTTTGGAGACATAAAGACAATTGTGCAAAAAGATGCAGAGTCCTCTAGCACTTAGAGCAGTTCGAATGACAAATATTGCAATAGTCCGGTGCAATGACCATTGTGCAAAGGGCGCCGAGACTTCAAGGAGTGTATGCGGTTTAAAGTGACGAGTAGTACTATCATCTGGGACAATGTCGGTTGTGCAAATGTTACAGATACTCCTCAGTCAGTGTGCAAATGGAGCAGATGCTACTCTGGCACGAGTGGCCAGTGTATGCAAATAGTGCAGCATGGCGAGACAACTACAGTGAGTGCACGAGTAATACATAATTGGCCCCACAGAAATGTGACAACGAACTCAAGTCAAAAAATTGCCAGCTTGTTGTAATGGAATTGTAGGTTAGGTGTTGAAGAAGTTGATCGCAAGAGGGAAGAAGCTGTTGGAATGTCTACTAGTTCTAGTTTGCATTGATCGGTAGCGCCTACCTGAGGGAAGGAGCCGGAAGAGCCGGTGACCGGGGTGCGGAGGGTCAGAGAGGATTTTAAACGCCCTTGTCTTAGTTCTGGCAGCGTGCAAGTCCTCAATGGTGGGTAGGGGGGTACCGACAATCCTTTCAGCAGTTTTGATTGTCCGTTGCAGTCGGAGTTTGTCCTTTTTTGTAGCAGCACCAAACCAGACTGTGATGGAAGAACACAGGACTGATTCGATGACCGCTGTGTAGACCTGCCTCAACAGCTCCGGTGGCAGGCCGTGCTTTCTCAGAAGCCGCAGGAAGTACATCCTCTGCTGGGCCTTTTTGAGGACGGAGTTGATGTCGGTCGCCGACTTCAGGTCCTGAGAGATTGTAATTCCCAGGAACTTGAAGGTCTCGAGGGTCGACACAAGGCAGCTGGACAACGTGAGGGGCAGCTGTGGCGAAGGATGCCTCCTGAAGTCCACGATCATCTCTACAGTCTTGAGCGTGTTCAGCTCCAGGTTGCGTCGGCCGCACCGCAGCTCCGGCCGCTCCGCTTCCTGTCGATATGCAGACTCGTCACCGTCCTCGATGAGGCCGATGACAGTGGTGTCATCTGCAAACTTCAGGAGTTTGACAGTCGGGTTCGCTGAGGTGCAGTCGTTCGTGTAGAGAGAGAAGAGCAGCGGAGAGAGGACACAACCTCGGGGCGCCCCAGTGCTGATGCTGCGTGTGGATGAGGTGGCCTCCCCCAGCCTCACCTGCTGTGTCCTGCCCGTCAGAAAGCTGTAAATCCACTGGCAGATGGCAGGTGAGACGCTGAGCTGGAGAAGCTTGGTTGAAAGGAGTTCAGGGATGATGGTGTTGAACGCTGAGCTGAAGTCCACGAACAGGATCCTCGCGTAGGTCCCTGCACTGTCGAGGTGTTCTAGGATGAAGTGCAGTCCCATGTTGACTGCATCATCCGCAGACCTGTTCGCTTGGTAGGCAAACTGCAGGGGGTCCAGCAGGGGACCTGTGACACTCTTGAGGTGGTCCAGCACGAGACGTACAAAGGACTTCATGACCACAGATGTCAAAGTGACATGCCTGTAGTCATTCAGACCCGAGATTGCAGGTTTCTTGGGGACTGGAATGATGGTGGACCTCTCTCACCAAGGCTCTTCTCCCTCGATTGCTCAGTTTGGCCGGACGGCCAGCTCTAGAAAGGGTTCTGGTCGTCCCAAACGTCTTCCATTTCAGGATTATGGAGGCCACTGTGCTCTTAGGAACCTTAAGTCCAGCGGAATTGTTTTTGTAACCTTGGCCAGATCTGTGCCTTTCCACAATTCTGTCTCTGAGCTCTTCAGGCAGTTCCTTTGACCTCATGATTCTCATTTGCTCTGACATGCACTGTGAGCTGCAAGGTCTTATATAGACAGGGGTGTGGCTTTCCTAATCAAGTCCAATCAGTAGAATCAAACACAGCTGGACTGCAATGAAGGTGTAAAACCATCTCAAGGATGAGCAGAACAAATGGACAGCACTAGTGTTGGCGAGATGAAGCTTCATGAAGCACTGTAACACTTCAGCCATTGGTTCGTGTAATGGTTCATTTCTTGATGCTTCATTGCACACAAAAACCATCTGCTGGCCATTGTGCATAATCACAGGCAGCTGGATCTTTACCACATACAGTATGTGCTGCGTTGCATTTTTGCGTCTTTCTGGCTCTCGTGAATGACTAATGTATTACAAAACAATGTTTGACCAAGTAATAAAGTGTCAAATATATTATTTTTGAACCTATTCTGTGTGCTTAAAATGTTCATCATCACTGGTATGGCAGGTTGTATAATGTTTTTAGGTCACTTTGGGAAAATGGGATAGGCTTAAGAGGGCAGAGGATTTTGAAAGTGCTTATTTAGACATAACAGTTTATCCTCATTTTTGTCTGAAGTGATTCATTAAAGAGCAAGATTTTGAAAGGGTGGTGCAGTAATTTCTCCGAACAAACTCTTTAACAAATGGCTGCAATATAACAATGAGTGAAAAATTTAAGGGGGTCTGAAAACTTTCCGTGCCCACTGCAGGTAGAGTTGTGTTTTCTGCTTGCATTTTCTGTTTTTTTTTGTGTGCAGGTATTTTGCCAAATGTCTTTTTTTCTAACCATGAGAAAGTGGGGGGGGGAAAAGGTGAGTGGTGATGAGAAGTGTATGATGCACTTTGAATTAAAGCATGAAATCATTGAAAAATACGAGCCAGTGCGGCGGAAAAAAGCAAAGATTGAGTTCAGCAAAAAGTGGAAATTGTTTACATTCTGTTTATCACTTACATCCTAGCTCTCAGCAATATTTTTCCGTAAATGTAACTTCTACTTTCACGGTTGCCTGGATGACACCCAGCTCTACCTCTCCACGCTTCCTTCTTCCTCCCTTACTGACTGCTTCTCTGAACTCAAACACTGGTTCTCATCCAACTTTCTACAACTCAACAGTGATCAAAGCGAAATGGGTCAACATGTCAACAAATGTACATGGCTTTCACGTACATTATTATTTGTTTTGTTTCTCGGATAGGAGGAGAAAAAGCAGGTGACGGACAGCCGAGAGAGGACAGCGACAGTGACCTGGCGGAGGTGGCGTTCCGGGCAGAGCGGGGTCCTTCCACGTGCGCCGCAGAAAACAACGATAAGCTCACAGAAGATCACGGCCAAACCACACACGGCTCAGCGCAAACACAGAAGGCGGACGTTTCCGAGCCGAACCCCGCCCAAAGCTGTCCAGTTCTCGCACAACCCTCCAAAAGCAGCGTTGCACAAAAGAGAGCGCTTGTGAAGAAGGAGGACGAGGAGGACGAGGAGGATTGTGACGCTGGACAGGATGCCGCATCCACTTTTCAGGATGATCCCTCTGATGTAGACTACACACCACGTAAGTTCATGATAGGAAAACGGGAGCTTCATCACTTTGGTTTGTTTTTGAGAAAGCTGGAAATCTTCACATCCACATATGATGTGTTCCAGGGATTGTATTGTGATGTTTTCTGTTTTTCCAGATGCACCGATCAAATCTGTCAACACCCCCATTTTTACCAGTTCTCGCGGTAGACGAATTAGGAAACCTCCTCGACGGAACTTCCTTCCTGGTAATCCCTGGTTGTTGTATTTATTTGCTTTATCGATGTCACTGCTTTTAAATGGACATTTGCTTGTCCAATGTATATTTGAGGCAAATTCAATTGCTGTTTTAAGGGCTTTCATCCTGGTGAAAATTTACGTTTGGTAGAAGCCGAAGGCATGACCCTCAAAATGTGGCTTTTCTTTAATTTTACAGTACACATAACGCCTAAAGGGGAATTTCAATTCACTTTGCTGTATTTAGATTTTGTGAACCAGGTCACAGAGGCAGGCATGCAAAGATGTCAGAGCATGAAATTTGGTAGACATCTCTATTTACTGTACATTGTAAACTGGGGGGGAAAAAAATTGGTGAAAAGCGTTGTCATGATCCATCATCATTCTCTCTTGGCGGACTGTAAGACAATGACCCAGATGATGAAGGTATAAAAAGTGAACCTAAGAAGATCAGGCCAGGCCAGGAGGATGAATGCGAGGAGGTTGATGACGACGACGCGACCGCTGAGGCGCATTCGGACACCGGTCAGCTCGTCGGAGACGTACGCAACGACACAGAGGAGAAAGCAGTCCACGCCGCTGCGATCGGCAGCCGATCCGAGTCGAAGCCTTACAGCTCTGTGACGCATAAATGCGAGGTGAGAAATGTGCACGGCGGGCAGCACAGTGGGGAGTGTTTATCAAGTCTGGCTCAATGTCGTGAGGTCCAGGGCTCGAATCTCCACGCCGGGCCTCCTGTCTTTGCGAAAACATGCATGTTAACTTAACTGGAGACTCGAAATAAATGTGTTCCTCCAACGACCGCTTACGGAAAAATTTAATTTCAAACACATGCTAAAACCAATCAATCAAGCAATTATATATTGTTTATATATTGTAGTTATATTTTTTTTTTAAAACTGCTACGTTGCAGCTTTCTTTTGGTGATGTGACAACTAGTTAAGGATTTTGAAATGGCCCACTGCCCTGTGTCCCACTAGTTCACTAAACAGAAAGGGGAGGAAACCATATTTAGATATCTTTGTTGTCTTTTTTTTTTATTTATTTTTTCTCAATTATACACAGCAGTGCACAATGAAACAATGACATTTGGTTATGTCAGCTCTGCTCCAACCATCTGAATAAATGAAACAACAAGCAATGAAGTAAAATGGAGACAAAACAATGAAGGAGAAGTGACTAGTGGAAATCCAAACATTTTTGCTTCTTAATTGGTATTATCTTTAGTCACCAATATGAAGATACATTTTTTGGTCAACAGTTTTTTTTTTTTTTTTTTTTGTGAATTTGCTTATCTAGGAAAGCTCGATATAAAATCAGTGTATTATATTATTAGTAGTCGTAGTAGTTTTCAGGGGTGTCAACCCCATGCGCAAGCCCCCCTCCCTGGAAAAAGAAAAAAATATATATATATATATGATGTGCACTTTTTTCAAGGACTGTGGGAAGAAATTCACGCACACTGGCAATTTCAAGAGACACATGCGCATTCACACGGGAGAGAAACCCTTCACCTGTCGAGATTGCAACAAGGCTTTCTCTGATGCGGCGGCTTGTAAAGCTCATGAGAAAACACACAGGTCAGAGCCACATGATACTTAATTCAACTTTTTTTTTTTTTTTTTTGCTCAACTAATCGCAGGCTACCTAGTATTAATGCCCCATTCTCTTCCCCTCGGCAGTCCCCTGAAGCCATACTGCTGCTCGATCTGCGGAAAGAGCTATCGTCAGATCAGCCTGCTCAACCTGCACCGCAAGCGGCACACCGGCGAGGCGCGCTACAGCTGCGAGTCGTGCGAGAAGCTCTTCACCACGTCGGGGAACCTGAAGCGCCACCGGCTGGTGCACAGCGGCTTGAAGCCGTACCGCTGCGAATACTGCGACAAGGCTTTCTCGGACCCCACCGCCAAGATGCGACACTTGGAGACGCACGACGCCAACAAGGGCAACAAGTGTCCGCACTGTGACAAACGCTTCAATCAGGTAATGACGATTTATACACCTGCAATCGGATTGCTTGGACACTGCTGTATATCATTCATTCAATCAAGATGTTACTTAACACATAGTATAGGGTGTGGTAACTACTTTTGTGGTCTTGTCTGTTTAGCCCGGAAATCTGAAGGCCCACTTAAAAATCCATATCGCAGATGGGCCGCTGAAGTGCAGAGAATGCGGCAAACAATTTACCACATCAGGTAAGAAAAATAACATCAGTACAGTCAGTGGCGGAAATTGGCATGTGCAAATTGTGCCACCTGAGGGGCATTTATTTAATGTATTCGTACAAATTAAGTTGGATCGCAAATTTTTTTCCTCACGGCACCATCTGCTGATTCTGATCAGCACTGCCCGACTAAAACTGCGACTACCAATTTTTCTCTAACATTAAAATCTATGGGCTTAATTAAAAGATCTCTATGTATTCATAGACATAGATATATATTCTATATTCAGGCAAATTGTTTTGTGTGTCAGGAAATCTGAAGCGTCACTCCCGGGTCCACAGTGGAGAGAAACCATACGTCTGTTCGCACTGCCAAAGAGCGTTCAGTGATCCGGGAGCTCTGCAGCGGCATGAACGCATCCACACAGGTACGTCGGTGACACCAAGCGCACAGAGATGGAAAAAGCACTGGTATTCAGTACTTATGTAAAATACCTGTGCAAAAATATAACTCCAGTACAAGTACTGAAGCCGTTCCCTGACTTAAGTAATAGCACAAAGGCACGCACTTATAAATGAACTTCACTTCAGTAAAAAAGTCAAATGCAAATCGACATTGTTCTACCCAATAATAAAATACATAGAGTGAAATTTCTTATTGGCATGCTTTCTGACTGAAACTCGTCAAAAATGAGCACATTATGGCTTTGAGTTTGGGGTTTTGACCGGATTTACTGCCAGCGAGCCAGGCTTCAACATGCTAGCTTGCTAGAAAACTACCGTGGTTCATTCATTGCAGGCGCAGTTGAAAGCTGGAACCCAAAAATAATCTGATTTATGAAAGGTTGTTGCCAGTTCAGAGTTCCCTTGCTGTGATTGGACGACGTGTGTGCAACGGTACACAGCACAATGTGCAGGCATCCTTGCTATTATAGTTTACCGACCTGCCGTCCACAAACATGGAATGTGCTGGCACTTTTCTCCACTAGCTCAGCTACATGGAATTCGCCAACATTTTGCCCCCACGAGCGTCGCGTTGCCGTTGCCACGCGGCTCAAGGGGGATTGTCGTGTTTACGAAGTCTACGATGAATGCGCTTGACTCGCTTACTTCCGGTTTTTCGTCATCCTGCTTTTTAATTTGTCGTCGTCACTAACTTTTCTTGAGCGTTTATTTTTCTTGCAACTTTTTTACTTTACTTATTAAACAAGTATCTGTACTTTCTACTCCTTAAATTTTTCAAATCAGCTCGCTACTTTTAAAACCTTTTAAAGTACAGATACCTCAAAAAACAATCTACTCATGGAATGTAACGAAGTGCAAGTGCTTCGTTACTTGTAAGTCCAAGTACTTGGTTACTTCCCACCTCTGCAAGTGCAACGCAAAACATTCTCAAAGTTCAGCCTGATTGAATGCCCACACGTGCCGCAACACTTATCCTGTCTCACAGGAGAGAAACCTTGCGTGTGTCCCACCTGTGGCAAAGCCTTCACCCAGGCCAGCTCCCTCATTGCGCACGTCCGCCAGCACACCGGAGAGAAACCCTACGTGTGTGATCGTTGTGGTAAAAGGTCAGTGACTGTCTACAGTGGTGCCTTGAGATACGAGCTCCATTTGTGCTGTGACCATTAATCTGTTCCAGCCTCCCCCCAAACCCCCCCCCCCCCCCCCCCCCCCAAAAAAAAGGTTTTGTGTTTGTAATAAGGAAAACATAGCACTATATATAGTACTTGTAAACCCTAACCATGTAAAGAATTAAACAGTTTGCGCATCGTGATTTAATACTGCAATCCAATGCATTGTGCTGGTCCTTCTGGTATGCTTCTCTTGGCCACAGGGAGGTAGGATAATACAGTCATGCAGGTACAAACGAAGGAAGAGTAGTACTCATACATTTTTTATGTATGAGCCCTATCAAAGTCAGATTTCTGTCACCCTCTGGTGACAGACGAATCATGTTGCTATTCTACTGTACTACTGCAAATGACTCAGCAAGAGGCTGTAATATTAGTCATTTTTCATAGAGGATAAAGAATATGTGCCTGTGAGTTTTGTTATATTACGTCTACACGTGTTGCTCCAACGTTTGTGTTCAAATATCCGTCACTGCTAAACCGCGACTATCATTGCTAGCCGTTAGCATGTCAATGGCATTTTTGCATTGTTAGTTAGGATTAAGCTATGCGGACTTTCCTAAGGCAACGGGACTGTATGTGGTTGTTGTAAATTCACAGTGTGTAATTCACTTTGTTTTATTTTTAGTTTGACAGTAAACTTCAGCTGGGAATGGCAATAAACAGCTTGAAGCCTCTTTTGTGATGAATTGTTCGCTGTTTGCCAAACCGCTTATTCTGGAGTTGAGTCGAGTTTACTGGCTGCCACATACAGCGCTTATTTCTTAAGCTGGCGCTTGCAAGTCAAAGCAAAAAAAAAAATCGGCCAAATAACGACTCGCGTCTCGGAAAACCCGCAAGTCGGATCGCTCGTATCTCAAGGTTTTAATCGCGTTTAACTTACAAAGTGTGACTTGGCTTGGGATGTCCTGTAATTTTGGTCTTTCTCTGGCAGATTTGTGCAGTCCAGTCAACTGGCCAATCACATTCGCCACCACGACAACGTGCGCCCTCACCAGTGTCAAATGTGCGAGAAGTCATTTGTCAACGTGGGCGACCTTTCCAAGCACATCATCGTTCACACAGGTAACACGTGTGACAGCTTCCCTTTTTGACGTTTCGCTTGACTGTCGACTCGTCTTTAGGAGAGAAGCCCTTCCTATGTGACAAATGCGGCAGAGGTTTTAACCGCGTCGACAATCTACGCTCTCACATCAAGACCGTCCACCAGGGCAATGCTGGCATGAAGCGGCGGCGGCCCGGCGCCGGCAGCGACTCGGACGTGGAGAACGACAGCTGCGTTGAGGCCTCCACCTCGGACGGCGAGATCAACATTGTAACCGTCACCGAGGACATTGTTACCCTTGCGACGGAAGCCCTGGCGGCCAGCGCTGTGGCGCAGCTAACAGGTCAGAGAATTGAGTGACGTCAGGCTTGATACGGTATGTACACTATCTCACAAAAGTCAGCACACCCATAAGTGGAAATGTCCAAATCGGGTCCAATTACCCATTTACACTCCTTAGTGCCATGTGACTTGTAAGTGCTACATGGGCTTAGATGTCAATGGGGAGCAAGTGTATTAAATCTGGTGTAATTGGTCTCACGCTGGGCACTGCAAGTTCAATATGGCATTTCATCGCAAAGAACTAGATTACCCCAATAAATGGAGACTTTTGAAACATAAATAGAATATAGATGAGAAGATGAAAATAATAAAATAAAAAAGATAGATACCTGGGAGGGGGGACGCTGATGTCAGGGCTACAGATCATTGTGTGTTTTATAATGTGTAACAGCTGGCAGACTGGTGGTCCTACACTGAATGCTCTGTAGCCTTCTGCCTGAAGGGCGTGGGTGGATTTTTACTCTCCTTAACCCCTTAAATTAAAGATTGCCTAGGCAATAAGAAGGTCCAGTGGCAACCTGTAAAGCTCTGGTGAACTCCATGGCCAAGAGTTTTAAGGCAGTGCTGGAAAAAAATGGATGCCACACATTATATTGACACTTTGGGCACAGTTTGGCCATTTTCACTTTGGGGTGTACTCATTTTTGTTGCCAGCGGTGTCAACATTAATAGCTTTGTGTGGCGTTATTTTTGATTTTGGAGTTTAGTTTGCTCAATGTCTACTTCTTGTGGACATCATGAATGAACTCTACCTGTGTCACACTACTGCTACCATTACGAGTATGTGTAATTTGTGCAGTTTATAAACCAGTGCCTTCAGTGGACCGAATTTTATGGTTTGCAATAGTCTGCTGTGCGCACACGTGACCAAGCGGTGGACTTTTATTTATTTTTTTACTTGTGGATTATCTCGTGCGGTTATATTCATTTCTGTTCCACGAAGTTGAGCGATCGTATTGCGATATTCGTGTGACTCGCCAACATTGCATCACACTAGCCAAGGTGACTTTCAAGTGGGACTTACCCATCAATCACATGGACAAACATTCATATTCAAACCTTTGGCCAATGTCAGTCTTCAGTAAACCTGAAAGTCAACGCTTGTTCATGTGTTTTCAGTGTTACCAGTGGATGCGTCCGTGTGTGCTGATGCAACCGAAGCTTTGAAAGCGGAAATTACCAAAGCAGTAGAGAAAGTGCAGGAAGCAGGTGAGCGTGAAAAGAAAAAAGTGCGGAATCTCTTCCGAATGCACAGTGTGGGCTCGAGGCACCATAAAACAGAAAGCACTCAAATCTAGATCATGGAATAAATTGAATCCCCTCATGGTAATGGTATATATTGTGATAGAAACTGAAGTGGAAAAATTATAATGGAGGTGCTTTTGAATGGGTTATATCGATCTTAAGAAAAGCTATAACTAAATGTGTGCGTGTGTGTGTGCGCGCACATCAAAAACAGCCATCCATCCATTTTCTGTACCGCTTATTCTCAAAGCTACGTAATTTGGTATTATGCTGATCTCAGAATTGAAATTCAGCACTCTACGGTCCAAACAAACACAATTAACATGCTGATATTAGTCATATTATATTATAGTAGTATAGTATTTAATATATATGAATGTACTTTAGACCTTCTTCGTCTGAGGTAACGTACACGTTTGGTTTTCAGACGTGTGTGCTTGCCGTGCAGCTGTTATTGTCTCTCTATCCGAGTTTCGTATTGCAGTACCTCCCGTTTGTACTGTTCCTAGGTAGTTACTCTCATGAGATTTCTTTTTCATCCATCTAAGTCTGCCGTAGGTCCACTGGCGTGGTGTGACGTCAGCGGGAAGTACGTGACTAGCGACAGAGCTAACGTCTGTTTGCGACTGCAGGGGAAGTTAAAAAGCGTCATGCCACTGCCGACATTACCCCCACCCTCGCTCATTTTCATGACTTACTCTCGGCGGTAACGTGGTCACAGCCAGGTTGCGGTGAAAAGCCTACTGTACCATTGAAGCACTTAATCTCGTGTCTATTTGAGCAGTTGCTTGTCCTTGTGATACACGTTTATTTACTGCAATGGAGGCAAATATCGATTACTACGCAAGCCGAAATTCCAGTCCCTTTCCGGCTTCTTTGCCCTCTCTTTCCTCGTCTCCCTCACCACTCTTGTCCTGCACGTCGCGGTCGAGAACGACAGGGGCTTCTTGATTGATTGATTTTTATCGCAATTCGTCGGTGGAGTCCAAATCTATACCTTTTACTGAGTATACTGTTTATAGCGTGCACGCCAATCAACAACAAAATGCGAGTTTAGAGGGTAACTCAACGCACTCACACTCAACACAAACTGAAATAATGATCCAGTCTCCTTTTACTTACTCACAGCAGACTGAAAATGATATAATGGCTTCTTTTGGCATTCTTTTTGTTTTTAGACCCCAACACGGAGATACTTTACGCCTGTGATTCATGCGGTGATAAATTCCTGGATGCTAGTTCGCTAGCTCAGCATGTACGCATTCACACAGCCCAGGCCTTGGTCATGTTTCAAGCAGACTCGGACTTCTACCAGTACACCGCGGTCGCCGGCGCTGAGGGGGACAGCGCCGGAACGTGGCAACCCGTAGCCGAACAGGTGATCCAGGAAGGCGAGCTCATATTCCGTGGCCAAGATGGAGAAGGAAATGCGGAGGAGGACGCCATAGGGGAAGAAGGGCTGATTGATGGGAAGAAGGTGGAGGATGGACAGCTTGAAATGGTGGCTGAGCTCCAGACGGATCGAAAAGCTGAAGGAGAGCTAATTGTGTGCGAGGTTCAGGTGTAGTCATGCTCATTTTTAAAGGCTACTTAAAGGTTAGGCCCTGTAAAATGAAAATAAAAGGTTTTGTTAATTGGACACACCACAGAGAAGAGAAGAGTATTGTTAGAACGCCTGTCAAATTTCAGTGAATTAGAAAAAAAAAAAACCTCCCGTCAAAATGATGAAAAATGGAGCCCACCTCTAAGCTGTCGGTCGCTGTGGGCGTGTCCGCTAAATGCACTGTAAACACCCCCCCACCCGCTCATTTTTCAGGGTCCGTACAGTATGTGCTCAAATGTCTGTAGTCAGCTGCAGGCTGAATAACATGCGCCGCTGTGTTTAATAAACGGTTCACTTTCCCTGATGTGTTTCTTATGCGGGGACCCGCACACACCGAGGGAGGCACTGTCGTATTAGGCGACCCCACTGCCAGTCTAGCGAGCTTGCTAACACGTTAGCTTGCGGGCTTATAGTTAAGTTTCCAAGAAGGGTTTCTATTGTCTGGATCTGGCGGACGGAGAGGCTGTGAAGTATTGGACGAACCCAACTCTGGTCCGCGAGATCAGCAGGGTAGCCGTCTAATTGGCCATCGCTTTGCTCCGTGTGCATTTTCTTAAGGTTGTAGGCATTGTTTGATGGCTAACTGCACGCTGTGGTGGTAGAAATTGGCCAAGTTATTATTCCTAAGGAACTGGCAAATAGCCTCTGATGCAATGACGGCGCTTGGTACTTATAGTACTTATATAGTGGGGCAGGGCCAACTAATACCAGAAAGCCCAAGTGCATACTCTGGCTTGTTTTTAATGAATGAAAGGCTCAAAGAATAATAGCCACAATTCCATACTCAATTATTTTGTTCTTTTCATGTTTTCAGCATCTCAAACAAATGTAATGTATTCAGAAACAGAAACACGGAAATGACTTTACAGGGTCTTTAAAGCTCTTTTAGCAGTGCAAAAGATACTTTTCAACGTTCTCCACTGGATTCAACACTTTAAGAAGGAAAGGTTGCCATCAAGGCAGCGTTGGTAATGTGTATCAATCCAACACTGTACTTTACATAATCTGTTCATTTTTGTCTTGTAATGATGGCTCGTGCGTTGTCCATTGAAAAAAAAAAAAAAAAAAAAACGAGAAAAGTATGTGTTGTTTTTTTTCCCCCGTGGTACTCAGTTTTGGGTATTTTCTTAAAGAACAAAAGTGTATTATGTATTAAGTATTTTCCTAGAGATTCTTTTAGTATATACTATTTATTTTGTACACTTATGTGGGGATTAAACATTAGGACTTTAACATTTTACGCTTTTAGGACAATTTAAATTTGACAAGTTTGCATTGTCAAAGTCTGTAATGTTACTGCATCGGGGTGAAAATGAGATCTATTAAAAAAATAAAAAAAAAAGCTAGCCATTGTGTTACTTTTGTTCTCATCTTCGATTTCAGCCCATGGTTGAAGTCTGGATGAAGCGGGTACTTTGTGGCGTGTCTTATGTGGAGAATGGCGGCCATATTGCTGTTGGAAAAATATCACTGTTTATGTAATCCTCAAAAGTTGAATAAATATAACTTGTGTATGGCGAGTGATGGTGCTTCTGCATAATGATGGCTTCTTTCTTCCCCACATTTGACAGTTGCCTCGGCAAGTGCTCTTTTTAGCATCCTTCCCAGATTCCTCGGTTGTAAGGGTGAAAACACAGAAACAGAGCGGAAGTAGGCCACGACGTTGCTTTAATCCTATTGGTGGAAGCAAACTTTAAGGCGACGCGTTCCGCTCTCTGATTGGCTACTTCTCGGGGTCAAAGTGAAGCGCCGCAGGAACGCTGACGTCGACTTCCACCCACACAGCAGCGTAATGGCCGCGTCGATAGCAGTCATGCCGACAAACCGGGCCGCTTCTCGATTGCAGTCCAAAAAACGGACAATTCAAAGGAGGCGCACACTTTTGGACATCGCTGTCGTTGTATCGCTTTCGTTAGCCTCCTTACTGCACTGCGCTGCGGCCGACGGTAAGACGCTGGTCCTGCTGGACAACACCCACATCAGAGACACCCATTCAATGTTCTTCCGCAGTCTGGCAGGTGAGTGTCAAACGTGTCATCTTATTGCATTGTTGGAGAGTAGTTGGCTTTGGTTTGAGCTTCATGCTGTGCCAAACGGTTGCTAATATTAGCCTGGCTTTGTCTGCCATAATTGACTCACTGTGGCCGATTTTATGTGGTGGGCAGTATTAACAAGAATTTAACTTTTGGGCAGTTTTTTTGGAGATATCCACTTATTTTCCACTAATCTGTCTAGTGATTTGTTTAAAAGTGGACTACAGTATATAGTGCATTCCTCAAGCAAAGCAAACATAGTTGGCTACTCTGGCGCGCGCCATATACGTCATTTCTGTCGCGTAATTAAACCTACCGGATCAACGGCAGCTTGTGGAACTGACGTAATAATTGTGCCACTAAAGACGTGGTTTATTGAACCATGGAGTCTATTTAATGTAATTGTTATTCAGCTTCCCTGGTACTGTATGTGATAGTGCGGTCTTTGCGGATGCTAGCCACTATTGACTGTTTTGGTACTGAATGTGACAGTGTAGACTGTTTAATGTAGTTGTTCTGTGACTGTGTAGACTGTTTATTATTGTTATGCGACCGTGTAGTGAGTTTGTTGACGTTGTCCTGCATTGACTTTTCAGATCGCGGCTTTGATCTTACATTCAAGACCGCCGATGACCCATCACTTTCTCTGATCAAATATGGCCAGTTCCTGTACGACCATCTCGTCATCTTTTCGCCTTCAGTAGAAGGCACGTGACTTGTCATTATCTTACTTCATATTTCAGTGTCACATTTTGCTGTCTAAATTTCCAAAGCCTTCTCTCGGTCATCTGCAGACTTTGGAGGAAGTATCAATTTGGAGACAATTACATCCTTCATTGATGGCGGAGGAAATGTCCTGGTTGCTGCCAGTTCTGATATCGGTCTGTTGATTTTTACCTGTTCTGGCTTAGGATAAATGTGATTTTTAAAATGTTCAAGGCTCATTGTTTCTCCTCTGTTAATCAGGTGACCCACTGAGGGAACTGGGTAGTGAGTGTGGCATAGAGTTTGACGAGGAGAGGACTGCCGTCATTGACCATCACAACTACGACAAGTCTGATCCGGGAGAGGTAATCGAATTGTACCAACGCCGTGCCGCACTGTGCTTATTCACAAGTCACCTTTTGTTGTTGTTGTCTCCAGCACACTCTGATTGTTGCTGACCCAGAGAATTTGCTGAAAGCTCCAACCATCGTTGGAAAAGCCACCAATAAACCAGTGTTGTTTAAGGGTGTTGGGTAAGTAGGATGAAATTGAAAAAGGGCCATCATTTTGGAGTTAAAGACACCAATGGACGTCACTTTAATGGCATCTACACGACTGGATGGTTTCGATAGTGATGAATGTGGCTCACGTGCTACGTCTGTCCTTTTTCAGCATGGTGGCTGACCCTGACAACCCTCTTGTTCTGGACGTCCTCACTGGCTCTTCGACGGCCTACTCCTTTTTTCCCGACAGACCCATTTCTCAGGTACAACAAAATATGCTACATAAAAAGACGCACACCTTTTTTCTCACTGTCTGACATGAAATCGGACTAAACGGTTTCTGTTTTAGGCCAATTAGGATTACCAAAATCATTTCAATATGCTAATAGACACAATAATAAGAGGATTTTGTTTTCATGCAATTTTACATTCTTCACATGCAGTACTATGCCTTTTAAACAATTTGGGAAAAACCCTGATGATTGTCATTTCTTTGGACGCTTCTGATAGGTTTATTGACATTTGAGTCGGACCCCTGAATCTGTGTTTGAACTTGGCACACCTGTAACACACGGCTTCTTTGTGTAACATCATGGGAAACTCAAAAGAAATTAGCCCAAATATCAGGAAGAGAATTGTGAACTTGCACAAGTCTGGTTCAACCTTGGGTACAATTTCTAGATTGCTGAAGGTGCCATGTTCATCTGTTCAATTATACCCAAGTATAACACCATGGGAATGTCCAGCCATCACAGCGCTCAGTAAGAAGTGTCCCAGAGATAATGTTATTTGATCTGAAATGTGCATATAAGCCCAGGAATAAAAGCAAAGCACCTTGTGAAGATGCTGGCTGAAGCTGGTAAGAGAGTGCCCTTAGCCAGACCTGTCTGTCCTGTGGTCTGACATAACTAACATCGAACTGATTGGCCATAATGAGCATTGTTACGATTGGAGGAAAAAGAAGGAAGCTTGCAAGCCTGCGAACACAATCCCAACTGTGAAATACAGTGGTCAACATAATGGTGAGGGGTTGTTTTTGCCACAGGAGGGACTGGTGCACTTGACAAAATAGATGGCATCGTGAAGAAAGAACATTATGTGGAAATACTGAAGCAAGTTAAAGCTTGGGTGCAAACGGGTCTTCCAAATGGACAATACCCAAAACATACTGCCAAACTGGTTACAAAGCGGCTTAAGGATAAGAGTCATGTTTGGAGTGATCATCGCAAAGCCGTGATCTTAGCCCTATTGAAAATTTATGGGTGCTCCTGAAAAGGCATGTGCAAGCAAAACCATTCGTGTCAGGAGGAATGAATTCGTCCCAAATTCCTGCCAACGATTGAGAAGCTTGTGAGAGGATATCCAAAACATCATACACTTTAATGGCAATGTTACCAAATACTCATGAAATCTATGTAAACTTCGGACTTAGATGAAAGTCATGAACAATTTTCTAAAAACATTAATCTGTCATTTTATTGGCATTTAGCAAGTAGGAATAATTGGGGCAATCCCAGTTGACCTAAAACCTAAGGAAAAGTGCGTGTCTTTTTATATAGTTTATGTAAACATCTGGTTTCAACTGTAATCCCATGCACTGCAGTTGTGTAGGGACGTTCTTAGTCGTTTCCTACACAAAATACGAGCTCACAATTCTTGGTGTGAAAATTGTAAAGTGCAAAAGTGGCAGAGTGCCTTGAACAGCGCTATACAAGTGGTATTCATTATTTATTATTATATGAAGTGAATAAGAGTAATTTGTGCTGTTGTATCCCCCCCTTCCCTCCTCTCTAGTACCCTCACGCAGTGGGCAAAAACACCCTGCTGATTGCCGGCCTACAAGCCAGAAACAACGCTAGAGTAGTTTTCAGCGGCTCACTGGACTTCTTTAGTGACGCCTTCTTCAACTCTGACGTGCAGAAAGCCGCACCTGGATCTCAGCTGTCAGTTCTTGCTCACTATAGTAATCCTTTTTGTTCCCGCTGTTTTAGAGCAAAGTACCGTTTTATTCTTTAGTCAAGCACAGTGCCATTGTGATCGTCTTGTTCCTCGTAGACACGAGCAGACGGGCAACAGGGAGCTGGCCGAGGCTCTTTCTCGCTGGGTATTTAAAGAGGCCGGCGTCCTCAGGGTGGGCGAAGTTAGCCATCATCCCGTGGGAGAGAGCACTCCCCCTGCAGCATACACTGTCACTGACCTTGTGGTGAGTTTCCCAGCGGGCAACATCTAAATCTGTAAAGGGAACATAGTATTGAAATATAACTGTCAGGCCCCCCCCCCCCCCCCCCCAAAAAAAAGACTAAATTTTTGTAATATGTATTTTAATGAGGAAACATGCACTTCATAATATTGTACTTTATAAAAACGCAGTATTATGCTGCTCTTTCTGGTGTGCCTGCCTTGGCCACATGGGGGCAGTATAAGACAGACACAGCTACACAGTGGGACGCCCGCTATTCGCTGATTTAGGGACCGGGCCTGACGGCGAATAGCAAAAATCCACAGATAATTGCATTGGAAAAATAAAAAACTCTTACAGAAGTGGCGATAAAGCACCACTAACTGTTTTGGGGTGGTGCCACTGAAAAAACAAAACCCAAAAAATTCAAACAATTGGGAAATTAGTATGTGGGGGGTCCACTGTACTGTTCATTGAGGTATCGCCTCAGCTTGAGGCAAGCAAAAAAAAAAATAAAGTGTGAAGTGGCTGTAATTTTTGATCCTTTGCAATATTTTGAGAAAAACGTGACAGTTATTTGGCATTGTTTTTTTAAAAAAAAAAAAAAAAAAAAACAACAACAACATCGTAATGCATCTCCTTTGAATAGCAAATGTGTTGTCGACGCAGGAGTACAGCATTGTTATTGAGATGCTCTCCGAGGGCCAGTGGGTTCCTTTCGACGGCGACGATATTCAACTGGAGTTTGTGAGAATTGACCCCTTCGTCAGGACTTACCTCAAGAAAGATGGTACTGTGTCGTGCCTCAGTCGTTGCTGCTTGTATCTGCTTACAATCTTGACGTACAGTCCAGCCAATGGAATGTTTTGATTCCTTCCAAGATGGGATATACAGCGTCCAGTTCAAGTTGCCCGACGTGTACGGAGTTTTCCAGTTCAAGGTGGACTACAACCGACTGGGATACACTCATCTATACTCCTCCACTCAGGCGGGTTCCTGTTTAAATTCTGCTCTGGTGACTTTTAAGGACATAGAATAAGTAATATTTGTCCACTCCTATGATGTTTGTCACAACAGGTGTCAGTGCGTCCCCTGCAGCACACTCAATATGAGCGCTTCATCCCCTCGGCCTTCCCGTACTACGCCAGCGTCTTCTCCATGATGTCAGGACTCTTTATCTTCAGCGTGGTATTCTTGCACATGAAGGAGAAGGAGAAGTCTGACTAATTTGGATCTAAAAGAGACAGAAATTGACACGATTGAACTTTCAAAGCGACTCGAAATTGAACCGGTTTGTGTTGGGGTACGAAGGCACTCAAGTAAGTGGCTGGTGGATGTTTTAATGCTGGTGTGTGGTCTTTATTTTCCACTTCAAGGCCTGTGAAAATTTTGAATTCTGTTCATGTTACTTTACACTTGGTTGTGAAAATATTTTCTGTAATTAGGATTAAGCGACAACAGGAATAGGAGTTATTGACCCTTGTTTTACAATTCCTGTAGTAACCACATGCACTGAACAAAAAGATGCCAACTGCTAATTTGTCTGAAGACTTTTTAAACAATAAAATATTGACATTCCACATGGAATTGTATGGCCGAGTTTGGATTTGTCTGATTTTGCAACATGCTAGCACAATGTCAGCAAATATTGTCAAGATCAGTATTTTTAGGAAATATGGACTTCATTTCAAAACAAATACTTTTTAATATTAGGAATATTTAGTTGTATGGTGGCACTTTGGGTGAAATTTCAGGACAAAGTGATAGAAGTGGACATTCTTGGAATGAATTGTTGGATTCATGGATCAAGCACGGTTGCAAATTTTGCTGTTCAGCTTCTTGTTGGAAAACGGTATGTTGTGCAGAAAGTAGCAAAGCGTTGAACACTTAGACGTGCGTTCAAAAGTTTTAGAGACGGTCAAATTAACTTCACCCATAAAGGGTATAGAATCAGCCCAAAACTAGGTCAGAGGAGTAAGGTGGGTTGCTCCCGTATGGTGATGTTCTTCCCCGCCAGGAACTGTTGGATGTTCAGGACATTGTGAGCAGGACTGTTGTCATGGTGAAGCAGCCGTCGCGCACTGAACGAAGCAACCGCTGCAGGATCTCTTTGCAGACGTACTGATTGATCGTCTTGAAGTAGAAAACTGGTATTTTGTGTTTTGAAATATTTAATTTGTTACACCTGTCCCACAACCTTTCTGATACAACCCCTAATCTTGTAAAACGGGTGGTTTTGGGAGGAAATAATGATTCACCTGCAGCAGGTGGGTCATTTAAGTATTTTTAACACTAGGACAAGTTTAAAATCCCATCTCAAAGCAAAATTTGGTTGTGTGTGTGGTGTATTTGGCGCCTGTGATTTATTGCGATTAATCCAAATTCAAAAGTGTGATTAATCTGGCTAACAAAAGTACTCGACTGACAGGCCGAGTTAAAACTAAAAACATTTCTGGCATATCGTGAGCCTGATTGCCCGAGTCATTTTTGAAAGTTTTCGGTAAACAAAAAGCGAGATACATTCAACAGACAAGCGTTGCCTCGATTAAACACCCCTGCATGACCCCAAATACAAAAACTGGGCCATGTTTATTATTATTATTATTTTTAAATATATAAACTACTTTTAACCCCTTTTTTTGTATTTAAAAGTTAATTACGGCACTAATGCATTGTCTCGTTTCCGTACAAAAAAAAAACGAATCCCTTGGTTTTGAATGACTAAATAAATGATTTTTTTTGTATCTAGAATTTTGCAAGAAAAATTAATAAATGTATTATCAAGACTTCCGATTTGTTGCCATGATTCTCTCATATATGTTTTCCAAGACTGTGAGTTAACTGCTTAAAATCTTGACGTACAGTCCAGCCAATGGAATGTTTTGATTCCTTCCAAGGGGTATAGTACAAAATACAAATACAAAAACTGGGCCATGTTTTTTTTTTTAAATATATAAAATACTTTTAACCCCTTTTTTTTGTATTTAAAAGTTAATTACGACACTAATGCATTGTCTTGTTTCCGTACAAAAAAACCGAATTCCTTGGTTTTGAATGACTAAATAAATTATTTTTTTTGTATCTAGAATTTTGCAAGAAAAATTAATAAATGTATTATCAAGACTTCCGGTTTGTTGCCATGATTCTCTCATGTATGTTTTCCAAGACTGTGAGTTAACGTCGCGTTTCCTGTGACGTGGCTCTGAATGAAATGGCTAGGCTAATGGCTAGCCGTGTAGCGCATTCACTTAGCACAAGTTCGCCGTTGGTGACTAGAAAATAAATTGGACAATATACGTAAAGTAACAGCAAGAGACGTGCTAACAAGTGCCATTTAGCGACATTGTGCTAAAGATGCGGTTACTACTTCTCCGTGGTTTCTTCTAGCTGCCTTCAATGTCTTAAGTGGCTAACTATCGCGGGACGAAATCAACATTGTTAAGCTCGTCGCCGTTCAATTGTATCACAAAAGTGAAATGTGTTTATCGGCGGTATTGTAAATGTGTGGCCGAAGCGGGCTACGGCGCCGTTAGCTTTAGCAATACTAGCAGTGGACGAGTCAGTCGGAGTCAGCTGACTGGTTTCGGTGAGCTGCTGCTGGTGCTTTTGCCGCTCGCCATGGATCAGCTCAAAGTCAAGGACCGCATTCTGGAAAACATCTCCTTCTCCGTCAAGAAGGTACTTGCATTTTGCGTGCGCTAACGTTTGGCCAGTGTGCAACCTGCGAAACTGTCTCGATCCCGAAATTGGCTCACGTTTACCCCTGGCCGACTTTCAACAACAATAGCTAGACGTCATGTTGTCATAAATTGCGACGACCGCATCGGGCCACTGCGGCATACAGCATGGGGCCGGACAAGGCGCCTGCCACATATTTGCTTCATCGTAAATATTGAATATTCTACGTTTCTTGCTTCGCTATGTCCTATAATGTGTGGCAACAGTCATTCGACACACCCCAAGCACCGTTGACGTCATCCATCCATCCATTCGTTCATCTGTTCTCTGCACCGCTGAAGCCCAAAAGAGCAGCACAATCTTAGATAATGCACCATGTCATAAACATTGTTCCAGTTTGCCTTTATGAAGGTAGAATTTCTGACAATATTGAAAAACAGGTGTGTGTATGCCCAGTGACCAAAGCAACAGCACCGTTGCTTTAGAAAGCTTGCACAATGTGTTGTCATTCTTCCTCAAATGTGGTCAATCTTCAGCCTGCTTGCCCTTTTCACAACTGCTAACGTGTTGGCAACAATCACTGTGAAAGTTAATATAGTTATCCTTGTGATTGTACTGTCTTTACTCCTTGTACACATGACACACTTTTAGCCTTCAACCATATTTGTTTATATCATTTTAATGCATTGTACATGCCACTATCAAAAGCACGTGATCTTACATTATAGCCTAGTTCTTTTAATGTAAGTGAATCACGTAACCCCTCAATCTAACAGCAAAGTCTTTGTTCAACCGTGCTGACTGAGTCTAACAGACTTTCCCACCACATCTCTTTAGTTCTGTCTCACATTTGACTTTCACTTTGGTCTTCACAAGGAGATTGAGGTCAAATGGTCAACTTCCACCGCTTGGCTCTAACTTTTTTTGGAGCTTGTGATGTTATTTTGTTGAACTGGAGTCGCAACGTTTGGCTAAACATTAGGGATTAGTCGGGAAACAACAATTTCAGAGACTGGTTAGGCCACAAATGCCTTTCATTCCTCCATTTCCGGTACAAATTACGTTCATGGTCTGTGTGATATAAATTAGGTTCGTGGCTTGTGTGCCACAGTTTGTTCCACCATTTTTATTCTGTCCCAGAGAAAAAGTTGCACTAACCCCCGCCCCCAAAAAAAAGGCTGGACTAAAACTTAACTTAACTTAACTCAGTTCCGTTAGCTCAGCTGTATCTCTTTGTAGAATGTTCGGTAAATATGAAAACAAGTTGTCCTTTATCTTCATGTGAAAAAGAATACTCCCGTACTGTCAATCCAAAATCTAATGAGCCGTCATCAGTGACAAGTTGTGTTTCCGCAGTTGCAAAGTTACTTTGCGGCATGTGAAGATGAGACTCCAGCCATCCGGAACCACGACCGGGTTCTGCAGCGGCTCTGCGAGCACCTAGACCACGCGCTACTGTACGGGTAAGAAAGTTGTCATATTTCTATCAAGTTGCAATGGGAATGCCTCAAATGAACATTGCAAATTCCGTACCGTATCACCCGTCCACCAATGTGTCCCAAAATATTTGTCCGTGATGTTTTCGCCACTGCAGGCTGCAGGATATCTCGTCAGGCTACTGGGTTCTTGTCCTTCACTTCACAAGGAGAGAGGCGGTCCGGCAGATAGACGAGCTTCAGCACATAGCAACGAACCTCGGTCGAAGTGAGTCTTCCTCGCGCACTCGTGTGCACGCCAATGACCCTTATGCTGACTGTGCTCCCAGGTCGGGCTTGGTTATACCTGGCGTTGAGCGAGAGCTCCTTAGAAAGCTACCTACGCCTCTTCCAAGAGAACCAAGGACTACTACAGAAGTATTACTTCAAGTAAGTGATTTAAAACCCTTGAGGCATCCAAGGGACGTTTTGTGCCGAGTTGTTTTTCAAGCCGCACTGGCAGTGTTGAATGTGAATGACGGTGAATATTAATTTCTTAAAACATTTTACAATTGTCATGTGTTTCTTAAATGACCATTAAATAGTAAAAAGAGTCAAAAATGCCATTCATCGCACATTTATCTGAACATAAACTAGTGCAGTCTTTTTTTATTGAAGATGTCAATTTGGACTACAGTGAATTTATCGCGGCGGATACGTTCCAGATCCCCCCGCAATAAGTGGAACGCTGCATTTCTAGAGAAACCATTTATATAGGTTGACTACTCTCACATGCTCTAAACGCATTCAAACGTATTAAGACACGCTTAAACTTATTGAAACACACATTTCATAAAAAAAAAAAAAATTGCAAGCAGAATATTGCATAGAAATTTTTTTAGGTATTGCAGTGTCTGTGTACATAAATGTTCCTTTAAGAGGCTGCGACTTGTGGGGCGACATTGGCGAGTTTGTGTGTGAGTGTCTGGGTGTGAGTTATGGCCCACAGCAGCTCCTGTGTTCAATAAAAACACTTGAGCAATTGTTGCTTTCCTTTCCCATATGTGAGGGCATTACAGTCAGTATTTTGTAACCCCCCCCCCAAAAAAAAATCAATTGCTTAAAAAAATGCAACATAGCGAGGGAACACTGTAGAGACTTTCAAATTGTGTCCACCAGAGAGCGCTACCTTTTCCCATTTAAAACATGCAGCAAAATGTCCCACCTTTTACGGTTTTATGCTAAGGTGCCTCATTACTGAAAGAAGTGCGTCGCTGTTGATGTTGGACAAGGGTTTGTATGTAAAATGAATGTTTGTGTGATTCTTGCGTCCAACTTCGTAAGTCTTCGACTCCTACGTTGTCTGATTTAATAACAAGAAATGACTGAAGAAGTTACAGTGCATTCAAATGTTGTGATGACTGATAACAGACACAATCAGTATTTTTGTTGTTGTTGTTGTAGGAATGCGTTGGTGTGCAGTCACGACCACCTGACGCTCTTCCTCACATTGGTGGCCGGATTGGAGTTCATTCGTTTTGATCTGGAGCTGGTCTGCATTTCTTTCACGCGATTCCTTTCCGAATGAACACGTGACGCGTCTCTAACCCGCCCGTTTGACGCTGCAGGACGTGCCCTATTTGGACGTGGCCGCCTACATGCCCGAGTACTACAAACCGCGCAACCTGTTGGACTTCGAGGAAAGGCTCCCGAGCTCGGACAGTTTGTCCCTGCACTCCTTTACCTCCCTGACCTCCACCAACCTGGAGTGGGACGACAGTGCCATCGCCCCCTCGAGTGAAGGTGAGCTGCGCGTTAGTAGCGTATCATGTGAGTGTAATGTGGTTCTTGAAATGTCCACTTGGGAGGTGATGTTACGACTCAGCCAATAAAGAGAGAGTGGCGTACGTCGCTGTTCACAATGTAGAATTTTATAGTTTTAGTTCACACTTTTCTATATACTCTCCCTCCATTGATTCATTTTGTTTTGCATGCCATAATTCCCATTATTTTCAAATGGTCTAAACTGCTCTCTAATGTTTCATGTTATCCCTCCTTTTTTAGATTATGATTTCGGTGACATCTTCCCCGTGTTGCAGGCAATGCCAAGTGCAGACTGGGAAGGTGGGACATTGGTTAAACCTTCCCTTCCTGCCAAGCCACCTCCTTCCCATTTCCTTTGTCATTCCCCTTTGTTTTCCACTTGTTTTGCTTAATGTATGTTGTGTACACGACTTGCTGTGATATGAGGCCATATGTGTTTCTCATTGTGGAAAATCAACAGTTTTCTTATTCAAGTCTAATTCTTGTGGAAGCACATTTAATTATGATTCAATCATGAGTCTATGTGATCACCAAGAATAGCTCACTAATAGCTTTTAGCATAACTGCAGCAACTCCTTTGATAAACTTTGCAAGTAGCGCTGCGTTTACAGCTTGAACAGTTTTAGGTCAAAAAATGAGCGCTATTTGACTGACTGAAACAAATGTTACAATTTATAGTATTACCTTGCAAAATATGTATGCGTGTTTTTATGAATACCTTTTTCCAAATTTGAATATTTGATTAGGATATCTTAATGATAACACAATTTAATTGACATTTTTTTTTTTTTTTTTTTTTTTTTAAATCATCCAAGACATTAAGTTGCTCGCTCTGTTGTATGCATGAAGGTCAAGTGTTATGTCATCCTAATGCTCCTTTTTCTTTCGCACAGTGAGTCGAGTGTGGCTGCTGTCGCTGTTGTCATCTTTTACAATCTGTCCACCGTACGCTTCTTCTTGGGCTACAGTATGTGACACTAGCCTAGACTCTGATCAGAAGTAGTAGCACACATTATCCAGCCATCCATTTGCAGACTGCCCATCCTCAATTAGGTTTGCATGTGAGCTGGAGCCTATCGCAGCTGACTATGGGCAAGAGCCGTGGTAGCCAGCACGTATAGACAAACATACATTCAGCCCTATAGACAATTTATAGTCTTCAATGTTTTGAAATGTGTGAGGAAGGAGCACCTGGAGAAAACCCACGCAAGCACAAGGAGAACCCAAACCCCAGATCTCAGAACTTTGAGGCAGATGTGAAAACTACTCTTTCACCATGCTGCTAAACAATAAGTACAATTACATTTACTCTTGTACTAAAACAGCTGTATTTTAATATCAGCTGAATGCATAATATATATATATTTTTCTTTCTTTCAAGAAGACTCACACAGTGCTCAATGTAGAGATACGGTAGTCACTTGGTTGTCCCCGGTTGTTCTCAGGGGATAGGGACCAAGAGTAATTGAACCCTTCCTATTAAAATAAATAAATAAATAAATTCAAACTCCACTGTAATTGCCTATAGTTGCCAGAAGATGGCGGCAAAGGAGTACTTGTTTTACTATTTTACTCAAACACAAGTAGTACAGAACAGGAAGTGCAATTTTAGAGAAAATTTAATTAAATCTACAGGGGAAGTTGGGGAACCAATGCAGAAGGACTTTACTACAAAAAGGTACAGATAAACATTCGTAAAGAAGTCTGAACTCATGACGTAAGTGTGAGATGAGTGGATCTGCATATATAGTGAGCGATGCTTGAACTGGGAATGAGGTGACTGCTTGTTTAAACCCAATTATTACTTGTACTTGGTTATCAGCAAGTTCTAAATAAAGCTCAACTCACTTCTGTAGTTCCTTGATACCAAGAAGTCACTAAATGGCACGCATGTGACTTTTTTTCAGCGAATAACAGAAGATAGGTTCCTCCCAAAGTTAGCCAAAGTCAAATGCGAATATGCGGCGGTTCACTGTAGTCACTACGTGAATTCTTTCATCTCACCAAAGAAATGCTCGGACTAGGCCTGTGTCACTGCTTACTGTCTGTCTACCTATATGGTCCTGTGTGTTTCGGAACCTGCTGATGAACATCAAGAATGCGGCAAACCCTAACTCGTGTGTATCGTTCGTGTGCAGTGGTGCTGTAAAAATACACAATGCTTCTGTGGAAATGTGTGTACAGATAAAAACACTGACAACTGGTGGTTCTGAACGTGGGAAAATATAAGAATGACAAAACACTCATTTCCAAAATGTTGTGTATTACTACAACTCCAAGAGGACGCGTGAGATGTTTCCTGTCATAACTTTGTGTCTTGGTGTCACTTTCCACAAAAGAAGGCGACATGACCGACCAGGCCAGCTGCCCGAGGTCCAGCGGCTCCGACCCTCTGACCGTCATCAGCGACTCGATGGTCTTAACTGTCGGCAACGTCAAACTGAAGGCGGGCCCTCATCTATCGCCGCCAAGTCCCACATCCAGACACAACCCTTTCAATCACGACTCGGACGCCAACACTTCGGCCGACCTGACGCCGATTCATGTGGCGCGTTGTCACGTTGGCCGCGCCGGAGACGACGTCGAGAGCGGCAACAACGAGCTAGAAGTTATTCGGTAGATTGCTGACTTTCTCAGCTTTGTCTACTCAGTGGTACTCAAACTTGTTTATAGCAAATACCATCTCAACAAATACTTTGCTCTCCAAGTATCAACATTAAAATACTGTGGCGTAGGAGAGTCCAAGTGTTCGGGAAACAGAGCTTTTATTCCTAATATTATTTTAAGCCACTGTTCTGTACAGTTTTAATATTAACACTGCACTTACATATAGTAAAATACCAATGATTCAATCAAAATGCATTGCACAGAAGTTAGATAATTATGCCAAAATGTAGAAGAAGAAAAAAAACAGTTCTAAAAAATTATATGCAAATGTATTGCACTTAAAAAAAAAAAAAAAAAAAGTTGAATACAATTCAACTGTACTTAACGAATGTCTGACACGGATTAAAAAAAAAAATACTAAAAAAGGGCTCAGCCACTGCCCAGTTTGAACATTTAATGTGGTAATTCTTCCACCCACCACTAGAGGGAGCACACATATCGCACATTGAGAATCTTTGGTCTAGTTGTACGTATGAACAGTTTATTCCTCTTGACCTCCAGGATGGCAAGACGAAGGAAAGCGAGCAAGAAACGACGTGGGAAGAGCTCCACAGATTCCATCAGCAGCATCCATAACTCCTTATCATCCGAGCACATCGAAATGAGCAGCAGTTGCCCCAACTCGGAGGAAGCCGATTCCTTGAACTGCACTGTAATCCACCTGGACAGGGCGGGGTCAGAGGTGGTGGCGGAATGCGAGGAGGATGGTGCGGAGGCCCTCCTAAGGCTTCCCGAGATGACGGACACTTCCATGGATAGCGTTGGCCAACCCCTCTGGGACGTCGTCGACAGACTTAACGAGGAGGTCCGGGACCCGCCCAAGTACGACGAGGAACTACAGAGGGAAGAGGGTCCCGAGCCTCCAGCGCGGCGGCCCTTTCGAGAGGACTCTGGGGGCGAGCCTCCCGACCCGGACTCGAGCCCAGACCTCCTTCGGGCCTCAGAAAACGTACTCCGCCTTACCCCCGACGATCCAGACTCTGCTCCCCCAGGTGGTGGGCGCCATGACCCTCCAGAGCATCGCCAGTCACAGATACTTTCAGGTGGCCATGAAGATCAAGGAGAGGCAAAAGCGCCAGCAGGACAGGGAGCAGACGTGAAGAACGAGGAGGGATATGATGCAGACGAGCGGGAAACGACTTCTGTACAAGATGAGAAGCTTAGTCCCTCGGAAAGTTCTCATCCTGCGGAGTTTAAGTAAGGACACAATCTGTTCTGGGTGCTTTGTCTAGTTACGTGACGTGCGCTACATGTTCACTTTTTGTCTTCTAGGGTGGACAACAACCACTTACTCCTCCTCATGATCCATGTATTCAGGGAGAATGAGGAGCAACTCTTCAGGGTGATCAGCTTATATTTGATAAAGTGGACCCCTGCATATCTGCGGTTCGGCGCCCGCAGCTTCACCCGTCTACTTTTTTTTAAAAATCAAATTGTTTTCCTTTTTTGAACAGTTATCTTGAAAACGCTTCGTGGCTTATCCCAGTTTGTTCAAGAATTATTTGCGTTTAAAATACATGTATAATGACCGCCAATTATCAGCAGATTTTTGCTCTTCCCGGCCCGGCCCCTATTCCCCGCAAATAGCGGGGGTCCACTCTACTCATGATTGTTCCACTAGAATTCTATTTTGGCGTAGTAGTTGCTCATGTAGAAATCGCTTTCTTTTGAAGTGTTTGAGCTGTCCATTTCCATATTGTTTGGAGATGGTGGTTCAGCTCATCATTATGTGTCGTGTTAGGCTAATTATTGAGTTTTATTTTAAATAGAATAGTCACACCACTGTAGCATGGCGGACTTTCACTTTTTGCATATCAAACAACGATTGGACAGCTGCTGACTTTCTACGTTGACAAAACTGCAATGTACTAATGATGCAGTCCAGTGTAGCACCATTCCATCTTGTGTGTTTAGATGGTGAGGATGAGTACCGGCCATATGGAAGGGGACCTGCAGCCTCTTTACCTGCTGCTGACCGACTGTTACATCTACCTTCTGAGGAAAGGTCAGTCAAATGTTGCACTCGGTGCAAATCCCCAAATAATGTGTGACCCCAACCTAATGAGTGTGTGACCTCTGCGCTGTTGAGCCTTGAAGGTGTGCTGAAACTTTGCATTATTCCGCGCAGGCGCAGCAGAGAAGCCTTACACAGTGGAAGACGCCGTTTCTTACAATGAGCTTGACTATATCTCAGTAAGATCTTTTCTGTGCTCACTACTTGACCTCAGTTCCACTTCTCAAACTTAAAACAGCTTTTCAACCTGCGGTAGCTGCCTAATTTGAATGTTTGAATGAAGAGGTGCAGCGATTAATTGACAACTAATCAATTATCAAATTAATTGATGATCAGTTTTGACCATCGAGTAATCGTTTAGAGTCCTTGTTTAACTGCAGCCTCCCAGCTGTAAATATTAATATTTATTATTATAATAGGACAGCCAAATTGTCTTTGTTTCAAAACAAACATCTTATTTTGCTTTAAAAACATTTGTCACGGAGCAAACTGTAACTGAATCATAATCAGTTTGTGCATTTTCTGCACTGTCAATTTGAAATAAAGTCCTGTTTTTGAATAAAGGGGTGGAAATTCTTTTGTTTTTTTTAAGTCCGAGTCGAAACAAAATAATCAGCAGATTGATTGTTAAAATAGTTAGTTGCAGCCCTATTTGAATGGGATTGCTCAATTCTGAACAAAGCCACATCCCCATTTTATAAGCGGGTGTGCACACTTGTGCAACCACATTATCTCAGTCGTTTGATTTTACGTGCCCTCTCTGAAAGATTTTTTTTTTTTTTTCTCACTTGTGTTATCCAGTTTATAGGTCACAATAATGGCGGGAAATGTTTTAAAATACGTTCTCTTTTTTTTTTTATATCACCAAAACATGGCATTTGAACTGGGCTGTGTCGACTTTTTACATCCACATTTCACATTTTCAGGTGGGCCTTGATCAACAGACAGTGACTATAGTTTGCACTAATAGAAGAAGGAAGTTCCTGTTAGACACAGCTGATGCCTCCTTGACCTTGTGAGTGTTTCCATGTCTCCGTGTGTCTTCATGGTGCACTGCCCACAATAATCTCATCACTTTCGCTTGCAGATGGTTCTTGTCCGTTCTTAAGACGGCCATGGTGAAGGGTTGTCGTGAGCCCCCATATCCTTCCATCCTGACTGATGCCACCATGGAAAAACTCGCTCTCACAAAATTTGTCTCCCAGGAATCTCACTGCGAGGTGAAAACATATTAAATGGCCAGTGGTGTCTTGTTTCCCAACCGTGTTTGTGCCTTGGCTCGGGCGGGAGGCGGGGTACACCATGAACTTGTCG
This sequence comes from Phycodurus eques, assembly GCF_024500275.1. Classification (NCBI taxonomy): domain Eukaryota; kingdom Metazoa; phylum Chordata; class Actinopteri; order Syngnathiformes; family Syngnathidae; genus Phycodurus; species Phycodurus eques. The sequence goes on from NC_084525.1 coordinate 48,243,354, forward strand.
CCAGCCAATCGCAGGGCACATAGAACCTTTGGATGATATTATGGACCGTAGATGATGAAATCCCTAAATTCCTTGCAATTGTACGTTGAGGAACATTGTCATTAAACTGTTCGACTATTTTTCTCATGCAATTGTTCACAAAGAGGTGAACCTCGCTCCATCTTTGCTGGTGAGCAATTCAGGGAAGCTCCTTTTCTACCCAATCATGGCGCCTGCCTGTTCACCTGTGGGATGTTCCAAACAGGTGTTTGATGAGCATTCCTCAACGTTCTCACTCTTTTTGGCCACCTGTCCCAGCTTTTTTGTAAAAAAAAAAAATAATTCTAACTTAATTATTCAAAACAATCAAGTTGATCAGTTTGAACAGTAAGTTCTTGTCTTTGTAGTGTATTCAATTAAATATAGGTTGAACATGATTTGCAAATCATTGATTTCTGTTTTTATTTAACACAACTTCATTGGAATTGGGGTTGCACTTTAGTTGTCCACAAACTGCGACTCACTAACATGTTGTTTGTCTGAGACACCGCAAAATAGTCCCACGTAGACATGTTTTTTCGCCGATAAGATTGAAAAAAAACTTTATTGGCCGTCAGATAGTTACAGCGCTGCGCCACAAGACACGAGACAAGGCTAAGAATAAACTAGCTTTTGGATTCATACCCGACGGCGACCCGACGTAAATGTCTTTTGCGGAGCCGATTGATGACGTCATTGATCGGATTGGCGAATTATGACATGCAAGCCGATCAAACCGATCAGATCGGTATCAAGTCTAATTTGATCATATCTTTACTGCAAATTGCACCTTTAAAGCAGCGCTTCTGTGTACTTCCAGGTTTGTGAAGTTTCTATACATCTGTATTCACTGGTCCACTGGGAGGATCCTATGGATACGACCTTGCCAAACTGGAAATTACCTACCAGGGCTAAGGAAGGGCTGGTGCAGTACCGGGCTGGCACCACATACCTGGGCAAGGAGCTGTGGAAAAGCTGCTACCTCGTCCTCAGGTGGGGTGGGGTGTGGTGTGGTGGTGGTAGTGCGGGGGGGTGTCCTCAAATACAAGTCTAGTCAAGTTTAGTCCATTTCTTCGGTTTCAAATTCCAATGTGGTCTTCAGCACAATACATACACACGCTTTACATGCGAAACATTTTTACATTAACATGATAGTTTCTGCCATTTGAACAAATGATATCAATTTAATCTTCTTTCTGTGGCGTTCTCAGCATTCTCATTACTTTAACCCCTTCTAGCAATGGAATTCTGTACCTCTATGCAGAAAGGACTGATGCGACGCCAGTGCTCTCCGTCACTATGGGGTAATTTTCATGAAATCTTTACCCCACTGCCAAGGTGGGCGGAGGCAGCGATGGCAGCTCACAATCCACGTGTCCCCCTTCTCCAATCAGGGGTGTATACTGCGGGGGATGCCGTCGGTCAAACAGCTCCGAGCGTCCGCATGCCTTTCAAGTCATCCTGACCGAGCGCCCCCCGCTGGAGCTCAGTGCCAATAATGAGCAGGACATGGCCGACTGGATGCAGCTGCTCTGCCAGTCGGTCTCCAAAGGAGTAAGGACAGACGTTAACCAAACATGTTGTATTTATTTATGATAATGATTCTTTGGTTTTATCAGTTCAATTCACCCTCATTTGCCTTGAATGACAGACATTGTCACCTTCCCCAAAATTGCTGTAAAATACACAGCATATTCATATTTTTTTCCACTGTAAACAGGGTTAGTATTTTAAAACTACTTTAACCTGAACTATACATTCAAATCTTTATTATATTTTGGGGGTGGGGTGGTTAACCATTTAAAGGCCAGTATGTTTGTTTCTGCTTCTGATGGGCATGCAACAATGACATCATTTCCAAAATGGCTGACAGGAAGAGTACAGACTGAAACAAAACTTTTTTTTTTTTTTTTTTTTTTTTAAATAAACTTTCATACAAGTATTTGAAACTATAAACTATGAAGTTTTCAGAAAAAAAACTAATCAAATTACTCTGTTAAATTAAATTGGGCTCATTACCTTTTGACTGTCCTTTGTATCATGTAATATCTCTGAGATAGTGAACCTTACTGTCAGCTGTTAGCAAACGTACAAACTCGCTTATCCAATCACAAATTCAACAGCAGCCGTGTTCAATTTCTAATTGACAGTTAGTGGGAGATGGACACTGTACCGCGTTCTGCTTTGGCTCACGACAGTTTTGCCAAACTTGAACTCAACACCAGAAGTGCGGGTGTACATACAGGAGACTCTCTGTAACTTCCGCTAACAACCCATGTTAAAGTTAGCTCCTCCCCAACATGTTTCTCAGTCCAGATGCATCACTTTGTGGTTCTTTGACACCAATTACTGGGCTAATTTCCACAAAGAAAAAAGCCCACAAAAAGGTGAATTTGTAAATAACGAACCGCAAATAGGTGGGGGTTTACTGTACGTTATCTTGAGTGCTGCGAAGATTTATCTACAATTTGCTCTCGTCCAGGTCATCCCCCAAGGTGCGGCCCAAACCCCGTGCATCCCGTGTTGCCTGGTGGTGACGGACAGCAGGCTGCTGACTTGCCATCAGGACTGCCAGACCAGCTTCTTCCGCTCGTTGGGCAGCGCTGACATCTGTGACGTGGAGGCCGTCAGCCTGGAGGCCGACGTGGAGTACTTTGTCATCGTGGGTGAACGACGGCGTAGCAGATGCCTTTAAATTTGCTCTCCCGCTGGAGATTTCATTGGCCGGGGCGTGTTTTGTGCTTGTTTTACGGGCAGGAGTTTGCTGCCGATCGTGACCGCTTTCTCCCCCCGTGGGTCTTGTACTTCAGCGGACGTGAGGAGAGAGACAGACTGCTGCGAGTGTTAGACAGCAGATGGAGAAGCATCTTCCAGGTTAGTCAGGAGAAACTTTGTCTTTAATATGTCTACAGTGGACCCGGCCATATTCACTGTTTAGCACCTGTGGACGCATCTATTCGCTGATTTGGTTTTTCTCCACCCCCACCCCCCATTTTGTCGTTTTTTGGGGGGGGGGTTGTTGTTGTTATTTTTTTTCTTTATTGCAATTCTGATGGGCATTAATTTTATGCACTATATGCAGTAAGTGAATAGCGGAGATCCACTGCTTTTTTTTTTTTCTTTTTTCTTAAATCTGTCCATATTTAGAGGGACACAATCTTGCCGAGTTATCGCTGGCATATTTGTGCTAAAGCCTGATAAAAGCGGAGACAGGAATAAGTCACATCTGTGCAAGTCTCAAGTCGTACCCTTAAAGTCTCCAGCAAGTCCCAAGTCGAGTCGCCAACCAAATTTCAAACAAGTCAAGTCATTACTTGCAACTCTTAAGTCGTAGTTCGTCATATCTTGCTCAATCACAACATATATTGGAGTCAAAATGCTTTTTCAATAATCATGACACAAAAAGTACATTTTACACCTTTAAAAATTGAATGAACACACAGTTACATTTATGCCTCTAAAAATGAAATAGACAAAATATTCTAAATAGTAATAATAGTATATACAAATTATTTATATCATACTCTCATTGTTCAGCGTTTGCATGAGTGTTTACAGCTACCAATATATCTAAAACTGTTCCGGGGATGATAAATATTGAAATATACTGCATGGTGGTAGTCAACGTGTATAATCAAATTTAAAAACTGCATATGTTGTTTTTGGTGCTAATCTGTTTCCCAAATGTGTGTAAATGGGCAAATGAGGGAAATTAATTTAGCACTTTGTAGGTTGTCACTTTATGAAGTTCTGTCCTTTTCGTCGCATTAGTTTACGAGCAGACCTGCCACATCCAATATGGTGGACAAGCTGCTACGAGAAAAGCCGCTCACTGAATCTATCAATGCTAAAATCTAAAGTTTCTGTTGTTTAATAATATCTTTTTTAGATTCCGGTCTCCGTATTGTCTATCACTTTGTCTTCTCACTTAAATGCATAACTGGCGTGAAGTTTTGTTAATCTTTGATCAGTTATTAGAGAGCTAATGTGAGGATAACCTAGCTAGCTTACCTGCGTCAAACAGATGAAGGCACACCTCATCGAAGTTGTGTCTTATCCTTGACCTGCAAACCTTACACGTTGCTTTTCTTTCCCCCCACGTTTTCATCAAAAAGATAATCCGTGAGTCCAACTATAATCATTTTCCTCCGTGATCCTCGCCCAGTGAGGCAGCCTCAGCTCTCGTCTGTGTCTCGGCCAATGGACGGGGGGCATAGCCTATACGTACCGGCCAGGTTGCCAGATTGGTGGCTCGCACGACACAAATAAATAACTTTTCTTTCAAAAACAAAGGCCACGCTCTATTTACTTGTCAAGTTATGTAGTCCAAATCAAGTCGAGTCTTTCATATGTGGGAAACAAGCAAGTCGAAAGTCATAAAATCAGCGACTCGAGTCCAAGTCACGTGACTCGAGTCGACTCGAGCCCCCCCCACCTCTGGATAATAGAATATGGTCCTGTGAAGTTCTGTCCATTTGCCAGCGTGTGGTTACTGTCCACAGGTGGCGCTGCCCCACAGAGAGGTGTGCGAGCCATCCGTTCAGAAGCGCTGCAGCGAAGGGTTGGCTTTAATGAAGAGCGCGTGGCAGCGGGCGGACAGTTTGGCCCGAGGCCGAGCGCAGCGCGAGCCTTGGTGCTGACGCACAAACACACACACACACACACACGCACACGTATGAACACTATTGCCAGTGATAGGTCAGCACACTATTTGAAGGACAATGGTCCGCGAGCGGTGCTCCGGCAGAGCCACATAGAAATATTCTCCATGAGCGCTGGAGAAAATGTCTTCGGAGAACTCACGCATGATGACCGGTATCACACGTGCTTTGCAGCCATCCACTAAGGAATGATTTAAAGGAGGAAAAAAAAGGACAAGACAAAAGTGAATAGTGCTGCACATAATCCGTGCCTGTAGTCATTATTTTCCTGTTACAGACACCTTTCGTCACAGGTGTCAAAGTCAAGGCCGGGGGCTACATCCGGCCTGCCGCGCCACTTTGTGGCCCACCACGTTTCTAACCCTAACCCTAACCTAACCAAAAAAAAAAAAAAACTACATCGGTTGCACATGATTAAAAAGTGTTAAACATAATTAATTCCAAGAAAAATGACATCCGTTTAGCACATTTGAATTATGTGCAACTAAAAATTCCGTACTGTTTTAGTGTAAATAGTTTTACTTTCATGCAATTTTTCTTCACTTTTAACAGATATTAGTCTTTTTTTTATTTTTTTTTTCCCCCTCCACCAAATCCCATTTTAACATTAAGGGTTGGGGTTATAGCGTATACTTGTTTGCCACGATTTTAATAGATTTAATAATCAACTACCGTGGCAGTTGTGTATATCAAATAATATGGTGCACTGACTGTAATTCAATTTGAAAGCAGAAACTGCAACTGTAGTTTATGTACATTCACTACACATTGATGGAAATATTTCCTGATATTTTTTTTTTTTTTTTTTTTAATGATTTTGATGATTGTCCGTTGATAGCTGGGATAGGCTTCAGCCCACCCGCGACCCTAGTGAGGATACGCGGCTCAGAAAATGGATGGCTGGATGGCTGATTTTGATGATTGAATCTTACAGCTAATGAAAATTCAAAATCTCAAGAAACGAAGACATTAGGTAGGGATTGGTCTTCTGAAAAGTATTTTCCAATGTGTGAAAGGTGGAGTATGCAGGTTTCAAACTGCTTGGAAGATTTGAATGTAGCTTCACTTTCAGTCCCCCGCATCTCTGCCCAAAGAAATGCCCTCATCTGACGAGGTTATCATGCATAGCAGCTACATTGCTAGCATGACTTATTCATGATTTAATATTACTCAACATGCAATGCTTCCAGTTTGATGTATTTTTTTTAGAATGTACAATCAATTAAAAATATAAGAGAGGAGAACAACTTAACTGACGGCCCGGTGAGAACAGTGATGTGACGTACGTGTTGGCTTTCCAAGCCCAGCAATGGAACCGTCTATGTGTAGGGCACCACCGTTACAGAGATTACCCTTGATTTGTCTCAAGAGCTGTCCAATTCCTTCTCTTTAACTTTTGTTGCTAATCCGAGTTAAATAATTCTGGCCAAGAAACTATAATAGTTTTTACTCTGCAAGAGGCTGTGGTATGTCCTGGCGAGCCTCCGCGTGCAAGGTTCGCATGGGCAAATGAATGGCACACTATTTGGTAACACCCCTTATCTCTACAGTTTCTGATTGGCTATTCTTGTTCCGCTGTGACCATTTGTTTAAAAAAAAAAAAAAAAAAAAAAGAGAAAAAAATAATAATAATTTGAGAAAATTAAATGGGGCCAGAGAGGAATCATTTTAATAATATTCTACTGTCAGGTCATGTTTTAACATGTTTTTGTTTTATGATAGTTTTTTTTTTTTTTTTTTTTTTTTTTTTAATTGAGAAAACTACTCTCTACTCTACCTCCTAATAACGCCATATAATCATAATGTAGCCATATATATATATATATATATATTTTATTTTTTTTCCTTGCACATTATTTTCCTATTGGTACCACTGAAGGATTTTGTTCGTGGTTGGACTGCTGCTTCTGTCATTGTCAAGCAGTGCTTTGCTTAATACAGGAGGCCAGGAAATCCTACTAGAACATCAGACTTTTATTTGGGGTAATTCAAATGGTGGCAAGTGTGCGCTGAATCCCATTCAACACAAGTTGGAATGTGATTGATTCATTCTGAACACAGCCACATCCCAATTTGAGGGTGTGCACACTTGTGCAAGCACATTATCTCAGTTGTTTTTATTGCCCCTCCTGAAACGATTACAACTATCCTTTTTAATTGGGTTGTACATGCCATAGGTCACAGTAATGGTTTCAAAAGCTTTGAAATGGTTGTCTTTGTCTCATTTTTTAAAATCACACAGAACTGCCATTTGAGGGGGGGTGTGTAGACATTTTTTTTTTTTTTTTTTTTTTTTTTTTAATATATAAATATCTGCTGTACATATTTCACAAAAGCGTGCTGTCATGTCGAGTGCTTTAAATCTTTTCTAAGTGCCACTTGATCGCCTCTGCTGCCCTTTTACAAATAGTACAAATAATCTCAGGTGAAAAAGCTACTGAACATCCAAATTTCACCGTTTTCTTTTTTAATTGCTGCTCTTTTGTTGCTATTCTTTTAATTTCCGTGTTGTTTGATGGAGCTTTTTGTATTAAAAATGGGCCTCGCATGTAATTAACTGGCTGTGTGTTGAAGTTAAGCGTGATTTATTGTCATCTTTTGCACACCGAGTAGCCACAACATTATGAACACTTGTAGTTTGCACTTGTGTACAACTACTGAGAGCTGTCTCAAATATTTTGGTTTCTTTGCTTGGTTACGCAAAAGTCAAACGTGTTAAGGACAGCTCTTGGTATGAAGTGGCCCAGTTGTACAAGCACAGATTACGAAGATAATGTTACTTTTAATACCTCAAAAGTGACCTTTGTTATCTTTTGCAACACGGCGGCTGGCCAGCGGAGAAAGAATTGTCTCCAGCGGGATTCCCAAAGTTGGTGACGTGTGCTTTTCTGACTGTTGAGAGAAATAAATGTCACAGACGGAGAAGTGCGAAAGTGTAAAGAGGTGGTAAACATGTCATGTGTACAGTAAGTCAAACATTGCTGGCCAATGATGTATGACAGCTTATGTTATTTTATTTTTTCCTCTCATGGAAATATAATGCAATTAAAATGTGTATTTTTATGCAGTTTTTTTTTTCTTTTTCATACCGATAACTGTGCTAGCAATTGTGAAACACCTTTGTGGCAGAACAGAATAAAGTTTAAAAAAAAAAAGGGAAGTTGTGTGTACTTAAATTATTTGCAGAATAGAACAGCACATATTACAACTGAAACCAACTTCAATCTGTGCAATGACAAAGATTTTACACCATTGTAACAAATGTGTGTGAATGGTGAAGGAGGTCCATTTATTATTATTTTTTTAATTCATTCACACAAATGCGCTTCTATGTGAAATGACACATGAACACTTTTTTTGGGGTAATGTAATTTTGTATATTTATGCTGCTCCTTCTGGTGCGTGCGCCACCTGGGGGCAGTATAGTACAGACATAACGAAAATGCACATGGAGCCAGAGGAGATGTCACAACTCCTCAGCAGCAATATTATTCTTCGCAGAAGATCAAGAATGTTTCCCTGTGAGTGTTTTTGTATGTCTACATGTGTCGCTCCACTGTTGGTGTTGAAGTAGCCGTCGCTTCAAGGTTTGGGACACTGCCGCAGAAAGTAGCTCGGAAGCAGAATCGACAATCTTTTCAGCAGTTTCGGTTGTCCGTGACAGTCGGAGTTTTTATTCATATTTAAAAAGAGTCATATTTCAAAATCATCCATCTCCCGAGCCACTTGTACTCTCTCTTCGGGCGCGAGGGTGCGCTGGCGCCCATCTCGCGGTGACACATTTGCTCCTTTTTAAAAGGGACGAATGCCTAAATGCTAAAAGATCACCACAAGATATCAGAAAATACAGTGTTTATTTTGCATCCTACCGCCTTTGCAAAATCAAATGCATTTTACTGAGTGGTAAACTACAATATAGAACAAACTACAAATGGCAGAAGAATCGTTCGGCCTGACACGAGGCCAACTTGGGTGAACCTTCAACATGTAGCAAAGGTGGGACTGTGATGGTGTGCGAGCTTGTTGGAGGCTGACTCTTCATTATGTACAAAATGCTGCAACTCTGTCCTTGCTCAGCGCCCTGCACAAACACACACAAAGCATTTGGAGGATTTAGAATACAGTCGATAAAACTGCGCAGTTGGTCAGAGCACACAAGAACAGAATGCGCCAAAACACCTGCACCCAAGAGAGGACAAAGTTCAACAGTACATCAAGTACTGTATTATTTCCTTCAGAATTTGGCGCTGTCATGGAAACACAACAGCGACGCCTCCTGCTGCTTTGTTTTCCTTCCTCCATCCATTTTCTTTCTCGCTTTTTTAACATTGTGCAGAGGGTTACACGCCTCCAACAAATCACAGGCTTTCCTTTACAATAACAATTTTATATCCAATACAGAGTAGTAAAATTAATGTATGACTAAACGTATTTTCTTAGTGTGTGCCTGTATGACATTCGCAGATTTGTTTTCAATTAATAATAAAAAAAAATATATATATATTTTTTAAAGTAATTTTTAATGGTTGTTTTTTTTTTTAAAGATTTGTTGGAGTTTAAAAAAAAAAAAAAAAGCAATTCTAACAGGCGTCAATAATATGCAGCTTTTTTTTGTTGCTATCCACAGTCCGGCCCCTATCCCCCCCCCCACGAATGATGGGGGTCCACTGCACTCGTGAACCGAACTTTTCTACTCGCCTTGGAAATATTCTGCCTCGCGACAAGCGACCACCACGCCAAACGATGCCAAGGCCGAATAAAAGAATCCGAGCAGTTTTGTCGCTCTCCGTCGCCGCGCTCACCAGCTGTAGCTCAAGTCCTATTTCAGCTGTAAACTTTTCTAGCGACTCACGTACATTTCACCTTGTTGATGGAGCACTTTTAGCTGCGCGGACCTTTACAAAGAAGATCACCTGTCCAAAGTTTCTGTTCCTCTTCCCCCGCATGCCTGTTGACTTGCGGTAATGCGATGACTTTGGCTGCGTGTCAGATTATCCTGACTCATTTTTAGAAGCTGTGGAGCGCAGCGCTGACGTCACCTCGCAGCCCCCTCCTCGCCCTTAATGCCAATCCCTTGTCCCCCCCCCCAAGTACGGTGGCGCCTCCACTGGCCCGCAATCAGGGCCTCACAGCTAAACATGTCATCTGCGGGCCGCGCTTCACGCTTGGCATGAAAACGCTCCTTTGGTAACGTGATCTGACGATCACGAGTGGGCAGCCGGAAATACGGGCGCGAATGCATCCCAACGCACTGAGGATGCATTCAAGAAGTGGTCAGGGAGCCACGTGACCCTATTTGCAGGACACACGTCCTTGCTTGCAATGAAGGTCAACCTTGTGTGTGTGTGTGGGCACAAAGCTACTGTTTAAAATGATGCCAGTCAGCTTGGAACGTAGAATTGACTCCGACGGTACATCACCACATTTCCTCTCGTTGGTTTCTCCGTCTTAAGCGGACACTAACGGGATACGTCATTTGCAAAGAGTCTAATTGTATCAACAAATCTGCATTTTCCCCAAAATAATAATGCTTTCTGAATGTCAGATAGCAAAATACGGTACAGAATCTGCAGTAATGTGTCATTAACAAATCTTGTGACTATATTGTATGGTCATCATAGAATAAAGATGTTTTTTTTTCTTCCCCCCCCCCCAAGATGTATGTACAAATGTACGAGCGGTCCCTTGGGAGGACGACGGAGCGCTTACCTCTGAAGGTTGAAATGTCGCTTTATTTGCTCTTTTCAGTCTCGGAAAGAAGGACCTCTGTTAAGAAAAAGGAAGAGTCCATTTTGGTGTTTTGAAAAAATATGACCTGAGAACACTTAATCAACTTGATTTCATGTACAGTGGAACATCTGCGTTCGTATGCCCTTCCACTGCATGCACAGGACAGTTGTGCAGCATGCTTACGTTTGACCTCCAGTTTGCAGGAGACGGTGGCCTCCCCTTGCGCGTTCTTGGCTCTGCACGTGTACACGCCGCCGTCGAAGCAGCACGGCTTGCGGATCTCCAGGGAGCAAATGCCCTGGTTGGAGAGCTGACGAAACTTGGGGTCGTCACCGATGACCATCTGGTTCTTCAGCCATTCGATCTTTGGCTGCGGGAGAAGAACGAGAAGGACCGTCGGTCATCTCGCAAACTCAGGGTGGAGGCCGAGCATCTCCAAGAGCTCCGTCGGTCCTTGCTGAGCAGTAGTGCCCAGTGGACGGACACAAACTTCAAAACTGTTCCTGACATCAGGCACGCACCACTCCAGGTTTCAGAGTGGAATATATATACATATACATACCTATAGATTTTTCTGTTTTTCTGTTTGGAACTTGTCGTTCACAGTAACATATTTTACAAATATCATATGTGGAGTCACTGCCGATCTTGACGTCCTCCTTCTCTGCGCGCTCCAAGATGATTCGGTTTGTCTCCGAGGAGATCTCCCTTTCAACCAACCGTCCGGTAAATAAAATATTTCTATTGCTCTTATTTTGTCATCAGTCTCGCTCCCGCGCCACCAGGTTTCCGTGGTGCTAAAAAAATGCGTCAGAGGGTTACCACTGGTCGAGTCACTGATAACTGCTAGAGGAAGGAGTGCGGTGGCAAAAATAGACAACAGCGGGACACCAGACTATTCTCATCGCTTGTGTCGTCCCTACATCTCCATTAGTGGCCCTTCATCGGGGGCTCGGACCGACCGGACGACCGTGAAGTGAGGCTGACTGCCATTCGGCAACGGGCCCGCCTTCCCGTTCCTCTTTTTTATGAGTCTTTGCAATGCTGTCCTGTGAAAGCGCTCCAGGCGCGCTGTGTCCGAAAATTCCAGTCGGATTGGTCTAAGCGCAACTGGTACGTCCCCGCACATGCCGTTGTCCTTGGGGAGAAGCCAAGGACGCGTGATCAGCCGTATTTCCACCGCAGCCCGTCACTTAAGCCGGCCGCGTCAGGCAGACAACTGCAAAGATATGTTTAACCGGAGCGAGCGTCTCGAGTCCCACTCAAAGTGTTGTTTGCATACTGTATATGAAACATTTTACAGTACCAGTCCAAGGCACCCACTTGCTCATGCTAGTGAACATGTGTCTGAAGTTAACGGTAAATTTGCCATTGCATTTTAACTTGGGAAATATTTCGAATTGGGATTTTTTTTCCCCACTGGAATTTATGGGAATTGTTCGTGACAAGCAGACATCCTCGTAAAATAGAACACCTCTCGTTGCGCCGATGCGATGGCATTACAGAACATGAATTCGCGATATGCGGAGCGTCACGTGACCGAACCCGGAAAACGGGATGGCTGACTTCCTGTGTATGCTACGCTAACAAGTACGACTACGATTAGGTGACATGATTGTTTGAAGAAGATTGTTTGCTCAAATTTTGTTTTCCTCTATGGCTGGAAAAAAAGTTAAATAGTTAAAAAAAAAAAAAAAAAGTTAAAAAGTTAAATAGATCTACAGTGGACCGCTGCATAATCGTGGCTTGGCACCCGCTGAATGTTTTTCCATTTAAATTTTCTTAAAAAACAAAAAAATGTTTCTCAACTTTTTTATTCATTAAAAAAAAAGAAATAATAATAATAGTTTTTTGTTTTTGTTTTTTTTCTCCTTTTTTGGGGGTCGGGGGAGAAAAACCTTTACTGGCGGTTTATCCCTACTTATTTGAGATTTGTTTGGGTTAAAAAAAAAAAGAAAAGAAAAAATGCTTCTCCCCCCCCAAATGCAATTATAATGGCCGTCAATTGGTCCCCATGCGCCATGTATAGTGTGGGTCCACTGTATAGCCTAAAAGGTGTTGAACAAAACTGTCAGCTTGTTGACATTATGGACGGCGATTGTCGAAGATAACTGACAATTGAAGACACGTCTGACCTTGGGACTTCCGCGAACGGAGCACAGCAGCTTGGTGGTGTAGCCGACGGTAGCGGCCCGGTTGCTGAGCGGCGTGGTGAATTTGGGCGCCTCGCTGAAGTCGTGCTCCTGGTACTCGGGCGGCTTGTAGATGATGCCTGACAACGCACAAGGACGAGGTAACAATACGTACAATGGAAGTACAGCACCAATGAATTCCTCTTTCTTTCAGTTTGCGCGCAGACAGTTTGGTGCGGAAGAACGTTAAAACAGTTGACCTAACCTCGACCCCGTCAAACAACTTTGGGATGAACTACAATGTCGACTGGTAAACGACTGAAATGATGTGGTCGCACAAGTGTGCACACCCCCTTATAACTGGAGATGTGGTTGTGTTCAGAACGAAGCAATAACATTCAAACTATGGCTGTGGCTGTTCATGATACTGCCACTAACACGCTTCACTTTAGGTATGGTGCTCTTTCTGTGATAAGCAGTGTTGTTTGCGGCAAAAAACATATCTTTTGGGATTAAGGCCAAAAAGTTCAACCTTGGTTTCATCGGACCATAAGAAAATCTCTCAATCACAGATGGGAAAACGCGTTTAGTCTGATAAAATAAACGCTGAACTTTTTGGCCATAATTCCAAAAGGTATGTTTGGTCCAAACACAGCACCGCTGTTTTTCTTCAGTCAGACCTGTCGTTAAGTAGAAGTAAACATCCTTGTGTAAAAGCAGACAAACTGATCGACCTACCTTTACTTAACATTCACTGCCATTGACGGCTGTTGAATTCAAATATCCATGAAGGACTGGCAGTGAATGAGTTTTAAGTAAAATTAAAACAAAGTACAGATTTGTATTTGTACTTTACTACAAATGTAAAAACAAAAAAAAATTATTTTTTTTTACTGTCAATTACATACAGTACCTGGTTTGATAACTTGGCACAATGGGGAAAAACACGTTTGTTTTTTTTTTAAACCGAGAGCAAGCTAGAGTTAGCTCAAGCGTTTATGCTATCGAACATGCTCCAAAAGCTTTGCAAAAGTTAGGAACTGACTAACAAGAACAAAACAAACAAACAAACAAAAAAGCTAAATTAGATAATAATGTAAAAAAAAATACACATTACCTGCATGTGTACATTTTTACAAGGCACTTGCCACAAATCCTTCTTGTGGCAACGTCAAACAACTCTCTTAAAAAAGGACATACTGTACATGGAGGATTTCAAACACCGTTTACTTTACCTCTCTCTATTTACATCATAGTCCTCATCCGAAAAACGTAATACGCTAATTGGCACAAAGCAGAAAGTACAAATATTTGTTTGCACATGCAGGGAGTAAAAGTGCAATTGTCATCAGAAAAAGAATAACCTGTACTCAAGTGAAGTACGGATACCTGAAAATCGCCACCAGTACAGTAATGAAGTAAGTATTTATGCGTACAGTACTTCGTTATGCCTCATAACTGCCAATATCTTGGTTAATCACACACACTTTTCTCTGTTAGCGTTCTTAACACTGTCTGAGTACCAAAATGTATTCCTGCAGTAGCTGTTGTCCGCTTATATTTAGACGTGTCAATGGCTTCTCTGCTGCTGGCGTCTTCAATGTAAAGTGCATTCACGCACACTCCCTGCAGCTCATTAAAATAATAGCGCTCAAGTGAGCAATGTCGTTGAAAGAAAAGCCGGAAAGGAGGCCTAAGACGGGCGCGTGCTCACCCGTCTTCTGGATTGTGGCCACACCCTTGGTGACGGCGCTTTTCTCACTGACGCCCACGTTGTTGACAGAAAACACTCGGAAGGCGTACGAGTTTCCCATGATGAGGTCCGAGATGGTGGCGCTGAGCCTGTGGTAGTGTTCCAGCACGGTGAACCATTCCTGCGAGAACGGACGAACGGCAGTGACACCAGAATCGAAAGTCGCGACGATGACCGCGTCTTGACGGTGAGCCGATACCCCGGTCTTCTTGTCGGCCTTCTGGACAATGTAGCCGGTGATCTCCGTGTTGCCGTTGTCCTCGGGCGGCGTCCACTCCAGCGCGGCGTTGAAGCCCCAGCAGTCCACCAGTTTTGCACCGCAAGGAGGACCCGGCAGCTCTGGGAAGACATTTTGGAATTCAGCAAGACGTCCATTGAAAAAAACATCCATCCATCCATCCATCCATCCATCCATTCACTGAGCCGCTTATCCTCACAACGCAAAAAAAACCAACATTTGATTTGATTGTTTTTTCATATTGGCTGAAACAGACGTTATGGCTTGTAGTAGTAGTAGTACATGATAAACAATGGGATTTGTGAAAAACAAATCTGTCCTCCCTGGCTTTACCTTCGAGTGAATCATGTCATTACTCTCGAATCCCGCGAGACTGCGTGCGTGTGTATTTCCCAGTGAACGCGGGCGTTCACCGGTGCGTGTTTATGCCAGTCTCTGTGCGACTCACCGACGATTTGAAGGGTGATGGTGGCTTTGTCTTCAAAGCAGTCCACCTTAACAGTCAACTCATAAACACCCGAGTCCTCCCTCTGAGCGCCGCGGATGAACAGGATGCTGTCTTTGTCACTATTCCTGATGTTGACCCTCTTTGGGTCCAAAGGCTGGCCGTCCTTCAGCCAGGACACCAACGGTTTGGGCTTGCCCTGTGGCATTATTACAAGAGAGCGAAGCAGTGAGAACACATTCTTCGAGACGTTTACAGGATATGCGGCATGGAATGTGGGCTCACGAGGAACGGGATGACCAGGTTGATTTGCTCGCCGACTCGCTTGACAAAGCGCGTGCGTAGGTTGCGAGGAATTTTGATCTTCGGACGGTCTGAAACACACAAGTCCCGCGAGTTCATCCATCATTGTGTTTTCTGTGTTGCGCTTCCTGTCCCCGTCTGATCTGCTGCAATGTGCTCGCCACATGATGGACAGCAAATGTGGGGGTCAACGTCGTGACAGCGAGCGGGCAGCGCGGCGACATTTACGAGGGGAGTTCTCACAGCGGGGTGCCGCGCAGGCTCAAAATAGCACTTTGACACGTTCTATTTATATCGCTGGGCCGAGGTTCAAGACCGATGATGCAGATTCATTACGGTTGTTAAGCGCTGATGATGTCGTTTACACAACCCCATGTCCAACGAAGTTGGGACGTTGTGTTAAACGTAAATAAAAAGAGAATAGAACGATTTGCAAATCACGTCAATCGAGATATTTAATATATTTAAACATCACCTTTTCTTTCAACAACATTCAATCAACGTTTGGGAACCGAGGACACGAATTGTTGAAGCTTTGGAGGTGGAATTCTTTCCCGTTCTCGCTCGATGTACAGCTTCAACCGTTCAACGGTCCGGGGTCTCCGTTGTCGTATTTTACGCTTCATAATGCGCCGCACATTTTCAATGGGAGACGGGTCTGGACCAGTCTAGTACCCGCACTCTAGATACACAGCACAATCATTACATCATTTACAGTACGGTACAATACAATGTCGATGATATTACGGCCACAACATTAGGGACCTCTGCAGGCGATCGAAATTACATACATACAGTGGATATAAAAAGTTTACACACCCCCGGTACAAACGCCAGGTTATTGTGATACAGTACAAAACTTTCAAGCGTCTGCTAGGAAGCAAAAAAAAAAAAAAGTCAGCAAAAGCCTACTAGAACATCTGAACTCTGTACGTAATCAGGTGTGTGCTGACTGCCATTGAACATGAGTTTGAATGTGATTGGTCAAATCTGAAATCAGGCACATCCGAGTCATAAGAAGGTGTGCACACTTGTGCAACCGCATTATTTCAGATGCTTATTTTTAATTTTTTTCATTCGTAGGAGATCTTGAACATAGGTCGCTTGAACGGTTAATACTGCGTCATAATAAATGAACCGTTTGACGCAAAGTGCAGTATCCAGGCAGAGGAAAGAAAGAGAAGAAGAAGATGACAGCCCTGAAAACAGTTTTAGAAGCAGCAAGTCTTGGACCAGGCGGACATCGGATCCCTGAGAAGAAAGATGTCATCGCGTTCAACGTGTGGCGTTACGACAGCTGGGAGAGGGCCGCCATGTGAAAGGGTGGTGGTCGGGTGGTGTTGCGGTTTAGGCTGAGCCTGGAGAACATTCGTTACTGCGTCCGCAGCAAATATCTCAAGCGCTTTACGAGATATGGAAAACCACCGGCTCGAAGCTCGCTCATCGACTTTGAACGTCTTATCTCCGTAACCTATCCGCATCCTGCCCATCAATCTCCTTCTCGCATCTCAGTTGCACCTCGCAGCATTGCTGAAGCAATTTGTCAGCTACGATTTCACCTCCATGCGGCTCACCTCCACTTTTGGCCGCGACGCTAATCCCTGCGAATCAGCAGTGAGACATCCAGCCAGCTAGCGCTCCCGCAAATCATCCATCGTATGCAATTGTTCGCGGATAAACGTGCATCTGCGAGGGGACATCGTCTTTGAATCGCAAACGTTTGTAGCGCAGCGCTGACTTTAACTCCCACAAGCCGGGCGTAATCCACCAATTAGGCTCGTCTTTCTCACCGAGCGCCACTTCTGCTCGCACGAGCGCATTTCTCCGCTAAATGTTCTCGTTTGTTGGCAGATATTCGAACCCCGAGCAGGAAATGCGCTCGGCGGCGCCAGTAAGCTGTCCTTCAGAGTGGATAAGTGGGACAAGTTCAAAAGTGAGTAATCGGAGTATTTGCTTGAAAGCAAGGAGTGCTACACCTGTATTCGGAGTGCTCAGGGCCCTATATAGGGTTCTCAGGGTTCTATAATCATATCCAGTAGGCCGCCCTGAACTGCAATTACCACATTCAAAGATTCTCCCGTTTAGGAGATCATTTGATAGGTTCATTTTAAAATGCCCAGAATGTCCTTTTTCAAACGACTCCAGTTGATTTTTTTTCCCCAAATGGCAATTGAACCGGCCGGATTGCCCATGAATACGCGACATGTAAAATAAACTCTGCTCTGATCGGGCCACATCACAGCATCAGTGTAATGTAGTATAATGTAATGTACCGATCTTATGGCAACGAGAGTAAGTTGGGATCCCGGGGACTCAAATTCCGGAAGTAGCCTTAGCACGTTAGCTTGGTCAAACGACGAGATTGGGCTCAGTACGTTTGAACGACGCCCGGACGCGCAAAGCGATTTTCAAGGACAGGCGACCTGTGTGGCGTGCTCAATCACACAAGCCACTGCTATTAACGTTACAACATGAATATGTGAGAAGATGTGCGTGCGTGCGTGCGTGTGTGTGTGTGTGTGTGTGTGTTCAAAGCACACACCTACTTAAAACACATGACAGAACAGTGTGATTTATGGCTAATGAACCGTCCTGTCAGTACGAGATTTATAAACATCCCTTTGTGGACCCCATACGGCAGTAAACAGCCTTCCTCCGGTCAGCGTGAGTATTTTCAGGAAAGGACGTAAGTGTAACATTTCTTATCGTAATCGCCAACTCTAGCCACAGACACCAACGGCATTCCGAGCTCTTTCCGAACGTCGTCGGCTGCCACTCACCGGCCACCTCGCGGATTGGCACGGCCCGGGCGAGCGTGCCCGGCTGACAGCGGCCGGCGGAGTTTACGGCCACCACGCGCACAAGCAGAAGGTCGCCCCGGGTCAGATCCTTGATGCGGTAGCGGTTAGCCGGGGTCAGCTCCCCGTTTGGCGCCACCCAGTCCGTAGCTGCAGGGACGGCCCCACACAATCAATTTGTGTCACATCCTTTAAAGGGGACTTTAAATTGACCTTTCCGCCCATCGAGTGTGAACCGAAACAACCAAGTACGTTTTGTGGTCTGCCTATTTTTTTGCTCTTGTGTACAATACGTCACAGTGGGCCCTCATTTACATAATAACCACGCCCACAGATCCCAAAGATCCCAGCTCGACATCCAAAGAACTGCAGGCCTCGCTGGCTCGACCTTTCTCAACCGTGTGCTTCAACACGGCAAAGCCAAGGTCAAGGGTCGCGAGACTGGCATCGTCTGACAAGGTAATAACATTGTCCGATTCGAGATACAAGCAGCCTCCCTGAATGAACCTTGTTAGCAAATAGGGTCGCATCTGCGTTACGGGTGGGCATCGTTTGGGATTCTTCGGGTACGCCGACCGAAGCGCATCACAGACATCATCGCACGAACACAACCGTTTTGAACAACGCAGTACATCTCCTGTCACGAGATGTCGCCGGTCAAAGTGCGCTTACAGAGGATGGCATTTTAGCAGCCGTGAGGAAATGTCACGTGAGCGAAGGAGTGGCGCCGGGAGGTACGACCCTTGGCGCCGGGAGGTACGACCCTTGACGTAGCCACGAGTAGCAGGCGGTCTTACTTCCATCTTTGCAGTACTCGACGGTGTACCCATCCGAGCCAGATTCTCCGACGGTCTCTGGCGTCTTCCACTTGACGGTGAGGCTCGCATCGTTCACGTCTTCCACGGATACTTCCAGCGGAGCGCTGGTGGGAACTGCGAACGAGCGAACAATCACACGGAAAGAACAAATGTATGCGCGGTGGCGTTGCTTGTCGCGATGACACGACAAGCCGCGTTACCTGCGGGAGGCGGCGGCGTCGGGTCCTTGGGCGGCTCCTCGACGGGAGCAGCAGCTCCTGCTGGAAAAGCAAGCGGGTTAGCGTCGATACGGACACCGAGCGGACGATATCTGCCACTGTACATTAGCGACTTCAGCGCAGGTTCGATCCACAGTGGATGAGACCCGCTGCTGTATGTCCAGAGAAAATTCTTTTTTTTGGGTCAATATCACAAATGATCCTTTCACATTTATCCACGTACTTGTGGATTGCGAGCCACAGTACACGTTATTCATTCATTGGCAGAGTCGGAGGGCCAAATGTTGACGGCATCACAAACCGTGTTGGGTTTTTTTTTGACCGGTGGCGTCAAAAAATGGAAAATGGCGTCAAATAGGTACAGAAGCCCAAACATAACATGGTGGTATTTTTTTTAAAACTGTGGCTATATATAGTGGCACAGTGTAGTATTTGGATCTATGGTGTGGCCACACCCCCTATCCCCCCCCCCCCCCCCCCCCATGTCTGGGGCCCCCGTAAACAGGTGTCAAAAGAATCAATGTCAATCTTAAAAAGGTGTTTAGTGTTTCTCGTTCTGCATCCGACAATAACAAAGCTTACTATTAATAGTTCGGCGAGTCTATAATTAGTCCATTTTCTGACAACATTTGACAGCCTTCCACGGTACCTGGAGCACTTTCATCCGTAGCGGGACCGTCCTCCGCCGCGGCGGCCTCGGCGGGGGTCTCCACCGGAGCGGGCTCGGCCTCTGGCGCCTTCTCGGCCGCCTTCTTATTGGGGGACTCCTTAATGGGCGCGGGCTCGCCTGGCATCGTGCTGAGAGAGGACCGGTCCTCTGGATGAAGGCGCCCGGCGCCTCGGAGGTCATTTATAAGGCTTGGCGACAACTTTACTCCACCCATTGCCTCACTTGGATGCGTGAGCACTGTGAAACCCCCCCCCCCCCCCCCCCCCCAAAAAAGAAATTTTCACAAGTCAGCTGAAACGAAACGTTAGCTCTCTACAGTACCCAATACTTTACAACATATTGTGTTGGGGGATGACATGAAATGAGATTATGTAGTTTAATTGCAAAATGTATCTAATTGTAATCTCTTACATTACCATGAGAAAATGTTCAATTCAATTACAGTTGCTTTTTGCTAGTTTCCAATCATTGCAATTTTAGTCACATTTTAAAAATGGCCGCAAAAGATCCGATTTTTATTTTCTTCTCATCACTTCCTCCTTCTAAAGCCGACAGTTGTGATTGGCTCTCTCCGGTCATGTGCCATTCTGC
This sequence comes from Phycodurus eques, assembly GCF_024500275.1. NCBI lineage: Eukaryota > Metazoa > Chordata > Actinopteri > Syngnathiformes > Syngnathidae > Phycodurus > Phycodurus eques. The sequence continues at coordinate 48,263,729 of NC_084525.1, forward strand.
AGCAGTCTCAAACGTGACATATTTTTCTCGAAGTGCCACCTTGTGATGCAATCTGAGATTCTGAAAAAGTGATAGTTACACTTTTGAACACACGCAAAAATATTGACTTCTTGAATATTTTTGTCATTATAATTTTGGAATCTTTACAGAAGATATCTGGTTTGTCGTATGAGGCGATAGTGTGCACATTTGTCATTAGGTCAACATGCTATGGTATGGTGGTTCTCCACATTCTGTACACATAATGCAACAAGGACATTTTTTTTATTTATCATTATGTATTCGCATGTCATCATGTCTTATCAGTTTATTATTTATGTACAAAGAACAAATATTTAGTCGATTCCAAATGAATGAGCTATGGCTTTAGGGCTCTATTTTAAGAGGAATTGTCCAAGGGTCCTGGGAGGCATTTGACATTTTTTGGCAAATAAATGCCCAAGTGGGCAACAGGATGTCAACAGACAACAAACTCAGTTACGAAATCAGATGTCGAATGGCATGGCTTTATTGTGTCCATAGGTCGATGTTCGACATGTGATGCGGTTACGGAGACAAAACACTTCAGCCCGCTTGAAAATCAGGTGCTCCTTCCTTTCTGCATTTTCTTGACATTTCCACTCTTTTTTTTTCTTCGGGATCATTGTCACAGATGCGCCGACAGTGTTTACGACGGTGACGTCGTGTACAAAAGGCAAATAAATCTGTACAAGCGTTTGCAATAAGAAAAAAAGGTCATAGAAACGAGGTGAAAAAAGGGAGCCATCCATTTCTGTTTTTTTGCTTTTTTTTAAAGTTTATTTATTATTATTATTATTATTTTTTTGTATAAATATGATAGGTCCAATCAAAATAAAAGCTTTGGGAAACACGGGAAAATGTCAATCCTTATTTCATCTCTCGACTTCTCGAACGACTGTCTGTCCAACCAACGTGCCGCGCTCACACGCGCGGCACCCGCTCGCCTTGCGAGCGGCGCTTTCCGACTGACGACCAGGCAAAGGTCCGCACCGTCAACGCACTTCAAGCCATCTGACATGGAAGCACGCGAGCCGAAGTGATGAGCTCCTTCCCCCGATAACTTCCTTAAAATGGAGGCCTCGGAGCGGTGCATTCGAGCAGCTCAAAGGCGGCGTTAGGCCAATTCGGTCTTTCAGGCACAGACAGACGTAGGCATCGCGTCTCTACTTTACATCAGCACCTTGGCTGCAGACTAAAAGAACGTTGAGACAGCATATGTGCAGAAACACGGAGAGCTTCGAGGGCCCGCTCGCTCTTTCGTCCTTCTACGTCTCACAGAACGGTCGAGAGCTGAGCTCTCGCTCGTGCTGAGCATATGCGAGGGACGCAGATATCATCATTGTGTATATTAAAAAAAAAAAAAAAAAAAAAAAAAAAAAAGGAAGTAGAGTAATGAGGGATCAATACTTGATGTGCAGATTGCGATGTTTTGTTTTTGTTTTTGGATGAAAGAAGCGGCAAGGACGGAAGCACTCGTTTGGTTTTGGGACTCCACGGCGCGTTAGGTCGACGCAGTCAGACAATATTCGCTGCACATGGTTGATTATTACTGAAGATGAGTCGGTAGAAAATCTTACAAAAAATGCATCTTCATCTATCACACACACACACACGCACACACACACACACACACACACAAGGGGTTTAAAAAAGCAACAGCAATTGTCTGTTTTATCAGATTAAATAAACAAGCACTTATTAATTTTTGAATCTTCTGTGCATTTACAATCCTGGTTCAGGCTGATGCACAAACCACCAAAACCAGACTGTGGAGCGTATGCAAGGAACACTGAGGTGCTGCCACCTAGCGGTAGTACTCTTTAACGGCAAGGTTCTCCTGGAACACGCGAATGTGTCCTCCTCAAGTCCAGTTGTCACACATTGGAAATAAAGTGCAATTTTGGCATCGAAAGAAGTATGGAAGCACCCATAGTTCCAGAAGGGGGGGAAATGGAGATGTGGACTGCTCTTCATGCTTGTGGAACTAACTCGTCACAACAATCCATCCGAGTCTCTCCTCAGAGTGGACGCAGGCCGCCTTCCCGCTCTGGCGACTCGACGCTGTTTGCCGACTCCTGCAGCTTCAGCAGCATGATCATCTTTGGATGCGGAGAGCGCAGGTGAGTTTGGGGATATTTCACCAAAGATTGTTCCCATTTCAGCCGGGTGGGAGCAAAACTCACCAGGGGATCGGACTCCAGTGCGCTGGGCGGAGGAGCGTCTTTGGCGCGCTTCTTCTCCTCGCTGTGCGGACCGATGCTTGGGGGAGGCAGGTGATAGAGTTTGGACTGGTCCTGCTGTGCGCCGGGCCAAGGGAGGGTCCCCCTCACCCACTCCACGGGATCCTCCCACACCGCCTTCTGTCCGTGCACCTGCACGGCAAAACGCACGACAATGTTCCAATGACGGCCTTTTTTGTTTTGTTTTTTTGTTTTGTTCTTTGGGTGGCTCCCGCAGTCGCGCGTGTGCCCACCTTGATGCCGTCCTTGGCTCCCTCCTGCAGGTACGGTATGATGGAGTGGTTCCACAGGTCAACGAACCACTTTCGGAACTCGCCCACCGACACGGGGCACGACAGGAAGAAGCAAGGGCCTGACGTGGGGGCGACACTTCCTGGTTAATTCATTCCCGTTTCCCAATATTTCACTGCAAGCGTCTCCAAAGGGGCTACTTTGACATTCTTCGCCATTCATTTATTTAACACGCTTAAAACCATCCCTCAGTGCAGGTCAGCATATGCAAGGAATTATATATATTTTTTATACATATTGCGGGGTCAATTCGAATGAGAAAATTCCTGTGTATGCCACAGGCTGCTACAAAATGAACAGCGGGCCTCAAATGGCCCTCGTCTCCAGTTTGGACACCCCTGCTTTCCGCTTTCGACCACTTCTTACCTATGAGGAAATCCGATGTGCTGTGTTTCTCCAAGAACGTGTGGAGGTGGTACCAGAGCTGCGGGACCCAGTCCAGAACGCGGAGCAGGTCCCGGTGCTGCGACGCGCCGTGCTCCTTCTTCTGGGAAGCTTCCACAACTTTCCGGTGGAGGTACCGCAGCAGAAAGCCGTTGGCCGGCTCCACGTTATTCGAGAACGGAACCATCCTGTGGGCGAGGCGGCACATGTCAGACGTGGCAAACGTATTCACCAGCTGTCCTTACGTAGAAGTACAGTGTAAAATAAATACATACAAATAATACAAATCAATAAAAGACTCCGGGAAAAGCAGAAGTAACGATTCAACTCCGGTGCCAAAGTAAAAAATAAACCAAATTAAAAATAAAGAAATAAAGAAATCAAAACGTCATCCTGAAGATAAATACTCAAGTACGGTCAGGACGTGTGCGTACGCGACGGCAGAAATGTGCCTTTTGACGTATTGGAAGGCTCGCTGCTCACCTGAAGCTGAGGTGCAATCCGTGATTGGACGACATCTTGACGGGCTGATTCGTCGTTCCGATAACGTAAGGACTGAAACGCAAGAAGAAGAAAAAAAACGTCGTGCCGAACCCGCCGATCTTATTCGTTTGGCCAAACGATGCGACTGACCATTTATGGTACTTGCAGGTGAGCGCTCCGTTGATGAGCTCGGTGACGGCGGCGGCGTCGCCGATGTCGTCGATGATCACGACCAGCGGGAGCTCGCCCGCGCTCTGTCGGTCGATCCGATCGGCTAGATTGGACAGATACGAGCGCAGCTCCTGCGGGAGCGAATAGCGGTGAGGTGGAGAGTCCTCCCCCGTGTGCGCGCTTTCCCCACGTCGTAGCGGGCGCTACCTTTTGCGTCTGTCGATGCATGTTGAAGGAGACGAGGGCGGGCTCGCCGTCCGCCGCGGGCGAGTCGTTGCGGCTGCGCCGCAGGAGGTAGCGGGCCAGACGCTGAGCCAAGTAAGTCTTCCCCGTGCCGCTGGGCCCGGAGAGGACCAGGCGCCTGTGCTTTAGCAGCAGGCTGATGTAGTGCAGCATCATGGGCTTGGGAACGAGGGTCTCGAACACCACAGCGTCCGCACTTTGTTCGCCAACACCTCAGGGACATATGATTCATCGGAATAAGCTCAGATAGTCTTTTACAGTCAAAAACAAACAAAAACCGTTGCCATGGAAAATGAACACATGCGGCGCAAGGTCAACCAATCACAACGGTGATTGGTTGACATGCACTGCATGCCAACCAATCACAGCAGCGATTCTCCAAGTGGGCGAAGAATTCAATGTTTAAACTGTTTTCACTTCTAAGTGTGTTACAGTTGCAATTACTCTTTTAAAACTTTGTTTAGGTAAAATGTGTATTTATGTGCAATCATTATTTGGGTACCGTTTTTTTTATTTGACTACATTGAAGCACAGTGTTCATTTTCACACTGTGCACAATGTTAAAGTGGCTTACAATAATTTTCAATATACTTCTTAGAGACTTTCTGACGAACACCTAGGACTACTGCGCTGCAGCGTATTGTTTTTGAGGCGGCAACTGAACTGCACAAACGAATTACAAAATGGCGGAAAATGAAATTGAAACTTTCATATTTCCCCCCCCCCCCCTTCATTTTCCAGTTTCGATTCACCAAGTCAAAGTGGCGCATTACATACTGTCGATTCACGACAAAGAGAGCAACACATTCCATCTTTTTCTTGTCGATATCTACAATTTCGATAATTATAGTTACGGCTCATGACAACCCAAGAAATCAGAACATTACACAAGAAACAATGACAATTGTTTTTACTTTAAAAAGCGTGTGGGAGTTTGTCTTCTTGTACGCCTTTTTCTACGTGTTGAATGAATCTATATCAATTGAACGTTTTGAAGCGAACTACTGAAATAAATGAACTTTTTTTTTTTTTTTTTCCTTTCTATTGAGACACACTTGGCCCAAGCCTCACCCGCTACATGAATTCGGTACTTCATTAAAACCTTTCCCCCTTTGGCGGCGGTCATTATGCTTCTCCATTGGCGCTCCTGACCTTTCAAGGTGACAAAGATGCGAGGCGGACTGCCGCTCAGACATCGATAAGGTGACGCGGGAGGTTCGTCTCCTCCTATCACCCTCGGCGCTCCGTGGGTCAGCTCATACGTGTGTAGCGAATCGCAGTTCAGGCCCAAACTGGCTGTTGGGTCCACCTGAGTTAGGTACTCCTGAGCAAGAAAGACCCAAAATGAGTGGCGTTAACGTGCGCGAGGATTCACGACGCACGACCTGCGTGGACTTACTCTGAATGTCTTGGCTACCATGGAGTCCAGATAGGCCCATTCGGTCCTCTCGCCGATCATCACTGAGCCCAGGTGATGCTCTTGCGGCTGTTTGTCCTCCTACAGGGACACGAGGGCTTGCAGATTCTCAACCTCGCGACGGCAAGAGGGAGGTGGACTCGGAAGCTACGCGGGCGCGCCTTTACCTCAGCGTGATCGGTGAAGCGAACCAGCACTTGCGCGCGAGCCTCCTCCGGCTGAGACGACACTCTTAACGTGTTGCCCGGGGACACATCTGAAGGGCACAGGACCAAAACAAATATGAATGCGACTCTCCGGCCACACCATTAGGTACACCTGCACAGTCCTATAAGATCCAATACAAGAAATGGAAACATTTATTTTCGGTTTACAAAGATAAGAAAGCCCGATTTTGTGTCACCCAGTTTTATCCCAATCAAAAGGATAAAAATGGTACGGCATCAAGATCATACGATAGCACAAATCATTTCAACCTTATTTGATGAGATGGCCAAAAATATGACATTTGAATTTTTCCTGTCAAATTGTACTTCCCACCACTGGCAAAAATAAGCCCGACTATGAATGTATATGCACGTTTTCTCCAAATCAAATCGGATTTTTGAAACGCTTGCGCCAAACATATGCATTCATTTCTGAAATTGTGAATAAGTGGTGTCTTTGGATCCGAATTCAAATCCCCCCCCCCCCCAAAAAAAACACAATAATTAAAAAAATATGTTTTTAATAGGGAAAATATCACTGTATAACATTACATTGTACTTTGTAAAAACAAACAGTAAGGACACAGTTAAATCGAATCATACAGCTTTTGCTCCAATTTTTGCCTCAGTTCAGTGCTCTCCTGGTGTATGCGCCTTGGCCTCCGGGGGGCAGTATAACACAGACACAGCGACACACGACGAAGAGTTTCATCATTTCATCATAGCAAGCTCGACTAAGTCATTTCTCGTCGTTTATCGCAAAGGATAACGGATATTTGCGAGTACTGTCTGTCTGTATGTTGCCCCAGCGTTGGTTTTCAAATATCTGTTGCTTAACTGATTATTCGTTCGCGCGTGATGTCTAAGGCGCTTTTTGCGTCGTGTGTTAGCATAAGCTAGCACTTGTACGATGCAATCAATGCGCGGCTTCTGGGAGGGGGAATATCCTCGAAAGGATACCTACTCATTGTCAAAAAGCAGGCTGACATATGTTTATCGTCAACAGAGGAGAGCGGAGGCCACTACGAATGGGTCAAATGCCGTATCTGTGGTTGTCACGCACCTGGACCTTTGCGGTCATTCAGACTGAGGCTGAAGGACTTGCTGAGGGACACGGGCTGCCTCAGCGACGGTCCCGAGAAGGAGGCCAAGCCCGAAGGCTGCGAGGCGGACGAGGTGGGACCGGAAGCCGCGACACGGAACTGACTTCCGATTTTCAGGTGGTCGTTCTCCTCCTTCAGGCTCTCCACTGTTGACTGGAACGCAACCATTTGGATTCAAATCGATACGAACAAAAGCAGTTGTGTCGTTCGAGCGAACCTCCATGCTGTCCATGACGTCTCTGAGCTGCTCCAGTTGATGCGCGGAGTTTAAAGCCTCCAGCCGGATGTCTGTCAGCTCCCTCTCTTTTTCCCAGAGTTCTGAGCGGAGCTCCGACACTGCTCTCTCGTCACCTTCTTCCTCCTCCGTTGTCCCCATAATCCTCGAGGGAAGGGAACACAACAAACTCACCAGGCAGAAACAAACAAACAAACAAAAAATCCCCGAGAACCGCGAGATGAACTTTCGTCTCTTACTTAGAGGAGATGTCAGACGTGGAGGTTTTGAGGGACAAAGACAGGTTCTCTCCTGCTTCCGCTCCTTCGTGCAGCATCTTTGGGGAGTTTGGAGCCGAGGAGTCGGGAGTGACAATTTCTTCGATGTCTGAGCAGGTTTTGGCGCCTTTCTTGATGCTGAAGGCCTTGTTGAAGGAGCTTCTCAGCTAGAGAGACACAGGACCGCACACAGGCAGTCAGACTAACGAGCTCAGGGGATGTGGGAGTTGATCACTGAGGAATTCAAAGGACAAACAGCTTCTGCAGCGATACAAAGAAGAAAACAAACGCCGATCGGCCTGTCGAAAGCTTCTGAAAGGGACGTTTTAATTACGTCTGCGCACAATTCAAATCAAGGTTAGCGAGCTTAGAGATCGGTAAGTACTGGTGTCTTGTAGGTTGCGTTCAAAAGATTAGACAGAGGAAGGCGTTGGTCAATGGAGAAGCGTGGCTGCTGATTGACGGGGGGGACAAACTTTGCATGACGGGGAGGGGCAATGTTTAGCCTGGGTTGTCAGTGGAAGTTACGGAGAGTCTGCGCTTCACGCACACCCCAGGCGCATTTTGAACATTGTAAGATGAGTTTTGAAGTGCTATTTCTTACCCAGCTCTTTTTCTTCTTCTTCTTGGCATCCTGGTCCTTCGAGCTGCCGACGCTTGACAAACTGGTCAGACTGTTGAGGCTGGCGAGGCTTTCGCACGAGTTCTGTCGACGGATACGCAAGTCTGGGGAAAACACTCAGCGTCAGGCGAACGTTCAAAGGGGCCGAAGAAGCAGTCACGACGACACGGCCGAGTTAGTTCTCAACCTTTCTCGCTGTCTGGGTGGTTTAAGGCTCCGTGTATGACGGCCTGCGCTTCATCATTTTTGGCCTTGAGGGCTTCGATGGTCTCCCGCAACTCTATCAGCTCCGTGTCCTGCACGTGCAGAAAAAGGACGACTCATACAGGATCCTCAAAATGCGACCGCGTCACAGGTTCAAAGAGTCGAGCCGCACACAGTGCTGCTTATTGTGTGCTTAAGACATCCACAGCGCGCTCTAAACCTGGATCTGGCCCATCTCGTCAAGGTTAAAGCGACGGCGCTCCTGCCTGAGCTGCACAGGTCACTGCGCTGGCACCGACAACAAAAGCTTGTTCTGGAGCGGTCTAGACGGGCCTTTCAGCGGGAGCGGCAAGGCATGAAGCAGCGCCAGAGACTCCTCACATTTAAACTCACAGCGCCTCCAGCTCTGATCGCTTTATTCACACTCGACGCGATGCGAGGCCAGAAGAATGCAGGAATGTGGCGCGCGCACGCAAAAGCGATTGAGGCTTCAGTGGACTTTTTCTTTCCCTGATCCCCTGAGCCTAAGTCACCGTCCGACTGCGGCGAGGGCCTCAAACCCGCATTCTTCCTCGGCGCGGGCCGTCGTTAAAGTCACTTGGCTGCGCCGCGGCAAAGACGCCGATGAAAATGCGGCCGGGATTCAAACACGCGGGGCGTCGACGTGTCGTCGGGTACCTTCTGTTCGTGACTTAACGACAGACTCTGGAGTCGGGTTGTCATCAGGGCGAGACTTTGCTCGAAGGCGGCCACCAGATTCGCCTGTTTGAAGAAATACAAGAACGGAATCAGGGTACTCGAGGCAAAACGTTCGATCTGTGACACAGCAAGTTTGCGAAACACAACCGTGTCAACCATCGCTCCCTCCAGACGCTTGGTTGGTGCCCACGTCGACCGAGGTCCACGGCATACACCCTTTGACCTCATCACGTGTTCAAATCCCAAATGAAAACCCACCTCTTGCAAATTGCTTTTCACGTGTAAATCTGCCAGGTTTTATTCCTGTTTTCATTTCTTTCCCTCGCATTTAACTCGAATGCAAAGTCAGCCGCGCGCATGAGTGTGCGCGTGGGCGAGTTAAGTTCAGCGTTTATTTGTCAGGATGATAAATGTTTTTTTTTTTTGTGGCTTCCGTAGTCCAAAGTGCATCTCTGCTGATGTGCACTGCTTGCACTGACAACATAGAGCGAGTTAAGCTGCAGGGGGTGTCACTCTGTTACTCTTCGTGCACTTTGACCGCTCATTTTATGATGCTAAATTGCTGAACATTTCAAATGTGAATTGATTAAGGACTATGTTTACATCCATGTTTTGAAAGGTATTTTTGGTTTGTTTTTAATTATTTCTGTGGAAGTTAATGCTTGGGGGGAAAAAAAAAAAAAAAAAAAAAAAAAACTTTCAAAGCTTTGCTGGTATCAGGGGAAATAAAACAAATCCAAGAAGAGGAAAACAAAAATTGAGAAAAAAAATTCTCGAATTTTATTCTAAGGTCATATCGCCCAGGCCTCGTGGTTGGCCATATGAAATAGCCTTAGTCCAAACTATTTGTGAATGAGTTTGCCCTTAAAATCTTTGATGGCTTCCGCAATCTTAGGTTAGATAGCGCACAGCATTAACAAAGTGGTTTGGAATACCGTGAAACTGCAATCTCTTGCAAACCTGTAATACACGCTAGCTCGATTTGCGGAACGCTCAACTTAGTTATTCTAATTCAGTCGAATTCATCTTGAGAGTACTTACATTTGTTGACAGCTGTGTGGTCAGGTTGGACACCTTTTCCTGCGAAGACTCCAATTCTCTCCTCAGCTTCCGGATTTGCTGAGATGGGAAATTGGTTCGAATGTGAATGCGGCTCATGTCCCGCGAACATTATTTCAATGAGGGATTTGTGAAACGACAGACAGATTTGTTCTCGTCAGACGACAGGGAAGGAAAGCGACAAGAGCAGCGGGGGAAAAAACACGCACCTCTCCCTGTATCCTTTCCTCCGCCTTTGGATGCAGTGGGAAGAAAATGTTTGACGGTTAGAGAAAGAAAGGAAGAGGGGATAGGGGGAGGAAAAAGAGGAAGAAGGGGCACATTTGTAGCTACCTGCGACTGAATGGCATTCCCGCTCACCGACGAGTAGCTTGACGAGGCGTTGGACGCCAGGGACATGACAGACCCGTGAACTGAACACACACAATTCGGGGAATCGCCGAGGCAATTAGGAAGAGAATTTGACATATTTACTGTATATACACTGCTCCAAAAAAAGTGACAGATATTTGGATTTGGGGGGGAATTGAAGGATGACTCTAAAATGCACGAGACGGCGGGTGGCCAAATTCACAACGTTTGAGCCGTGAATCGACCAACGTCTTTTGTGGTTCTGTCAGAATTGGTATTTCAACAGCCCTCTTCATGATACCCTTCACGTTGTGACACGGGATCAACGGTTCCTCGCCGTTGCGAGGCTACAGACGGAATGGTCTCAGACGGACGTAGCCACGAGCTTCAAGTGTCGCAGCCTGTCATCATCAAAAAGTACTAAAACATGAAACAGTTGGCCGATATAAGTCAAATTAAGCTCACATGGAAAGGTTATAGTGCATTTTCCGTTCATGTTCTGTTCAACATTTCACCCAAAAGCCAAACATCTCAGTGTCAATATGTGCAGAATATATACTGTCGCTACTTACCTTCATCACGCGTGTCCTTGTCCCGGAAGGATCCGGAGCGAACCATCCCTAAACTGCGGGGGCGTTCGGCCAGCGATAACGTGCTCCCGAGCGGGCAGGCCGCGTACAGCTCAATGGAGGCGTCTTGGGTCGGGATGCTGTTGGATCGAGTCATCCTCGCAGGTCCGCCGAGCGGGCTTGGCACTTGTAAGGCGCAAGTAGGGGACCGTCACTTCCCACTCGATGGCCGGACAATGTTTCAATGTACCCGCGAAGATAAAGACGCTACATTTTTATGTCAATTAATGGAGTCATTTGTTGTCGTGGTTGTGCAGCTGTACTGCATCACACTGAGGACTATTTTTTCCCCCCTCTCAAATCAGCAAATTAAATTACATATTGTACTTGCTAATAAACGCTTTTCCATCACCGTTCTGACCAGTTCAATCAAAAGGGAGTACCGGTACTTCAATCGACATAAATACAATGAACACTTCATACGGCTCCTGCGTGAGGCGGATTTGCACTCTGCAATTTGGTTGCTGATGTGCCCGATGATGAATGAAATATGTATACATGAAATTGACTTGGCACACCTGCGCTGTTGATGGAGGAGCGGGGCAAGGACGTGGGCGAGGACGACAGCATCGGAAGAGTTAGCGAGTCGGTCGTGCTCAGAATAGAACGAGAGAGCCTGCGCTCTCCTTTCTCCTTCCCGTCAAACTCGACGTGGGAGGCGCTGTTCAAACTACACGCACAGAGGACAAAGGCAGAACTGTTTAGTTCAGGGTACACAAACACTGATGAAGTACATGTCAATGTATTTTCCAAAAAAACATGCGTTGAGGTTTTCTTTTGCATACTGAAGATATGGCTATTTGTATACGCTTACCTGAAACCTTTCTTTGGCAGAGTGTTTCTGTCGCTCTGAGAACTGCGGGGAACAAAGAATGATATTCTTGAACCAGGCAGCCAGTGGGGAAGACACACGAAACGAAACGGTAAAGCTCGCAGACAACTTGCATTTGACCAGAAATTATGATTTCACTGGGAAGAGGACAAAACTGAAAATAGACCACCGGTGATAATAGTCTTGCAGTCTCCGTGTGTACGGATGGATTAGTGTTGACTTGGCATCTCACTTTAATCACTGATGTAAGCTGCTGTATTGTCCTTCAACGACAATTTGAAGTCATTAACCCAACGCAGTTCCGCAGCTAACGTCTCGAGGACGTCACATTACACTCGAAGGTGTCATAGATATAGCATATACGTCGGGATGCACCTGTTCGTCTCTGTCGTGGACACTTGACTTCCAGAGCTCCAGCTAGCGGGATGGCCTCTGTCCTCAAGTCCATCCTTGTCTCCGGAGTCACTCGAGCGGTGGCCTCTGGGCAACTTCTCGCGGCCTCTCTGCTGCAGCTCCGACGCCACGCTCATCTGGAAAGGCAGGGACTCCATGCTGCGATGCAGCCCGGACACTCGAGGGTAGAGCAGGGGAGACGTGCTCCCGGTGCTCCCCGAGGCCCCGAGAGAAGTAAGTTGCCGAGGCCCCGAGCCGATCCCCGAGCCTGAGAAGCAGGCCGCAGAGTTGACATTGAGCAAAGGGGCGGGGCTGGGCGTGAGGCAGGGGCTCGTGGAGCTGGCCGGTTCTTGAAGCTTTGAGTAAGGAGGAAGCTTCGGAGGCAAAGAACCCTGAGCTCCGATGACCTCCAGGTTGTTGGAGTTCAGCTTGTCAAGATGGGAAACGGACGGAGGCTTCGTCAGGCTGCGTGATCCGGACAACCTACAGACGATCAAACAAATGCATATTCATACATCTCAGCGGTCTGCAGAATTGCAGGATGTACATTCTGTTCCCCGGCCTTTATTGGGCCATGGAAAATATTTAAGATCAGAAAAATCTCACGCCACCAACTAAAAATGTCACAAAAAGCACATACACTGAAAGAATGATGATCTGGTCTCAAGTTACAGATTTACTCCGTGTGCAACCTGGGCTTATTTCGGCTATTATATTGTTTTATGAAAGGTAACATGTGGACACAGGTTAAATGTACCTTCTGCCATCTAGTAGCAGAGCCTTAGCCATCACTATATGTCGCTGGCATAGATAGAAGATACGTTATTTGTATTTTGAGAGCCATTAACGTGAGGACGTCTCAGGGCACACGAATGTGCTTGGGAATTTACAATCTGAAGCACCTGTGTGCGGTGGATGACGGTAGATCTGTGGCTTTGCTGGCGCCGGGGGGTCTGAGCCCCTGCAGCCTTCCTCCGCTCTCTGAAGCACTTTGCGCTCGAGTCCCCTTGAAAGAACCACCTCCGCACTCGGAGTCCGACACGACGGCTTTAGCTTTGGCTCGCTCCTTCTCCTTCTCTCTGTCTGTTTGATTGACAGGACTCGGGATCCCCCGACCGGCCATTTTACTCAGTCCTCCCGTTCCAGAACCGAATCCGGGCTGCTCTTTGAGCCTCGGGCCCTGGAGGGCCGTACCAGAGGGCTTGCTCGGCCCGGAACCCCCGTCCGCGGTGCCGCTCAGCGGACGTGCCGAGCTGGGCCGGGTCAGAGTCAAGGTACTCGTCTTGGCCGGGCGGGGCAAAGAGCGGTACTGGAGGGCCGTCCTGGCATTCGGAGACAAAAATCCGCTGTGGTCACCGTTCGAGACATCCAGACTCGTCTTACGTCCACCTGCAGCCGGTTTGACAGGAATGCCAGATGTCTTGGGACTGTTTCCACCTGCGCTCACAGTGGCTGAACTGCTGTTATTGGACGTGGGCTTTTTGAAACCAAAGTTGCCTCCGGTCGATGGCCTGGCGAGACCTGATGGAGGTTTACGTTGCTCGCAAGAACCGGTCCCATTGCGCTGATCTTTCCCGGCGTCGGACGAAGAGCGTCGAAGACTGGAGTTTTTCACCGCTAATCGAGATTTATCGGACGGCTTCCCATCTGTCCTCACTGTACCTGAAGAAGGGGAACAAAGAAAGACAAATGCCTGAAACGTGTCTCTTATGCTGAATAAGCCGAAGCAAACCATATTAGAATGTCTGCTGATGAAACCAAAGCAGACAGACAGTGCAGAGACCTGACTCACAGCCACTTTCTTATCACGCACTTACTCCTCTTTTCCATCAACTCCCCAAAAATGTTGTGTGTGTGTCGCAGCTGCGGTGATCTGCTTGTGGAAAACTGCTGTTCACATCAGCAAAGCGTGTCTGCGGCCACAAAAGTCCATGGAACGCTGTCAAACTGAACTTCTCCATTGTTTTTGACAGGAGAAATCTGCAGGAAAGGTCCAGGATTCGTCCACCCGTGTGTCCCAATTGGCAAATCAGCGAGACTAGCGTGAGCGTTATTACGTGAAAAATATGTTGATGGGTCAACGAGAGAAACGCAAGCTTGACACACGGGTGAAAACTCACAATGTTCTAATGGCTTTTAATTTGCATCCAATGGAAGTTATTATAGAGGTTTATATACAAGACATTAACACACTAAAATAACCGCTGTTGAATGAGACCCACCGGCGTGCAGCCGGTGGCCATCTGGAGTCACTTAAGGGTATTTTTAAAACCACAACACACGCGCGCGCACACACGCACACACACACACACACACACACACACACTCACACACGCACGCACGCACACGCACACACGCACGTATACACTGGGGACCACTCACGTTTCCCAGTTAATGGCGCTTATAGAAATATGACATATCACATTTTTCACTTCCTTTATAAATGTGAAAATTGGCTTCATGTCCTGCAAAGTCATAAATTCAATCTATTGTCTGACCACAGCGTTACACAGCACACTGACAGAATTAAGGTATACTGTACCGCGCACGCAACTTAATAAAGCGCCATGCGTAGGATACTTCAATTCACAACACCTTTCCCTTACAAAAGAGATCATGACATGCATCAGCCTTTACCAGTGCCATAATTACTTTATAGATGTGTTGTGCGTGATTCACAGACGTGACCATTCGCTCATACTTGACATTTTCTGGCACACACTTTATTTTGCTGCCACATGCCAGTTTATTGGCTGGATTCTGCCAAAGTAGGCTCTCGGGACGTGGAATGTCAAGGGAAGGAGCCCGAGATGGTGTGTGAGGTCGAGAGGTTCCGACTAGACTCGCCTCCTGGTACCAGTCCTCTCGAGAGGTGTTGGATTCTCCTCCACTCTGGAGTTGCCCACAGTGAGAGGTGTGTTTATACTTATTGCCCCCCAGCTCGGCGCCTGTACGTTGGGGTTCACGCCGGTGGACGAGAGGGTAGGGGGACGGGACCCGACTGTTGTTTGTGCCTATGCACCACAACAGCAGTTCAGAGTACCCACCCTTTGTGGAGTGCTTAGAGGGGGTGATGGAGAGTGCTCCCGCTGGGGACTCCATCGTTCTGCTGGGGGACTTCAATGCTCACGTGAACACCATGTTCAAGCATAAGGGTGTCCACATGTGAATTTGGCACCAGGACACCCAAGGTTGCAGTTCGATGATCGACTTTGTGGTCATGTCATCGGACTTGCCGCCGCATGTCTTGGACACACGGGTGAAGAGAGGGGCGCAGCTGTCAACTGATCAACACCTGGTGGTGAGTTGGCTCCGACGGTGGGGGAAGATGCCGGTCCGACGTGGCTGGCCCATACGTATTGTGAGGGTTCTGCTGGAAACGTCTGGCAGAATCCCCTATCAGAAGGAGTTTCAACTCCCACCTCTGACAGATGCTCATATTCCGCGCCTCCATTGCTGAGGCGGCCGACCGGAGCTGACCCCGAACCTGTAGGTGGCCACCAACGGTGAGGGATGTCGTCAAGCTGAAGAAGGAGTCCTATCGGGTCTTTTTGGCCCGTGGGACTCCTGAGGCAGCTGATGGGTACCGGTTGGCCAAGCGGAGTGCAGCTTTGGTGGTCGCTGAAGCAAAAACTCGGGCATGGGAGGAGTTCGGTGAGGCCATGGAGAGACTGACAACGTCCTCGACTCGGGACGTTGTGAGTCGGTGGGGAGAATACTTCAAAGACCTCCTCAATTCCACCGACACGCCTTCCCATACGGAAGCAGAGTCTGGGTTCTCTGAGGCGGGTTCTCCTATCTCTGGGGTTGAGGTCACCGAGGTATTTAAATAGCTCCTCGGTGGCAAGGCCCCGGGGGTGGATGAGATTCGACCGGAGTTCCTAAAGGCTCTGGATGTCTCGTTTCCGATGAGGGTCGGACTACGCCAAGGCTGCCCTTTGTCGCCGATTCTGTTCATAACTTTTATGGACAGAATTTCTCGGCGTCCAAGGGGTCCGGTTTGGTGGCCTCAGTATTGCATCTCTGCTTTTTGCAGAGGATGTGGTTCTGTTGGCTTCATCAGGCCGTGATCTCCAACTCTCACTGGAGCGGTTCGGATAAGCGGTAGAAAATGGATGGATGGATGAATACAGCCACGTTAAACATTGCGAATTAAACTTGCAACACTATATTTACCAGGGGCGGGCATTCAACCAAGTGTTCTTGATTGGCGATGGGGAGAAAACAGCTGAAGAGAAACTGTTTTTAAATCATCAAGCGCTGCTCGCCAAATGGATACAATGAATCCCACAAACTCATCCAAAATCTTCATACATTTTCTCCATTTTCATTATTTCATGGTGAAAAATGACACAGGAATGAATGCCCGCGTAACGGATTAAACTCATAAAATGATTGAGCTTTGATTCCATAGTCTTAACGACCGTATCTGTGGCAGCCGCATACATAAGCTGGTGCAAAACTCTGCTGATGGTCAGTTCAGTTTATGGTCATTTAATCACAGGACAAAGTCACGTGGAAAGAACTGTTTTATGAAGACGCTGCCGATGTAGACTGGCACAGAGCACCATGGCTGATATCCCGTTGTGGCACGCACGCGCCCATGAACGTAAACCGCACACGGACGCGTGCTTCGGAAGGAGCTGCGCACGTTTTATGCCGATGACGGGTGGCGCTTTTTAAGGCCGGCGCAATCGCAAACATTGCATGCATACGCACACATACAATACATTGTTTTATTTATCAATTTGTTCAACGACGAGCTCAGATATAAAAGGACAGACAAAGGGAAGAAGAAAAACAGTTTTCCAGTGTGCGTGCGTGCGTGCGTGCGTGCGTGTGTGTGCGTTTGGCTGGCAGGAAGGGAGTGGGTGGCAATGGGCGTTTGATACGTGGCACCCTGTCGAAAGGCCCGGAGGGTGGGCTGCAGCTGCGGGCGACAAAGACAGCGAGTGTGTCTGTCACCGTGTGCGGGAGCGAGACTGGCAGAGCGCAGAATCCGAAGCCAGACAAATGCGCCAGTGTGCCGCTTCTATTCTAAAAGCATTCATGCGCAATTGTGAACTTACCTGCCATTTTCAGCCCACTCTGAGGCGTGTGCGTGATAGGGGAGGCGACTGCCACCGGTGGGTTTCTTCCCCTCTTCAACGCGTTCCCGTGGCCCAGCGTTTGCGGTTTCTTCAGTTCACCCTTTCCTCCTTCGTGACCTTCCGCCCGCGCCCTCGCTTTTTTCCACTTATTGGCCGATTCGGACTTGAGGCTTCCCGTGTCGTAGGCGTCGCTGCCCAGACTCTTACGGCCGCCTTTGGTATTGTCACTGTCCCACGACAGTCCACTTTCCACCAGAGATCTTTTCTCGGCATCTGTGCGCATCTAGAACGACATACAGACCTTATCAACAAACGTCCGTACGAAAAGCGTTCAACAGAAAATATCTTCATCTTATTTTGTGCCATAATGCAGCGATTCCCAACCAAGGTACCGTGTAGACTTTTTATACTTCCTGTATGTCAGACAAAGTCCAAGGAGAAAGGAAAACTGCATGAAAGTCAGGCGCATCCAAAGCCGCAATACAAATGCGCCACGCGTCCCGGAGACTCCGACTGAAAGCAGCCTCAGGCAGCAGGTGCCGCTTACAACGGACGCGTCGCCACTTCTGGTCGAACAAGTCTGGCGGCAATCAACGTCGAAAGGATAAGAGGAGTCGGCGGCACGGAAAGGTCACCTTGATGGTGTACGTTAGGACGAGAGCGCTCGTACAATCTCGCCGACACACACTTCAGCCGACGGTGTGTTGCGTGTGACAGTTCAAGCAGTTGCGCTCTCACACGGACTCGGGCTGGATTCCTTTTTTTATTAAAAACTAATAGACCCCACGGGGAGGCGGAAGCCACACGCACGCACGCACACACACGTCCATGTAGACATAAGCAAATCCACCTCTTCTCCTCCATTTAAAAAGAAAAATGTTGATGAACTCCTTTCCTTCCACCCTTTGTCCCACTTTCTTCAAATTCTTTCCCTTCTCCGTCCGCTCATCCCCGTCGAGCACGAGGAACGGCAATTGTGTGTTCAGTCGGCGATCGGGGATAACAACATTCTACGGACGCAAAAAAAAAACGGCGGCCCGCGAATGACAAGCGTCGGCAGTCGCGTGCACGTTGGACGATACGGAAGCGCTTGATGATGGGATGCTCGGTTGCCATGGTAACAGGGGCTAACGGTTTCCACGACTCCAGCAAAAAAGGCACGGAGGTGAGACGCCCCGCGGGTTCTTCCGGCTCACTGGCCCGAATGCCGGACTGCAGACGGTCCCGTGTGCGCGTGAGACCTGTCCTTCACGTAACGGACGAGACAAAGAGTTGCACTCTCGGCATCCCTGCGGTGCTGTTGCTACGGTTACGCCGACTCCCGTTCTCCTGCGCTTCACTCTCGCCCCCTCAAAAATCCCACGACAGCGCTCGCGTTAAGCGCACTGCGGAGGTGTAACCTACATCACGCAACCGTGCAGCATAAAAGCGCAAATGGTGTTTTAATGAAAGTACATAATGTACAGTATGAGCATTAAAAAAAGAAACAAAAGGACTTTTCCACCATATCCTAATTTGTTGAGATAGACTGTATCCGTATAACCACAATTAATGGATGAAATATTGTGAAGGTGATACATAAATTGATTCACTCTGACCGTGCCAATGACAACTAAGCATGACTGTATAACTTTTTCTGCATTGCATCACATTAGATTGCGAAAACATCAATCGAAAACGAGGTTTGGTGTCCGAGCTCTGCAACCTGCTGCTATTGGTGTGTAAAAGTGCGTGTCCTCTGCGTACACATGCCACGTGTATAACGCATTAATAAGCACCTCGGGGGATTAGCACCTTAATCAATGCACACACACAGATGTCCTGCGTGTGTGTGTGTGTGTGTGTCTGCTAGAGTGCCAGCATGCGGTGCTTACCACAATGGCTGAGTTCCTGCGGGAGCCAATGGGAGTGGAGGGAAGCGAGTTGAGGGCGGGGCTTGTGACGAACTCCTCCGAGCTGAGGTTGTCGGAGGCGTCGCTCAGGCCGCTGCTGATGGAGCTGCTCTCGTCCCAGCTAGAAGACAAAAACGCTCGGTCGAGATCACGCTGGCACGCTGGGTTTGGTTTGATTCAAAAGACGTTAGCGTCACATTCTGGTGACGCGTCATATCGACATCATTGAATGACATTTGCTACTCATTGCACAGTGGACCGCGATGAGTCACCAATCAGTAGAACCATACTATCGACTGAAAATTGCACCCATCCGCATATTTTTGTGCTCATTCTGTCACGTCCTAAAATGCCGACAAAACACCCCGCTCTTTCGGAGGCACCGTGCTAGCGGCGGCGTAGCTAGCTTTGACAAACGGCTGCCGGCGAACAGCAGCTTGATGGAAGATTCCAGTCTGACAGGCGGGCAAGAAGGCTCCTTGTGGGCTACGGACGCCGGAGAACGCAGGCTGGCAAGCATCTCAAGACGATGCACGGAAAAGGTCGGGATTGCTAGCGGCAACGGCGGAAAGTCTTCACGCTTCCAGTGCCATTTCTCAAAATCAAAGGCTCTGCAAGCCATTTCTTTGTGTATGTGTGTGACGATTTTGAAACGATATCAGTGTTTGGGTATTTTTAGGGTTTAACACTATTCACATGGACATTTCTGAACGTATACTGGCAAATGTCCAAAGTTAGTGTTGGCTTGGTCCTCAACTCCAGCGAATAGCGAGGCCTCACTCTTACGCAGCGTGAGAAAGTCAAAGTTTCCTCTTGATATGATCCACGTGGCGTCCATGGAAAATTCCATTCGACATGTTCAGACGCTTATACAGCATGCATTTTAAGTCTCAGACCAGGTGCTGATTTGTCGTGCTGAAACTCAACTCAGCCATTAAGAATCTCGCTGTTCAATCACTGATCTTCGCAGGTGCCAAATGAAGTTTGAATCATTGTTTCATGAACGTCGTCGAAATGCGCCATATTTAAGCGCTACATCGGGAGCCGCGAGCTCAGTTACGCTCCACGTCTTCTACTTTTTCTTTTGATGAAATATTCATCGGCGACCCACTCCGCATACACGCGGCGTCCAACTTCCACCCTGCTGCGACCGCGGACACGTTAAAGTCAACAGAATCTCGGCCGACTTGCACAAAAATAGCACGAAGAACATACGCGCGCGCAGAACATACACATCTACAATTACAGGCACCAGATGGAGCTGGCTAGGCCAACTGTTTGCTTCCTCTCCGAAGCGACTGCCGTAAAAATCCCGACACGTGCAAGTTGACTGATCGAATCGGACGAAATCTCCAACTAAAATGAATCCGTCGCCTGGTTCAAAATGGTGATTGCGAAGATGCAAAGAAAAAAGTAAAAACTGAGCCGAGTGGTACATGCGGGGAATTTGATTTCATGAAGTGGGTCGTGTTTCGGAACTCGGGGGGGGGGGGGGGGGGGGGGGATGTGCCCTTGTTTGGGTCATTAGGTTAGGCTGCACTTATAGGAAAGAATGGGGGTGCCCTAATAAGGTCATACTGCATCTATACTGTAATACAGGGGTGGATGGAGGCAGTACAGGGCCTTCCGGTTGAGTGCCTGTATGGGTCGCAGCGCAGCCTGGGGGGCTTGATGACAGCCATCGGGGGGCGGGGGGCAAAGCCCGTCCTGTCTGGCCTGTGAATATCTTTGACACAAAAAAGAAAAAAAAAAAAGAAAAGGAGCAGAGCAACGAAAAACCTCCGTGTGGGACGTGCAGCTGTGGTTCATCGCCACCACCAGATGTATGAAGCAATACGTGTTTATTCGGCGCAAACAGACGCAACACTCACAGAGCTGGTTTGTGTCAACTCAACTCAGAGACAAAGTCAAACAACGCAAACAGGATAATATGGAGGAGCAAATAGGCACCGAACCAACAATATCATTTAGATGGTAGCTGGCCCAACACCTTAGCGACTTTCAGCTCGAGGCGAGTAGAGTAGCCAAACATTATACTCAAGAATATTGTTACTATAATAATGACTCGAGTAAACGAAAAGACAAAAAAAGCCCTCCCAATAATTACTGAAGTAAGCACCCTAACCCATTCAGTGAAAAAAAAACTACTCAAGAACTGAGTAACCGGTGAGTGACTGTGTGTGTGCAAATTCAGATATTGCCCGACAAAATCGCTTTCAAACGAAATCATTAATCAATTAAATTCTTATAAAACGGCATGAATTAAGACCAATTCAGCCAGGTGAAATGGTCTGGAGTTCTTGGAGGCTGAATGCGGACGTTTTGAGGCGGGCGCCGATGGTCATGTGACCGCCTGGCTCTGTTTGATTGGGAAAATGGAGTCAAACGGCACGAGTGGTTACGTTGCATTGGTTGAACAGAGTCATGTGACAGCACCCGACCAAACAAATCACATCAGCAATAATACATCAAATAAAAGTAGCTAGCAGAATGCAACTATGCAACAGAGCAAAAGTAGTCTTTCTTCCTCACAAAAAAGTAAGGTAGTAAATATGCATAGTTTGTTACTACTCAACTTTGCTCATAAACTGTCCGATACACCTCTGTTTTGTTTGTGCACAAACATGCAAAACATCTTTGATTATTGATAAAAGCACCATTAAAAATAGTTTCATTTGATGAAAGATGACACGGATCAATTGACAACACATACGATAAACGGACTTGTTCTACCAAGGCTGGTTCAATGAAACAAAATTACACTCAGAAATGGATTGTTGAGACAATAACTGCACAAATGTGCACAAATAAACAAAATATATTCAGACCCCAACTACAAAAGAACTGCCTTCAACTTTGATCTGCACGAATGAAGTTTCATCCGTCTTCGATACGTACACTTCCGTGATTCAAAAACGGGAAACACAACTGAGACCCTTAAGAGATAAACATCTTAAGCTTCCCATGACCAGACTTTTTGTGACATACTGAAAAGGAATTTCATTTCCCTGCCAAGAGCCGATATCCATCCACAACCGTCAACATGCAGCAGCTAGCTCCACCAAGTTCCATCAACTCTCGACAAAAGAACGCCTGAAACAGGAGCGTACTCAACAACCCCCCCCAAAAAAAGAGAGAAAAAAGAAGAGAATAAGTCACGTGAAGCGGCGTGTTGAGAGAGAGGAAACGTTTTGAAAGCATAAAAAGGAGACTGGGAAGACGGGAAGTACTCTCGATGACACATGGAGAAACGTGTCATCGCCAGTGGACCATCTCTCCCTGGACATTTCCACTCACGTCCCTATTTTACCAAGAGCAAGCCTCACCTTCACTTATGATATTATTATATTCACAAATATTATAACAGATAACGAGATTCTCAGAAAAAGAAACGTCAAGAAGATTCCCTCGCAACTCCACGCGGTGATGGGATTAACGACACTGCATGCATGGAAGTACCGAAAAACAACATTAAAGTGTCAACCACAGCCATTAACGAGGACGCTAATTAATCCCAAATGGCTTTTGGCAGCCCAAGGGTTCACGCTGACGTCCCCGCGACGGCAACAACACCAGCTCCTTCTGTTGGACGGAATCATTAGGGTAGCACTTAGTGCAAATAGATGATCTCGGAGTGCGCGCGTGGCAGGCTGTGCATCACTGCAGAGAAACGGTCACATCACGATCAATTGAGGAGACAATCTTTACATTGGAATAAGAAGACGTCTCTGAGAAAACCTGACTAAACTTGGATCAGAGCAGCGACGATTGCCGTTGGCTGAAACTCACGATGAGGACGGTGTCTCTGCTTGACGAATATTATTTGTCATTCACTCTCCTGTCAAAACTTGATTGCAGCCGTGCTGGCAAAAGTTACAACTGGGAATTATTTCAAATGGTTTTGCTGCTTTTCCAATTTTGCAGATTGATGGCCACCAGTTGTTCCCGTCTGCACGCTCATTCAATAGCTGCCTATGTGCTGCGCTAAATGCTCCGCTTCCATTAACAAGCCTCTTTGTTCCGCCGCTATGCGAGCACGAAGCTAATTTCTTATCTCGGTGAGCGTGGTGGTTCTTTGGGGCGGATTGTGAGAGAGCTCTACATGCTCCTCTCCCTTGTTGCGCTGAAAACGAAGGCTGTGTTGAAATGATGTGCAGACGAACACTGCTGAGACAAAACGAGGGCGCCTGCAGTGATTTCTGGCACAAGCTCTTCTCAGTAAGTAAACTTGTCCAATTTGCACATATATGTGCCTGGAAGTAGTTAATAAGAAGTTCCATTGAATGAACAAATGAGAAAGATTAGATGCACGTTGTTATGTGTGGCTCTGCATACTAAAAGACACGAGCACTCTACTATGTAACCAACAAATGACAAGATTACAAACAAACAAAAAAGTAGCAATGTTGCTTAAAGTAGACGTTGCATCATTTGCAGAGTTTCCTTACTGACTAATTGAGTAATGTGATATAAAAAAATAGACGTTGCCTTGTGCAACCTGCTAATCTTTTCAAAGCTTATGCCTAAATACAGTTAAATCGGTCTCCTCCCGACCGGCTGCGCAAATGGATGGAAAGACTGTGCGCACGTCTACAGCGGACAGGAAAGTTCCACTCCTAATAAAATCCACAGTGTCACATGGCCAAAGCCAAAATGGCTAAATCAGACGGCTTCCTGGTTGCACTGATGACTTTTCAATCAAATGGAAAAAAAAGGGCACTGCCAGATTGGCACAGACCAACCGGATGATAGATGGAAAGGGGAGAGCTGCTGTGAAGTCTTTTGAATTCTCATTAGACGCGCCGTTTTATAATCCAGTGATTGTTTATTGCGATGACAGAAAAAAGCTGAAACAACATGCAAATGGACTCTTACCATTTCCCACTTTACGCCGAGAGAGTCTGTACATGCAGCTGGGGTCCACAGATGGCGAACAACATGAGTTCTTGGACCACTTCGGCCGCTATCGCGAGGAAACAGACACGCTGATCTGTGGCAACCGGTGTATGGGCGTAACACACCATCCTGTCACGTTCATTTTTCATACCAATTCAATTATCAGTTACGTGCAAAAAGGAGACACATACCTTATTGGTATACAGTATGTGAGTATTTTAAATGTATTGCAGACACGACACGTGTTGCTCTGCGTTTTGTTATCCATCGGCGCGGCACCGTCAGGAATCCACCCGGCCGGCCTCGCACATACTAAACGTCGGATCTCGAAAAAACCTCGAGCTCGTCATCGGAACGCAGCGTGATTTACAGCAGTTGAAGTGCTGTTCTCGAGAAGCGCGGGCTGCTCATCCCGAGGAAACGCCGGCGTGCATTGCGGCCGCGCAGACATTGCGCATCGCTAATAGACGACTGTTAAACCATGCCACGTTGCTGACGAGCTGTTAGCGGCACTTGTGTGTAATAAGCCCTAAACCACTCGTTAAAATGCCTTTTAATTTGGCACGCGGCTCCGCATTCTCAGACGAGTTGTATCGTTAAATGCTAACAGTAAATCAGAAGACAATTAAAACTGCAGCCGTTGGGTACTCCCTCAAACGAGAAAAGAACGTCCTTGTCAGCATTACAGTATTTGCAGTTTGCACATGCGCCTGTGTATAAGGAGACAATGTGACAGAAATAACACAACGCGCGCGCACACACAGTATTTGGACATTGCAGGGGATTAGAGCGCAGGCTGGAGTTAATGAGTTGAATTACTGCTAATTCCATCTGCCAACGGAATAGGAGTAGGGTCCATTTGTGCGTGCGGGAAACCTCGAGGCGCTTCCACAAGTGCGCGTCAAAGGGGAGAAACGATGGGCGACAGCCTGAAGGGGTTTAGGCGGTCAATGGCCACTGGCCCCCGACGTGGCGCCAAGGAGCTTGACACAAGTTTGACATGTGCCATGTTGTCCCCTTACAGGAATTTTGATCAAACAATCAAACAATAATAATCAGTCGAAGGGTGACATATTTTGAAAAAGCTACTCTGAATGATTTGTCATGAAATAATATAACCCCTTTGACTCTTATTCTCAAATCCCCGGGAGTCTCACGTCACGATGTTCTCAAATGAAACGTGTCCGACACGTCGGAGCCAAGAGCTGACTTAACTCTGCCTTAGCTACTTCGGTCTCGTGAAATGAAGCAGGAGCAAAAACAGCAAAAGGGCCCGCGCGTCATATAAGGAACTATTGGGAATAGTCTCGGAACTAGAAAGGGCGAGGCTAGTGATCGAGCTGACACCCGCTGGGTCAACTTGATCTACTGTAAGCCCCAATATGGAAGGCACAAGCCGACGGGAGATTCCTTCTTTGTATCGACTTCCTGTTCACGCAAGGTCGAAGTTTTAAGGCGAGTGGCAGATGGATGATCAACGGCTTGGAGGAATGTCTTTAAAGCTCGTCTGCATAAATTAAGGCATTAACTGCTAAACGAGAGGCGTGGGGATTATCTTTTCCACAAAGTGCCATTAAACTCAAAGTAGACAACGGGTCAATGTGATCCGGCCTAGTAACCCTTGACATCTAAAGTACGGACATGTACGGACTTCTTCCCAAAATCAGCAGGAGAGGGAAAGCACTCCCGGGACAAGGCGGCACGTCCTTTCCAATCGCCTCCTTACGTCATTCCGTCTGGTGTTCCGTGTGAAGCGCCCACTAACTTCAGTTTCAGCTTAAAGATTTGGGGAGGAGTTCAACAAAGGGGAACCCCGGCGTTCGGAGGCCCGGCTGCAGGTCGGACCCTCGGCTAGAATTACCTTCTGGCCTCCCTCCAGAAGCGTCGGCTGACTTAACGGCTGTGTGAATTAACGGCGGAGAGGGATGTTTTGGTTTGAAAGAAGGCGAGCCGCGGGCTTAGCGAAAGGGAAGGAAAAGGAGGAACCACGAACGAGAGGCAGGGAGCGCTTTTAAATGCGGCACGCTTCTTCCGACTTGCTGTTGACCTGAAGCAGCTCGAGGTGCAAACAAATACTGCTAGCATTTATTGGCAGGCCACCGTGAGGGCCGAAATGACTATTCCAAGAGGCCGCTGTCACACGAACAATACAAAAAAAGGAACCATAAAACCAACCAAAAAAAAAAAGGTTTCGTCAAAAATGCAGAAGTGTATCGGTTGCGTTTGGTATTAGTTGTTGTAGCTGCAGTATTATAAGCGGCCATTATGATGACAGCAGCCGATGTGTTATGTGCTAATCTCCAGGTTTAGGAGCACTCGGCAGTCTGTGCTCTGTATTCAAGCGAGCATGCGTTACGTCAGCTTTTGCGTGGCAGATGGAATGTGAAGGAAAGAATCAAAGCGAAACGGGACAATGCACAGAAATTTCAATCGCGTGCATTATTTTAGTCGACTGAAGCGGCGCAAAGAGACGGCACATCTGACGAGAAAGAACACCGCGAAACTAAGCCCCTGGCAAAGGTTGTCCAAATAACACCTGAATTAAAAAAAAAAAAAAAAAGAAAGAAAAATGGATGAAAGGCCCATTGATGGGAGCAGACACACTCTCTCACGTTGTCTGGTTGGAATCAAGTCAACATTTTCAAACATATGCAGTGCTCTCTTGACATATGAGTTGCATTTGTTTCATGACCACGCTTGCAACTCAAAACACTCGACCATCTTTCCCCGTTGAAATGAATAGAAATGCCCTTAATCCGTTCCAGCCTCCCCAAAACCAACAGCAATTATTAATGATGTGTTCCTGATGAAAAGCACTCCATAATATTGTACTTCACAGAAACATACAGCAATGTCATAATTCAATAGAATCCAAGGAAATGAAACTGTGTTTTTTTTTTTGCCACATTTTCGACTTCAATTTAATGGACATTGTGCTGCTCCAGTATAAAACAGACATATGAATATACTGCGCTGGTCTGTGCTCCTCCCTAAACTGCAGCGATATCAGTCGTTCTTCGCAGAGGATAAAGAATATGTTACGATTATCATTCTTATTACGTCGGCCTGCATGGATATAAGTGCCCGTCGCTTAAAGCTTTGAACATCGTACCGCTGACACCATTCATTAGCCTGTTTCGGGCGTTTCCTTTAGTTAGCCTTAAACGAGCAGACTCATAGGCTCGTATTGAAAAAACGAAAAACTCTCAAGGCACCGTTGTGCACAGGCTGTTGTGTTAGCGTTCGTGTACATATGAAGAGAAGGCAAATGAAGAGGTGAGCGAGACACGCCTGGAGGGCAACTCCCGTCAGGAGCACGCAGCCGTCAACTGCTGTCGGCCGTGACGGCCGCATAAACGCTCATGCCACTCCAAGATGTTACCGCATTCCTGGCCGCGGGGCGCCTCCAAACACACACTCCGCATTCCTGCCTGCGTATTCTGGGGTCCCACTCCCTTAATCCTCCGACATATGCAGGCACACGCATATGCCGAAGCACCAGCAGAAGGAAATACCACGCGTTTCGGCGTACGAAATCCTGAGAGGATTTGAAGGAGTTTGCGAGGTTCCGCTTGCAGCTTTTTTCCTCGATGGTGGTGCAATGTCGCTCGAGCTTTGATGTTGCTCGCCTCACCGCGGGAGGCGCCACCTCGTGAAAATAGGACCTCTGTCTGTGAACGTGGGCTCCTGTGTACAATAAAAGGTGTATGTGTGCACGCGAGGGGCTACAAGCGTCTGCTGTTTCACTCTCGCTAATGACCTGTGAGGTCACGCGTCTAACCTCGTGCAGTCACTTGCTCAGCGCTAAGACTCCGACGGCCTTGTTGGTCAGCCATATTTAGGGGCGTAGCCAGCTGTGACGATACGTGTATTTATCAAGCGACGTTTCTTTCTACCGAACTGACTTCTGGGAAACTTTGAGGAGGAGGGGCTACGAGACAAGGAACGGGCCTATACATTTTGGAATGGATCCAAATCTCAGGAAACACAGCACATGGAGTAGGATCCATGTCAGCTGTAAAAGATTCGATAAGGTAAACATGGATGACAACAGTTTGTCAGCTGACTACAAGCGACACTCTGCACTGCTCCGCTTCACACCGTCCGAGAATTTGTCTCTGGTAGTTGGAGCCACTCCAGTATGACAATAGGCAGCCATTTTGACAATAAATAGTTTCGAAACATAAAAACACTACAGCGAGTCACTTAGCCTTGCATTGTTCGGTTGCGCCTACCTGAGGCAAGGAGCTGGAAGAGCTGGTGACCAGGATGTGGAGGTTCCAAGAGGATTTTGCACGCTCTTGGCTTAGTTCTGGCAGCGTGCGAGTCGTCAAGGTAGAGCAGGGGGGTACCGACGATTTTTCCGGCAGTCCCGATTGTCCGTTGCAGTCGGAGTTTGTCCTTTTTTGTGGCAGAACCAAACCAGACTGTGACGGAAGAACACAGGACTGATTCTATGAGCGCTGTGTAGAACTGCCCCAGCAGCTCCCGTGGCAGGCCGTGCTTCCTCAGAAGCCGCAGGAAGTACATCCTCTGCTGGGCCTTTTTGAGGATGGCGTTGATGTTGATCGCCCACTTCAGGTCCTGAGAGACTGTAATTCCCAGGAACTTGAAGGTCTCGACGGTTGACACAAGGCATTTGGACAGCGTGAGGGCCAGCTGTGGCGAAGGATGCCTCTGGAAGTCTACGATCATCTCTACAGTCTTGAGCACGTTCAGCTCCAGGTCGGCCGCACCGCCGCTCCAGCCGCTCCGCTTCCTGTCGATACGCAGACTCGTCACCGTCTTTGATGAGGCCGATGACTGTGGTGTTATCTGCAAACTTCAGGAGTGTGTTGAGGTGCAGTCGTTCGTGTGGAGAGAGAAGAGAAGCGGAGAGAGGACACATTCCTTGGGGTTCCCCGGTGCTAGTGGTGCGTGTGGATGAGGTGGCGTCCCCCAGCCTCAACTGCAGTGTCCTGACCGTCAGGAAGCTGTAACTCAACCAGCAGATGGCAGGCGAGACGCTGTGAAGCCGGAGAAGCTTGGAGGAGAGAAGTTCGAGGATGCTGGTATGGAATGCAGAGCTGAAGTCCACGTACAGGATCCTCGTGTAGGTGCCCGCGCCGTCGAGGTGTTCTAGGATGAAGTCCAGTCCCACGTTTTCTGCATCATCCGCAGACCCGTTTGCTCAGTCGGCAAACTGCAGGGGGTCCACAAGGGGTCCTGTGACGCTCTTGAGGCGGTCCAGCATGATGCGTTCAAAGGACTTCATGACCACAAATGTCAGGGCGACTGGCCTGTCGTCATTCAGATCCAAGATTGCAGGTTTCGACATTTGTCTTCATCTGTTATCTATGTACTCCTTTTACATAGCTCCCCCCCCCCCCCTAGTGTTCAGACCGAGATACCGCAAAACCGAACTGCCTTGTGTTACAGGCTACATTTAAGTGAAATGTGCGGCAGTAAGGACAAGTTGTTAGTTTTTACATTTTGTTTGTGTGTGTTTTGTGACCTTGAACAACATCTGATGAAAATAGAACACAATTCCACCCTAACTGCAGGATGGAATGCATTCAATTCAATGATTCAAACCCTGAAGCTCAGTACTGCGAGGCATATGCGTACTCCTCGGCCGATCTGACCTTCTGGTTTACCTGTGACTCACGCACGCACACACAAATAAATGACATCATCTGTGACACACACCCGGACCACATCGTAACCTCCCAGTCGATATATTTCGAGTGGAAGGCCGCTACAAAGATTTATGGGACGAGTGTGTCAATGAGTGATGTCATCAGCTTTCCAATCTGTGGTTATTATGGGGTGGATGCGCAGAGGGTTGGGATTGGATGACTTTCGAAAGGGGCCGCTCACGATCAATGTTTAATGTTGGTTTCCGGTTAGGCGCGCACATCCGACGCGAACAAAATGTTTCACGGGAAGATTGCGAAAGTGCTCGAAGCGCTGCGCGCCGCGTGTGCGCTCGCAGTGACCCACTGCAATGAGCGTAACACAAAGGGTTCATGGGAACACAACAGAGCATCTCTTTTGCGCGTGTCAAAGCAGCGAACAGCATGTAGAAAACGCACAGCTGCGGAATCGCCGGACATGTTTGTCATATTTTCATTTCCTTCCCGACGTGAGAGGCACAAAATATGGGGACCACTACTCAATATGCTGCAGTCCAGTTGCGCACCGACAACTATTCATCCAGTCCGCCATTTTGCAATTGCGCTTACCCTGGAGTCCATCACGCCGGACCGGTGGCCAGCCAATCGCGAGGCACGTATACGTATCGTTCAGAGATGTCAAACGCAAGGCCCCGGGGTCCAGATCCAGCTCGCCGCATCGTTTTACGCGTCCCCACGAGAGCAAATAGTGCATCGACCTCGTTTGTCTTGCTAAATGTTGTTCTTGTTCATGTTGTCGCTTTGTGACCTTCGCCCCCCCCAAAAAAATATAATAAATAAAAATAATCTGATCTTTTTTCACCTAATAACGATCGGCTGAAAAATCGGCCCCGATTTCCGATCGTGTAATCAGATCGGGAAAGCGTCCCTAACAAACAATGGAGGAGCAACTTGAAATAAATAAAAATAAAATTTAAAAAACGAACCTTTTTGTGCATCTATTCAAGTGCCTCCTGAATTTGCCCGTCCAGTGCCAAGTCTGCACGGCGTGGGCACCGGGCACCGGCCGGTCGAAGGCGTCGTTGAGAATGTAGGTCAGTCGTTCAAGTTGAATTCGCTTGCGGCTTGCGCAGGGGGCGGGAGGGGGGGGGGGGATAGGGGGGGCGACAGAGCGACACGCCCACTCGAGCGCCCTCGCCATCGTCGCACTCGTCTTAAAACAATGGAACCGCCGGCGCGATATTTGCGCTGCACCAACTTGCAAATATCGCGCCGGCGTTCTGCCTTCGTCGGATAATTGCAGTCACGTGACTGGCTGCCGCCGCCCACCTTTTTGAGAAAGACGTAACATTATGTCTGACGGTGGCGCTCAGCTCATATGGTGAATAGAAATACACTTGACATCATCATCATACAGCAATGGAACGGAGTTGGATCAATGGGAATGATGCAAGGTGGCGGATGCTTCGCTTTAGCTGATTGGATGATCGCAATCTGCCTTCCAATGGATGATAATAACAGAAGCCACAAAAGTGCCATTACCTTGACGCAAAGTGCATTGTCCTCCCACGGCGCTGCGGCATTTTGCCGTTCAACACGCGGCCGCTCATCTCACCAGAGTCCGCGAGCAAGTGCCGCGCGCGTTCAGGCTGCTTTCTTCCTCTCGGGCATGTCCGAAAAAGGCACCGAATGACGCGCCGCGCGCTGCTTTCCGCCCGTGGACGCCGGCAGCGTTCACCGAGTGACTCGAGCGCTCCTCCTCCTCCTCCTCCTCCTCTCGCACTCGCCGCGAGGGAGAGAAGAGAGAGAAGAAGAAGGGGGGGGGGGGGGGGGGGGAAATGGGCAACACCCATTGAATTGAATTCCGCGCTGAAAGCTCGGACGCGGCAGAAAACAAAAGCCGCGCGCGGGTGAAGCGGACATTTTCGCCCTTTTGGAGATATGAAATGCGCACCCGTTTGGTGTCAAACAAACAATCCGACAAGACAAAAAGACCATCCACCTCTTCGGGTGCCCGTTTTGCCAGACAATCAATATATAAAAGATGACGCTTCCTACGGATTTGTGTTGAGAGTGGTTTCGTCCCAAACAGGTCGTGGCCCGACGATCTTACATATTGAACGCATTCAATATTGACGAGCAAATCTCTCCCGTGTGCGTGGGCAACGCGAAGTTTCGGGAATTGTGACGTGGAAACGGAATGTCGCCGATCAAAGGAGCACCCGAGGCCGACAGATAGGAAAGCGACCGTAAATGAAAACTAAAACGTCTTAACCGATATCGTTTTATGTAGAAAAGTGGCTTCCTAAGATAATCGTTGTTTTTTTTTTACGACCATCGACATTTTACAAAGCGTCGGGAACGTTCGGGAAAGCGTTTCTTTTCTTTTTTCAGATCTCGTGTGATCATGCGAGATTTCTAGATCGGCGGTGGAACAGAATCTTAATGTGTGCGGCGTCGAGATCGTCGGAGCGCACCGATTCTTTCGCTTTGAACGGATTCGGTTGACATTTGCAACGAAACGTCAACGTCTTGAAACTTTTTCTTTTCGGGAAAATGCACCAAGTGCGTGTCTCCTTTTTAGCGCGTGAAAATTGCAGAAGCGCAAAATGCGGTTCGAACAGCCTGAAATTTACGGCGGCCGACGCGAGACGAGGAAACGCACGAGCGCGTAAAACGACAGCAAAGATCGCGCCACACAACGGACGTCCACCGGGCCACGCGGGGGCGCAACCTCCGGTCCTGTGAGACCAGACGCACCGCAGGTAGGCATCGGTCGTTACGACCCTCCGATTTGTTTGCTCATGGGCCGTTCGTGCGCCGATTGCAACGCTATCCTCGAGCTTCTTTTCGAATACTTTAGGGGCGGGGTTTTTAGAATAGGACTTATGTGTGTCATGTACGTGCAACACTCATTTGCTTAAGTTAACTCCACGAAAGGTTTCGACACGCGCAAGGATTTTTGGGATTTTCTTTTGACAAAGTGGTTGTCGGTGTCTAAGATTGTTGTTGTTGTTGTTTTTCCCACTCGGTTGTTACATTTAGAGTTGTTGTGTAAATGAACCCATTCGAGTCTTTACAGAAGTAAACGATTCCAATGTTAACATTTCACCAACTTGATATAAAACGTTGTGTTCACATGGAAGAATGGCAAATCATTTCTTTTTTCCTATCAGGCAAAGGTCGATGGTTACTGAAACAAAAACTCTTGAGACATTTTTTCTGTTTTGTCTTTTTTTTTTTTTTGAAATCGTCTAGTTCATTAGTAAGACCCTCGAATGAACCTCACAGGGTCCATAAATTCTGCGAGGGAACTGCAGAGCTCTTTATGTGCCTTCACGAACGCACAAACGGCAGACTTGTTGGCTTCTCTCAAATTAGGCCGCGTTAATGGGGTGGCGGATTGTAAATTTGAAGTCGCCGTATGCAGAAGCTCAGCGCTCTCTCGATAACGGTGTGATTTTTTCAAAAAGTGGTGCGGGGACGTAATAACACATCAATATCGCAGCTCGTTTTTTTGGGTAGCAGCCATCGTGCATGGGGGGGGGGACCGCCCAACTGCTACGGACCAACATTCACGATTCAATTTTACGAATTGAATATTTCCCCCAACAGAAGCGCTGGCTAATAAGCATCAAATAAAATATAATATAAAATATCCCCCAATCAGAATGTAACGAAGCACGCGGAGGGTTAATGGCTGCCACGAGTGTTTCTATTGTAACGCGGTGTGTATTGGCCATTGGAGACTTGCAGTGGGCCCCTCCCTCCCTAAGAGCCCCCCACCCCCACCCCACCCATTGGCATTAAACACTTTAAGCACTGAGCGGACCCCAGTGAATAGATGGGTCTGTTCAGTGGTGGGTTGGGGGGAGGTGATGGTGATCACTGACACTATCTATTCAGTCACAACAACAAAAAAGTGAGAGAAATAAAGAGATTGGTGGAAAAAAGAGACGATCATTAACAGTCTTTTTGAATGCGGTGGGAGGATGGGGGGGGGGGGGGTGGTGGTGACACGCTACGTTTACTCCCTTACATTTACGTTGAGTAACTTTGGGGGAAAATTCTACTTGTCGGAGTAGATTTGATGAAACATGCCAACCAAATCAAAACGCTTGTCTTAACCCAAATGATCTCGCCCCCATCGAAATGAATGGAAAAAATATTAAAATGGCATACAGCAATGACATAATTAAATAGAATGAAGAAAAATTCAACAGTTTTTGTTACACTGCATCAATCGAATGGCCATTGTGCTGCTCCTTCTGGTGTGCCCGCCTAACAGACAGAAAGACATACTGTTTATTGAGATGACCAACGCCCCTCACCTCATCAGTACGGCACTAATATTAGTCGTTCTTTGCAGACAATAAAGACTATACGACAGTACTCTTATATTGTCTGTCTTCATGTGTTTACATGTGTTGCTGCACATTCCTATTTTATATCTATATTTTTTGTCTATTTGACGGCCAGTTGCTGATTTATTATTATATATTATTATTTGTAATGAGGCACCAGTTACTAAGTACTCGTGTAGTTCCCCAGTAACCTTTCTTGAGTACAGTTTTTGGGCGACTCATCCCACCTGTGCAGGTGCGTGTGTGCGCGCGCGCGTGTGTGTCTGTGAGACCGACTTATTGACACGCTGACAGGTGCGATGTTCAATCTCTGCCGTTACTTTTGCTTGGAAGCGTTGTTTGGAATGAAAACAACTGCTTCTGTGACCACACACACACACACACACACACAGTCAACTCGTTCAAATTCCCAATCTCCCTCCGAGGAGGGGGGCTTCATTTGATTTATGTCAAGCCTCATCCGAGTTTCTGGAAGGGGCAGTTGGACGGCGCTCCGAGTCTGTCTGGCCAACTTTGACTTTGAGCGCTGACTCACGTCCAGACATGTCTGCCTCCGTGTTTGTTTGCTTGCCTCTTTCACCGCGAGCCACCTATTCACTCAGTAGACGGCGCAGTACACTGGGGGGGGGGGGGGGGGGGGGGGGTACATCTGTGTTGTATAAGAGACTACAATTAGGTGGTGATGCGACTGCGTAATGATTGTTCACATGCGAGGTCACCGAACTGACCCTGGGAACCTGTCAGTCCTCGACTGATGAAAGAGCGAAGAGACCTGGGAAAGCTCTTCGTCCTTATCAGACCGGGAACACACACGCAGCCCGCACATAAACACACACTCGTCACGTGAGCGTAGTTACGCACATGATGATCGTGCGCTTCACAACAAAAGTGAAACGGCGAAATATTTTCATCTTCCCGCCTTTCAAACGGCGGAATTTTGCGCTCAGAAGCAAAAGTAAGCGCTGTCGTACGCCGCAACACACTCGCAGCCTGGTCGTGGACAATTTCAAATGTACACGGCATTCATCGACAACGAAAACGTTTTTAAGTCGAGCCGTCTTTTCGGAAACCAATGATGGTGCGCTCGCACTGTCGGGACGGGAGGAGGAGGACAGGAAGGCCGAATGGGTAGGAGGGCAGGAAGAAATGCGTGTGGATCACGTCGAAGCAACTCTGGAGAATAACACAGTGGGAGTGGGAGTGGAGTGGAGTGGAGTGGAGGGGGAAGCGAGCTGGATTGTTATGCGCACTGCAACCCCCGTCACACCCTTTTGTTAAAAGTCGCAAGGCTCACGAGCGCGTGTATCAGGTGTGTGCGCGTGTGTAGCCGTTGCAGATTCGAGGCGGCTTTCATCCGGAGCTCCAAATCTCATCCTCCGCCGTGCAGTTTCATTTACCCCCTATAGTGGAGCTCAGCAAGTACTTAGGCAGTATGGAAGTAGACGCAGCGCATGAATGAATGAATTAATGTGTGTGTGTGTGTGTGGGATGGAGGTGGATGGGTTGGGTTGGGGGGGGGGCTTTTTTTTTTTTTTTTACTACACTGCAGGAACCAATCTTGTAAAGAATGAGCCTGATCATTTCCTCCAACTTTTTTTTTTTCTGCACAATGACAGGGCTAATTTGACGCAGGAAACAGAAACATTATTCAATCAATTGCACGCCAAATCATATACACAAGACTCCCCCAATGGTTTCCGCGGTTACAAAACAACAACAACAACAACAGGATTTGTGCAAAGAGCGAGAAACAATCTGGCAAGATTTCAGCAGACAAAGCTCATACATTTTCTTTGATGCCAAGTTTAAATTGTAAGTATTTATCAAGTTAAAAGGTCGCCTTTCAGCTCATGAAAATCTTCCCAGCCATCTGTTTTCATATTGCATACATACAGTACTTTTTTTATTATTTTTTTTTTTTACCACTTCATTTATTAACGTTGTAAGAAATAACAACATTATAACGCATGAGGAAAATGGTTGTTTTCGGGGTGAAGTGTGTTTATATATACAGCGGCTACGGAAAGTATTCAGACCTCCTTCAAATTTTCAGTCTTTGTTATATTGCAGCCATTTGCGCAAATCATTAAAGTTCATTTTTTCCCCACATTAACAGGTACACACAGCACCCCATATTGACAGAAAAAAAAAATGGAATTGTTGGAATTTTTGCAGGTTTATTAAAAAAAGAAAAACGGACATATCCCACAGCCATAAGTATTCCGACCCTTTGCTCAGTATTTAGTAGAAGCACCCTTTTGAGCTCACACAGCCATGAGTCTTTTTGGTTTTTCACACCTGGATTCAGTTCTGTCAGGTCGGATGGTGAACGTTGGTGGGCAGCCATTTGCAGCTCTCTCCAGTGATGCTCAATTGGGTTTAAGTCAGGGCTCTGGCTGGGCCATTCAAGAACAGTCAGGGAGTAGTTCTGAAGCCACGCCTTCGTTATTTTAGCTTGTTGCAAGGTGAACCTTCGGCCCAGTCTGAGATCTTTGCCTCGCCACAATTCTGTCTCTGAGCTCTTCAGGCAGTTCCTTTTACCTCATGATTCTCATTTGCTCTGACATGCGCTGTGAGCTGCAAGGTCTTATATAGACAGGGGTGTGGCTTTCCTCATCAAGCCCAATCAGTAGAATCAAACACAGCTGGACTCCAATGAAGGTGCAGAAGCAAATGGGCACCACCCGAGTTAAATATAAATAAGTGTCACAGCAAAGGGTCTGAAGACTTATGGCTGTGTGATATTTCCGTTTTTCTTTTAATAAAGCTACAAAAATTCCAACAATTCTTTTTTTTTTTCTGTCAATACGGAGTGCTGTGTTTACACTAATGAGGGGGGGGGGACAAACTTAAATGATTTCACCAAATGGCTGCAATATACCAAAGAGTGAAAAGTTTAAGGGGGTCTGAATATTTTCCGTACCCGCTGTGTCTGGTTTTTGCTTACATAAGAGAAGGAGTGCAACGGAAACAAACAAACAAACAAACAAACAAATAAAAATGAGACAAGATGAAACCCAGAGGAGAAGAGGAAGACAAACGAGAAGAAGCGCGAAAGAGACGACGACGCACAAAGTATGGCGTTACGGCCATATATATATATATATATATATATATATATATATATATATTTTATTATTAATTTTTTTTTTCCCAGATGATATTTTTTGTATTTTTTGTCAAATAGTTTTTCCATTTTATATATGTACATATATATATACATATATATATACATATATATATATATATATATATATATGTGTACAATGATATCATAATAACATCTACTCTTTTATTTCCACTGCTCACTCATATTGTTGACATGGTAACACATCCCTCTCAACTATGTGGGGGTCCTCCAC
Organism: Phycodurus eques; assembly: GCF_024500275.1. Classification (NCBI taxonomy): domain Eukaryota; kingdom Metazoa; phylum Chordata; class Actinopteri; order Syngnathiformes; family Syngnathidae; genus Phycodurus; species Phycodurus eques. Next base: position 48,300,788 of record NC_084525.1, read on the forward strand.
ACGCACACGCACACGCATATTGCCGATATATCGCCGGGCGTGCCGCCTGTGCCTTGCGGACCGCAGACGGAGTCCCTCAGTTCTCGTATTCCTTTTCAAGCATGTCATCAGAGGAAGCCGGGAAGTATCAGGGATTACGCCTCTCTTCAGATCAAAAATCAGGCATCTTCTAAATGTGGATTTGAAAAAAAAGTCATGTACAGTATCGACCAAAGCGACCGCAACACACAAATTGAGGGAAATTGAGGGATACCTAGTTTTGAAAAGCAGAAGTTAGTGTCGACAGAAAATGCTTGCAATGTCTCAACGATGCTATTTGTTGTTATTATTTTATGAGAATTTGAGCAAGAATCACGGAAGTCGACACAGATGATTTGCTTTCGCGGGCCACATGAAATGACTCGGCGGGCCCGATTTGGTGCCCGGGCCTCGAGTTTGACGGCGGTGCTCTAAATCAACAGCGAGATTAAAAACAACAACAACAAAATCATGTTTTCAAAGCAAACAAATCTGCGGCGGGACCAGACGGGAGCGCAATCCAAACATTCCTGCAACAACTGATTGCAGGCAACTGGACTTGACCACGAATGTCAAGTGCGCATATGTGACTTCTCGCAGGCCTGCGTGTGTGACAAAAGCGACATAAAGCATCCAAGATATAGGCCTTATTGAGCAGTTTTAGCCCTCCTCAGGCTGTTTGTCTCGAAAACGTGCCGCGAGTTCTAAAAAGAAGTGAGCAATAAATTGTGTTAAAAAAAAGAATGAGGGGGTTCTGCCTGGAAAGGGGGGTGCAGGGGCCAAGGGTGGGGCTGAGCAAAGACCCATATGGTAAATCCCTTTGTGCCACTTTAGCAGACACACAGATTAACGTCATTTCGGTCTGTCATCCTCGAGGAAACGAGCGAAGACGCTAAAACATTTCGGACGGTTATTTCACTCGTCCACAAGGCGAGCGTGGGGTTTCGATACGACTCCATTTGAGCTATACGGCACCGGATCACAACACGAGGGTCAATATATCACGAAAACACGCCTTGGAGACTCATTTCACCCCAAAAAGGTTGAACTTTGCTATCAAACTTCATTGTATTAAAATAGAGGTTATGCAGACAAAAGTGTTTTGGTCAAGGCACACGCTTAAACCAAAAAAAATTAAAAAAAAATAAAATAAATAATAATAATACAAATGGTCTGCAAGCGACAATGCTCGTGCAAACAGCAAAATATTTTTGAGCTGGCTGACATTTGTTTTGGATCGGACGGTTTAAGAGTGACAACACCCGACCAGGCAAATTCCGAAAGCCAAGTGTCAATATTGAATATGTGGATTCTGCAACTAGCTACAGTTTCAGCCTCCATTGGAGAAAAAACAAAAAGCTGGTCGTAATGTCACTGGAAAAAAAAAAAAAAAAAAATATATATATATATATATATGTATATACGTGTATGTTCTTTGTTGGCCAGCAGATGGGGGCAGAGTACAGCTTTACTCCTTTACTTGACTTGTTTATTTACTCACACGCGCGCGCGCGCGCACACACACACACACACGCACACGCACACACACACACACACACACACACAAACTTTCAACAAAGACAATAAGAGTAAATCAGCACACTTCCCACATTGTTGGACGCCTCAGTGACATTTGTGCGCGTCGTGTGACCCCCGCGCCACACGAACGCATTCATAATTCATGAGGCTCGTGCGGCGAAGCGGCTTGTTTCGCAGGGTAACCATGGAAACCTTGCGTTTGCTGATGGGGAAACGGCCGAGGGCGAGAGCTCAACCGAGCCGTGAGCAAATCGTCTGCGTCCAGCGGGGCAGAAAACAAGCGGCACGCTCACGCCGTCGCGCGCGCGTGTGTGTGTGTTTGTGTTTTTTTTCCCTTCAAGGTTTGCTCCTCCGCCGTACACGCAAACTGGATTGATGGGAGAAAACAATCCGAGCACCAAATGCCAACACTGGATTAGACCGGCCTCCGAAGATTCAGACATGGCCGATGATGCTTCAGCGAAGCCAGGCACAACTTTCGCAATCAATGATCGATGAGACGTGTCACAATTGCTCGCGAGCAAACACATTTGGACGCCAGGATCCCCTGCTTGACAATGGGCCACACCTCGTTCGTGTTGTACATTAACTTTCCACGCACGACCTCCCCGTGATCCCCCATCCTGCGCGTGTGTGTGTGTGTGTGTGTGTTTGGGGGACATAAAGGAGGGTTCTACTTCCAGATGTGTGGAACTCAGCAGACAGGCAGAGGCCCTGCACAGGAAATGGATCAGCGACTTGAGGGGTCCCTGACTAAGAGAGTGCAGACAGGTCATGGCGCAGTCACCATAAACAAACCAAGTTGTTTAGTCACTCTGACACACACACGATGACTCCAATTCGAGTGGCGTTTTCCTCTCTGACGTCAGAACAAAGAGATTGCCGCACAAAAAAAGAATTGTCATTGTGAAGCATGATATGCAATATGCGAGGGCAAATTGGCTGGGTTGTGACCTCTCCGTGAGCAGAGAGCGGCCTTTGTGTCGAGCGGAGGAGAGCGCGCAGTCAAACGCGAGATGAAGCGGAAAATCCCGGATGACGCCGCTGCATGTTGACATGCTCGCATCGCGAGGGCGGAAAACGACAACGCTCCCACCGCCCTCCTGCGGCAAAAAAAACGGGCTTTTGCGATTGGCCGATCGACAATGATTTCCCACCTTGGGCCTTTTTATGACGTTTTCGAATATTTTTTGTGGGACTTTGATAATGCGAGTACTTCCTGGTGGCGTTACGGCTACGGCTGCTCAGCCTCGCGAGCGAACGGCGCGGCGATGAAATCAAGTCATGCAACAGCAACCAGGACTGTGTTGCAACCGAATGTGGATTAGGGGATGCATTTTTTTTTGTTTTTTGTTTTTTTGCGGTTGCCGTGGAAATGTCAGTACATGGCCAGCTGCGGGATCTTAGCTGCAGGATCTCACAGAGCTTCGCACATACTCACAATCACAGCCGACAGCGAGCTAATGTGTGTGTTTTGGTTTTTTTTTTTCTTTTGCAGTTGAGCAACGCCGAAGAGCTGCAAGTTCACAAAGAAAAAGAAAACGTGTCCTTTGCCATTCAAGACAACACACGCTAGACACCTTTTGATGAATGGCATTTCCCATGATTTGAGATACGAGCGTTTTGAGTTACGTGCGCGGTCGGGGAACAAATCGCATTTCGAGGCGCCATCTGGATTTCTACCTTCTCTGTTTTTTTTTTTTTGTAATCAACTTACCTGATCCAACGTCATTGGAATTTGTAACTGGAAGACCAAACGAGTCTTTAGGTCACAACGAGACAAGAAAGTACGACTTACCCGTTCCTCAGCTCATCAATGTCCACATCATCTTCATCGTCCTCATTGGCGCTTTTCCCACCGAGGTCACTGTCGCTCAGGTAATCTCCTTTCAGCAGGGACGGATCCGAGTCGTTCAGATCTTCGATGAGGCGGATGCGGGAGGCGTGACTGAGCCGGAGGGCGAGGTCGGATTGGCCGTTGACCGTAGACGGCGCGTCGCCTGCCTGGAGACGTGGGCTCGCTTGACCGTGGCGCCACGACGGCGGAGACGAGCGATTGGACTGACTGCAAATGGAAAACGCAGCAGCTTCATCACTGTCGTAGCACACGGTCCCCGCCAAACGGCTATAGAATGAGAAAGATGGCGTTCGAACCACTTTAGGCGATCAAATAAGGATGATGGTAAATGATAAAAATGGATTTTTATTCCAAAAGGTCAATTTTGTAGCGTTGCTCTTGGCTACACTGTTCCTAGTATGTATGTGGAGGCTAATACTTGGATCAGACTACAAGACAAATATTGCCTTTCCCGATTGCACTATGTCAGACTACCGCCATCAAATCTCGACAAAATCTCGATACGGCTCATGAGCAGGCGACAAAATGTTACGTAGCCTAGCAAGCGAGTGCTAGCGCTAACGTTCGTACGTAAACACGTCGGCGTTCCGGCGAATCATGCGCTCGAGCTTCGGGGGAACATCGGTTTGCGCACGTGAATAAATGTTGACGGCAGCGTGCAAGTATGTTTGATGTCAAATGTGTAAACTTTAGCTTGACTTAGTACATCATTTTTAATCATTTGGATGGAGCTCAAGGGCGCAGAACTGCTGACGAGGTCAAGTTTGCAGCGACAGCGTCATCACCTGCATCGAAACGACTCTTAACAAGATACAGATTTAGCTCTGTGAAAAATGGAGAAATGAAAATCGCCGCAGGCTGCGGTAAAAGGATGCGACTGCTACACAATGTTTTTGTCCATCAGAGGAAATGTCAAATATTTGCACATAAACGGACAGGTTGTAGAATGCCTTCCGCGAGACGGAAAAGCGATGCGAGGTTATTAGAGTTACAGTCTTGTTATGAAAAGGAAAGAAAACCGATTCCGGCAGGGAAGCATCTGCTGATTTGCTCTTCTTCGTGTCGGGCGCTCCCACTGAACGGCTGACAGCGAGAGCGAGGATGCGTGACAGGTGAAACACGCACCCGAGGAACAAAACCTGCACGCACGATGACTTCCTTCACCCAAACCAGCCGTTGGGGGGGGGGGGGGGAAGCAGATAAAGGGAGAGGAAATACATGCGCATAATCAAAGTATTAGCGCGTGTTTTTTTTTTTTTTGTGAGTCAGGAGTCTGCAGGGGAGACTTTTGAAGGCAGCAAATCCCGCATCGCTTCTGCATACATTAAGCAGTGGGCGGTGCAAAATGACAACAAAAAAAATCAAAGGTATATTTGACAAGCGTGCTTAAAAGGGAGTTAAGAGCCACACCCAAAACTACCAACAGCAATCTGCACGTTCCAACTGAAAATGAGGAAAGTGTTGTGGGCATTATTATATATAGATATTAATTTTTTTTTTTTTATTTGCGTGCGTGTGTGACCTGTGGTTCAGCTGCACCCCTCTCAGGCTGGTCATGGTTTCCTCCAGGTTCTGTCGCAGGTCCAAAACATTTTGCACCGTCTTCTTCCTCTGGGATTCTGGGTCTGCAGCGGTGCACGCAAACAAACACCAAAGGGATATTTTTAGACACCAAAGGCCACACTGCAGCATTTCTTTTTTAACACCGACAACATCCATCCATTCATTTCCTATACCGCTTATCCTCAATGGGGGTCGCAGATAATTTGGTGTTCGACTAATCTAACAAGTTTGTTGTTGTTTTTCTGTTTTGGAATATGGAGGGGCGGGGGGGGGGGGGGGATTCAAAGGAGAAGCGGAACAGAAGATGAATGAATGAATGAATAGGTAAAGCTTGAATGGCCGCTGTTGAAATAAGTCTGTCATCCATCCATCAGATGCACCAAAATTGCGTTAGATCGCCTGCGCCAAAAACTTAGACGTGGTCCCAGTTGGCGCAAGTTTAGACTTAGACTTTCTGACACCAAACTTTACTGCGCCAAGCGCATCTCCAAGGGCGCACCCGCAAGTTAAAAAGAAGAAATAAAAAAAAAAAAAAGTTTCATTGATGAATTAAATAATACATTAAAATATAAAACTGAATTATACTGAAAGGTTTCCTCATTGAAATGAATGGAAATGCCATTAGTCCATGTGTCTTCCCCAAAAACAACAAACGTTGTAATGTATACTGTATCTTAATGAGGAAATATTGTACTCCATACGATTGCACTACATACCATAATGACATCATTAAATGGAAATCAAAAGAATTCCTTTTCTTTGTGGCACTGCATCAATTGAATGGCCATTGTGCTGCGCTTTCTGGAGTTCCCCGCCCTGGCCACAAGGGGGCAATTCAAGACAGATGAATATACTTGTCATTGAGACGTCTCGACTTTTTTCAGGTCATTAGTACGCCACTAATATTCGTCGTTCTTCGCAGATGATAAAGAATATATGACTGCAAGTACTTGTACATTGTCTTTTTACACGTGTTGCAGGGTTTGTGTTCATTCGGTCATCTGCCTGAAGGGTTATAGCACTGCAACAGATGCTAATTAGCATTAGCATTAAGCAGACCGAAAGGGTAACCTGTGTTTGTTTTTAATCCACAAGGTGCAATTATCTGTTTTTTTATGTTCATATTTGAAGTAAACTTCAAGTGGGCGTGGCAATAAACAGCTCGAAGCCTCTTTTTGAAGAATTGTTCAGTATATATATATATATATATGATTCTGATTTGATCAATTGGATTGCGGCAGAGGTATACAGAACCAAGAATACGTATAAATCACAGACACAATAAGCTAATCAAGCCGCCGTGACCTTTGCTCTCCATCGCTCTGGCGTGTAGTCATGTGTGTGACGGGGGGATGGTGATAAAAGAGATGCAATGGAAAGATAGTGGACACTCAGTTCACCCGCTTCAATAAACCATTTGAAGTGAA